>NW_021167082.1:1702038-1720161 GCF_003711515.1 Sodiomyces alkalinus F11 | reverse complement strand
GGGGGCAAGGGACGACGCCGCACTGCACGGTTGGGACCGCCAACACGAGCCAAGTATTTTTACCCTTGCGTATTCGTACATGTGCGACGTACGAAAGTACGGAGTAGGCTCAGCCGCCGAAGCTGTGCTTCGCTTCGGACGAGGGGGAGGCAAGGCCAAAAACTCCGTGGCCCGAAGAATTCGTCTTGGGTCCTTGGCATATTGTTGTACATATCTCAGAGTTGGGGTGGGAGAGAGAGGTTGTGGTGGTTTCACCTGCAATAACCTCCTCGACTTGGTGCTGGTGGTCAACACAGAAAGTCTGTGTCTGATTTGGCGCCCTGGTGGACGTCGCATTATTTCCAGGACGTGGTGCGAAGGGGACGCAGCGAAGAAAAAAAATGTCGGCCAAATCAGACAAAGTAGAGCCTGCCGGTCATGCTACACAACATCGACCTAGGGATGATGAGGGGATTCCCACGCCCCCAAGCGCCAGAGTGCTATCGTGCAGACGCCGCACGCATGATGGACTGGCTGAATTTGGTCGGTCTCGGCCCCGTTGACCAACCCGATTCGGGACGATGATGGTGGTGGTGTTGAATCCTACTCCTCCTATCGCTTCCACTCGGCAGGCAAGTCGACAGGTCGCCATTGGCACACCTTCTGGCACACCTTCTGGCACGGCTTCTCTCGTTGCTCGGTGAGCTGAAGGTGAGAAAGAGGCTTTCAAGTCAGCCGGCCGGAAACTATTGCCTCGTCTAATCTGTCCACACTGGTGGTAGTCATCACAGGGACCCCGGACATTCACTGTCACAGCCGCCACTGGTCATCTCTCTGTCAGCACTCAGCTCACATCTCGACTTTCTCATCGCACCATTATTGTCCATAAAGGGGAAGTGGCCCCCCTAGTCTATGAGAATGATGCGTGCCGCGACCTCTGGGAGAGACGCAACCGGTTTATGACCCTTCGCGCCCACCGGCATCCCCGGTTATCCGATGAAAATTTTCTAAAGCGGGATTTCTGGCCAAGAACGATGAATCTAGGTGCTCGTGTGATAGGGGGCTTCGCGTTCTTCTTACTTGATTCTTGATTATTTTCTTGATTACTAGACCTAGACTTGGTGGTCATGTGGAGGATTGTGGCTCGGCCAAGCCAGATATCATCAGCCATGTCCGTGAGCCGTGAGACATGATCAGTGCTTCCCGTCCTGTGGCGTGCACCGTATATCAAAAGAAGACTAGGAAGACGAGGCGATATCCTTGGCTGAAAAACCAGTGCGTCATGGTCCAGCCGGCTTTCCCAGACTCTTTCTATTTTTCTTTTTCCCGACGGGTGGATGCCCAGATCCAGTCGTCGATGTTATGCGCTGCCACCCACTGTCTCAATATCTATTCCATCGAACGGGATGCAACCGTGTTCAAACAGCACGAGACGTGCGCCGTGATCTCATACCTATTGCATGCAGCCTTATGGCTGGGGTTGGCTTTCCCGTGGAATATCACAACACTCCTCGGCTCTCATACTTTGTGCATATATGGCTTGGGAAGTCGACCTCTTACCTTCCTTCCCCTGACGCAAGACGAACAGGAGGCACGCAGTTGATAAGAGCCAATATGTGGAACTTGACTTCACTCACCAGTCAGTGTCAGCACGGAGGCGGTTCCAGATGTCATGCTTTGAAATTACCCCCACTGAGATGATGAAATATATCCCAGCCGTGCGCCCGGTAATGCGTAGTAGATATGAGTCTATCAATGCCTTTCTTCAACGTGAGGGTCCCGTCGTAAATGGTGTGGAAAATATGAGTACGGCTTGCTGCTTGAAGATATCACTGAGGAGGTACACTAGGGTACGAGGAAGAAACACGCGAAGATGGCAACATATCCTTCTTCCTGTCCTTGGTCTTCAAATAAGCGGACGAAGAATCTATAAAGAGTATATTATACGGGAGGACGTGTCGCTGGGGGATATATCTGTGCCAAATGCTCCAGCATCTTGTTCATATCTTCGCAGGAGGGGACTAGACATCGACGGCAGAAGTATTGAAGCTCACCATGTTTCTCCAGTCCCGGAAGACGATTGAATCCCGACTGGCTACCGCGTCCATCGTTCAGAAGCCGTCGAGAACTCCAAGCTCAAGCGGCACATGTGTGGTGGGTTGTCTCCTACACAGGCATTCTCGATTACGGGATAGATACTCGACGGCGACGACCTCTCCATTACAAATAATCCTCTATTTGCGCGAAAGGAAGCGGCTCTTATTTTATGGGATCCTTGATCACTGCTCACTACCTATAGCCAAGGGGGAATAATACTCCGCGCTACAGACGATACAGGAATCACGGGCTGTATAAGCCACGCTGAGGTTGCAGTTCATGGCTACCCCCTACCTAGAAAGCAGGAAAGTCGCCATTCAAACGGGTCTACAGTTCGTCGTCCTCAATCTCGGACGGCTTCAGCAATCCGCCGACCTTCCCACGACGTTCGAAGTCGGCTGCCTTGGCCTCCCTTTCCTGTTGCTCCTTCTCGACAAGGAACAGCTCGGCGTTGTCGCCGGCGAACTCCTTGAGCGAAATGAGGAAGTCTCGCAGATTCAAGCGGAACTTGTCGTACTGCGTGTTTAGCGCGAATAAGCCCTCGACAAAGACCTGGATTTGAGCCCTGTTCAAGTAGCGTGGGTCAGCAACTCTGGCTTCAATATACCTTCATGATGCGGCTCCGTTTTTCTCTTACAGTTGAAGGTTGGGGAAAGCGTTGTGAAGCAGCGTCGCCGCGAAGTTGGCCAGGAACTCCTTGTTGGGCGTGCCGGCTGGTGCCTGATCTGGCGGATAGATGGGACCCTGGATCTTCGGAGGGCTGCCGTCCGATGGATTCACAAAGTAGAACATGCGCATCAAAATCATCGACTGCGTCTTGAAACCGGCTTTGTGATCGGTATCGGTCAAAACGAAAAGTACGTCCTGTAATATAGTAATGAAGAACTGCTGGAAGAATGCGTTCGACGTCTGGGCATCTGTATCCGCGATGTTGTTAATGAGCTCTAGACACATGCTAAGCCCAGCAGCCTCGACGTCACGGTTGTCGTGCTTGAACGCCCAGGTGCAAGAGTCAATGACGAACTTGAACTGGCGGTTGTCCAGTTTCAAGAGGGCTGTCACAAGTCCAAGTCAGCCGATGGCTCGGCCAGTCTACTCAAGATAATAGGACCTGTCTCGAACTTACCGGGGAAGCAGTGCAGGTTGATAGCACGCAGCAGATTGAAGAACTCCACCCGGTGTTCCGGGTATTCGGAGAAGTCCTTGTTAATCATGTCCAACGTGCACTCAAACACGTTCTCCATGATTCCGGGGACTTGGTCTTCCATCAAGCTCTACATCCGGGGGGTCAGTATCATGCACTTCGAGGAACCAAAGAGCCAAGAGTTGGGCCTTGCGGTGTCACCGCCATGGAAGCCATGAACGAGAAAAAAAAAAAAAAAAAAAAAGAGGGAGACGGAGGATAACTCACGGAGAGCTTGGTGATGATGACCGACATGGCCTTCAAAACTTCAGCGTCACGAGCGCCCGCAACATTCCGATTGTAGTCCGTGAGCACGGCCTCTAGCAGAGGAGGAACCATCTGCTGTTGCACAGCTGCCAAGTCCTCGGCCCTCTCGACGTACGTCTCGACCAGCTTGAGGATCTCCTTCTTGATCGTGCGAAGGCCGCGAACATTGGGCATCTTTGTCGCAATCTCACCTGTGACAACGTCTTAGCACTGAAACTCGGGACACACGATGGCATTCCCGGGCCAGGAAAACCCCTTCAACGTACCTTGATTCTGCACAGCTTCGGAGATGAGCTGGCTAGTGGCTTGATACATTTGCAGCATGTCGTGGAAGATGCGACCGATCTGAGGGTAGAAGTAAGGGCCGACGGAGGAGCAAGCCGAGACGTTCGTCTTCATGATGTTGCCAATAATCTTGATGGTCTCCGAGTCCTGAAGGAAGGTGGGGTCCGCCCTGGCGGCCTTGATCACTTCATCCCAGGCGGTATTCGGAATATTCATGAGATCTGTCAGCAACCTTTCTTGTTGGTGCTTATTTCCCTGCGCAGAGACCATATAACCGCATGCTTCATAGAAAGTATGGATTTGCTGTGGGGTCAGATCGCAAGTGATCTTGTGAAGGTTTCGAATGATCTCTTCGATGAACGGCTCAGTCTCACTGGGCTGCAGCGCGACAAAGTGACGCCGGCACGACTTGGCGATCTTGATAAATGTGTCGCAGGCCATGTCCTGGACACCTATTCGCCGTGTCGCAAGTCAGTCAGCTGGAAAGATTTCGCGAGCTCCACGCCTCCCCCTTGCTACATACCTTCGTGCGACTCGTGCATGAACTCGAACAGTTTGTTGACGACCGTCTTCAGAAACTTCCAGTGAGCTTTGAGGAATCGAGGGTATTGGCCGACAATGTACATAATATTGCTGGCGACAACAGCTTTGTTGTCTTTGCCCCGCTTCATTTCGGTCAAGCCGAGCAGGTCTTTAATCACCGTCACCAAAAAGCGCTTCTCGGTCTCCTCGTTCATGGCCAACGATATGGACCCGATGGCCCAGCAGAGGACGTTGCAGTTGTGCCACGACCACTCGGAGCCATCCACCTGGCGGGCCAGCTTTTCGGTCATGATGTTCTCGGTATCATTGACATCCAGATGCGTTAGGTAGACCAAGCACTCCCGGATCGTCTTGTACAGCTGGACCGTGTCGCTTTCCTTGACAAACTCGCGGACGATCTCGCCCTCGTCGTTTTCGACAACGAGCACTTCTTCCGGCCGAACCATCTTCTCGATCATGACTGTTCGAAGGTTCGATAGAACTTCGGCGTACTTGTGTTTCCGGAGCGGGTAGTTCGCCAGCAGCGCCGGGTTCGGTGCGCCTCCGCTGGCCATGCCCATACCGAGGAGCGGATTCAACTCGGCCATCGGGAGCTGCTGCATCTCGTCGTATAGTTCGTTGACCAGCTTAAGCCAGTAGTCGAGGCAAATCTTGAAGATTTCGCGGTCGTCAATCTGGGATATCCGGATCAGATAGAAGTGGCCATGAGTGAGGTAATCTCGATTGGGAAGGTTCTCGATGAGCTTCCCGGGCTCGTTAGCAAATTTGCGATGAAAAAAAAAAAAAAAAAAGGGGGGGGGGGGGGAGGAGACAATACAGGCAGGTAGGAAAGGTACTCACGTTCAGGTGCACGCCAAAGAAATTGGTGAGAAACAGGGCCAGGTTCTGCACAAACTCCTGGTCCCTGGAATTACTATTCGGGTATGTCGACTTGAGGTCGATGGTGATGGGAATGATGTTGGAGATGGTAGTGAGAACCTCGGTGAACATCTTGACCAGGGCCTCGTCATACGTATTCGGCTGTCCAGGGCCGCCAGTCTGGAGACCTCCGATCTCGGTCAAACACTTCAGTGTGATGTTACGGAACTCGGGTTCAGGCAGGAAGCGCGTCCGCAGGGTCTCGATCAGAGGGGTCTCGAAGATGTAGCCTAATGGGATCCAGTTGCAGAAGCGCAAGAGAGTCTCTAGGGTAGCCTTGATCAGACTGATCTGGGTGGCCGAGTTGAGGACCTCTTGACACAAGGTGAAGATCTGCGAGAACTCGGCACACATTGTCGTCTTCAGATTGCGGACCTTGGTCGACGTCATTTGGTCTGAAGAATAGTCGAACACTTCCTCCGAGAGCAGTCTCAGAATGACCATGTTATTCTCGCAAACGGACAGGCTCGAGTGGCAGGACGAGATGATTTCGTTGATGAAGGTAGGCCAGTTATGGGGCCAGTCCTGCTTAAGGATAGAGATGAGAACGAGGTTGAGCTTGTTGAGGAGAGTCTTTTGCTCCTTCATTATATCTTCGGCACTCGAAATCTGGAGGATGAACTGGACGATGAAGTTGCGAATACCTGGGAAGGTTAGCTCGAGTTAGTTCTTTTCTCCCCAGTCCCGTCACGCTCTGGGCAGAAAGAAGACCAGCAGGACCTCACCTTGGCATTGCTCGCGAGGCAAAATCTTCCATCTTGTCATGATAACACTGTCCAGAACTTGCAGACCCAAGTCTGAGGCGATAGTTAGTAGTCAAGTCGGGCGACTGGGCGGCGGGGAGGATGGGACGATGGGACGAACATTTCGTCTGAGGATAGGTCGCTTCTGATAAGATTTTATCGACAAGAAGCCATGAGTCTTGGTCCTCTTTGAACTATCGCCAGAACTGTGAGCCTACCGCGGCGAGCGCGTGGTCAGCGGGTAGGGACACTCGACATACCTGATTGAGGGCAGCTTGGGCTTGCTTTTGCTGTATCGTCGTAAAACACTGTAAGCATTTCATGGCACCAAACACACACCACGGGACCTGGAAAGAAACACGAAAGGGGAGCTTCGTACCTGCTCGCCCCGCCCCTCGTAGAAGGAGCGAACCAAATTGTCCAGCTCCGGTATAGTGATAGCCATGGAGATGATTGCGGTCGGGGTTCAGCAGCCAGGCCGGTTACCGAGTCGCGATCGGCGTCGTGGTAAGATAGGGCTAAGCTCAGATTGGGTGGGATGGAGGATCTTGGGCCAGAAAGCAGAAGAATCGGCGTGCGGATCGTGGTCCAGGCAAATAAGTTCAACTGGATGGGAACGAAGAGGAGAAAGAGGCTAGTCGTCGCGAGGAGCACAACTGGCAGCCATCGAAGATGTCTTGTACTTCTGGCGGAATGGAGGTGAAGGTGACAAGAATCACCCAGAGCGCAGGTGGGCTTTGGTCAAAAGGAGGGAGAAGAACGTGTACGGGACTGGAAGGGTCTGGCCTGACGTGACTTGTGATGTTGAGGCAAAGGTACAGTAGGTAAGGTAGGTAGGTAGGTAATAAAAGGGCTATTTCGACTGAAGAGGTGCAAGGCGGAATGGCGGGGAAATGCGCTCAAACTTAGCTAGGGGGGTGCTGGGTATGGCTGGGAATCGGAGACGCGCCACACGACAGCCCGCAGTATGCGATTAAAGAATATTTGTCGTTCCGACAACCACAACGATAACCACAACGATAACCACAACGATAACCACAACGATAACCACAACGACCACGATAACTCCAACAACTACCTACCTATACGTGCCTCTCCCCACTAGAGCCCCGTTGTAAGAGCCGAGAATGACTTCACCATTTTTTCAAGTACCTGCCTCGTATTTAGAGGGTCTCCTGCAGGCACGGCTCGCTTTCTATGGGCTGGCTAAAATACGAAAATATATGAGCATGCGAAGTGCGGTACTAAGGACCTTAGTTAGTTAACCTGGACCACGCTTCAGATACGCGTGAGTAGCAAGCCAAGTCGGTTGGTCTTTCTAGTTGTAAGTAACTGGGCACCTAGGTAATTACGAAGCAATAAGCTGTTTTGCTCCTCATCAAGTGACTAAGGCAAGGTAGACTTCAGTATAAGCTTATATCATTCTACCGGTTTTAAACGCATCTGTGCGCTGCGGGAGGGAAGTCCATCAAGCTTTTGCCTTTGACACCCACCTCCATCTCGGCCGATACCAGATACGACCATATTGACAGGTACCAATGTACTACAAACCTTCCGAGCACCTAAACTTCAGCAGAATGGTCTAAGTACTGGTAAGGACAATATCAACTTCTAGCCGCATCGCAATTGCCTTGTTAAGGTAGCTAAGTGCCCTTGGTATTACGAAAAGTTCAGTTGTCAGCTATCAACATGACAGGTTCAATCAACGGCAGCCCCATTTCCAACAAGCGTCACCGAAAGTCCCGGACTTGTATCGAGCCCAGAAGATTCCATGGGTCTACCCACTTCCAGCGATATTCCCCTTCCATGCCTCCATATTTTCTCTCCCAGTACGGAACTGTTTGGACCCCATTGGAACAACCCAACCATGCCCGTAACGAGTAACCACGTAATTAGTGAACACGTACAACTTTCGAGGTATCAGTGGCTCTCTTCGATTTCCGCCCACCACTTGCTTCAAACAGGCCGGCAACTATGTTGGTCTCAGCAATACCTTCGTACAAGTAATTAATTCCCTCGGTTATGGCCGTGCTGAGGGCAACCCTTGAAGGTTCGAGGGCACTATCTATCAGATAGATACATCATTTCCAGGGACCTATGGACCTTGCGATGATAAGAAGGGTTAGGCGACTTTGCAACCATCACTTCTATACTATATGATCGGAATGGCCTACCAAAGTATGCATACCCTGAACTACAAGTTACATTGGATTTCTTTATCCCCAAAATGTGTCCTTTTTCCACTCTTGCCCACCCTATGGCTTCTTATATCCGCAAGCGACAAGACTGTCCTCCAGTGACGTAAGTGCATGGTCGATGTCTTGCCTCCGAGGATCCGTCTGTAATTTCGTCAGTCAGAGCGGGAACAAGCGTTGTCTCATTTGCATCCGAGAAACTTACCACACTGACGCCCATATGTCCGAAGCGGATGTACTTCGTCGCGATTTCCTTGTGGATACC
Source organism: Sodiomyces alkalinus F11 (assembly GCF_003711515.1). NCBI lineage: Eukaryota > Fungi > Ascomycota > Sordariomycetes > Glomerellales > Plectosphaerellaceae > Sodiomyces > Sodiomyces alkalinus. The sequence goes on along the minus strand of NW_021167082.1, from coordinate 1,711,686 downwards.
TCCGGCAAAGACGACGCCCTTCTTACCCAGCACGGGCAGGATGTCTGTAACCTTGATACCTTCCGGCAGGTAGATGGCCGTCATGCCGTGAGCCTGGTCCTCGGGGTTTGCTGCGACCTGCTTCAGGCCGAGGCTGCTCACAGTCTGCTTGATCTTATCCGACACCTCGCGGTGGCGGCTGAACCGCTCAGACAACGGCCGGGCGAGAATCTGGTCAAGTGCAGTGTGAAGGGCGTGGACCAGCTGAGGCGAAGGCGTCGCGAAGTAGGACGGCTTCTTGGCCTCGTAATTCTGCATGACTAGATGTCACGCCCTGTTAGCAAAGTCGGTTCGGTTCTGTCGCCGCGGGTGGAAATGGAGGCCCAGCGGACCGCAAGGGACCGAAAAAAAAAAAGGGGGGGGGGGGGTTCCATACTGTGAGTCCAGTTCTTCATGGAGGCGAAGTACGAAGCCACGGGCGTCTTGCGGTTCTGGAAGGCCTGCATCGCTCGGCCGCTGAACATGGAAATAGACAGGCCGGCAGGGCAGCCGATGGCCTTCTGACTGGCCGTCACCACACCGTCAAGCTTCCACTCATCAAACGCGATCTCTTCGCAAGCGACGCTGCAGACGCCGTCCACCACGATAAGCGTCTCGGGAGAGACCCGGTGCACCAGGGCCGCCAGGTCCTTGAGCTCGCTGAGGACGCCGGTCGAGGTGTCGACGTGCGTCACGGTAATCATCTTGTATTTCTTCTCCGACAGGGCCTTCTCGATCTCGGGAAGCTGCGGGCGCGAACCGACGGGCGCCTTGAGCTGCGTGGGGTTCGCGCCGTAGGTTCGGAGGCAGTCGGCGAAGCCATCACTGAAGTAACCGGTGGACAGCACCAGGACATCCTCGCCCGGCTCGACTAGGTTGGCGGCAACTAGATCCCATCCGAGGGTGCCAGAGCCGGAAATGACGAACGGCTGAGAGGAGGGGTCGGTGGTCTGGAAGAGCTTCCGAAGCATGGATAGGGTCTCGCCGAACGTCGCAACGAAGGCCGGCCCAACATGGCTCTCGCTGGAGAAAATCAAATGAACCAAGCGTTAGCTCGAGCTTCCTGGCCAGTGAGATGCGACTGACTGGGTACATGCAAAGAACGGGGGGTGAAGCAGAAGCAATAAAATCGTCGCACCTGTAACGGCTCATGGACTGCAGGACATCATCGTCGAATTCAATGGGCCCCGGGATGAGCAAGGTCGGGTGTTCCGGTTGCTTGGACATGGTGGAAGATGGTCGAGACTGGTCAAACGCGCCCGTCAGTTTTGAGGCAAATGGAGGAGAAAAAGGCGAAAAGAAGCAAGTTGTCTTTGCTCCAGTTGGTGATTATTTTCTTACGCTGAGTGACTGAGAGATTCCAGGAGAGCGTAGATGGTTTGCCACGAGAGAGATCCGGGCGGGTGAAGAGGGGTTGTGGAGGGGCATCCGGTCGTGAGCCAATCTGCGAACCGGAAACCGCCGTAGAACCGAGTGCATGGAGACAACCGGCGATATGTGCCGATCGTGGCCGGCGGGCTATCTTAGTGTGTCTTAAGGTCGCGGCCGAAGAGTTCCGGAGGGTTGGCCAGTCGGCTGGTTGGTTGGTTAACTTGCTGGGTTGACGTTGTCTGGTGTCAGGAAAAGCTTATTTGGAGAAGAGAGCAATATAAGCGGGAGGATGCGCATAAAAGAAGAGTTTCTCAATAGCAAGATCTATTTCAGCAAGAAGATTGAGCAATGAGTCTAGAAGCAATAAACGACGTGTTCTCTGGGTTAATTAAGTAAGGCCTGGGCGCAAGACCGGACTTGTCTTATCGTCCACGCTAGGAGGAAACTCGGCATTTGAGCACTCACTAGTTAATTCCAACTGCTTCTTCACATTTGCCTAGGTAAAGGGTAAGTAAGAACACGGAGTACACGTGTAAAATAGCTTCAGAGTTCGTGCCTCATCTACGGAGTAATAATTACATACCTTATTTAGGTATCTTATGTGGGGGGAAATGACATTGAGGGGGACACGAAGAGAGAGAGAGAGGTGTTGGGGGAACCGTCAAGTCGGGAGGGACACTAGCCACAACACAACAGGTGGGAGTGGCTGACCGTTTACCTTTGCCTACTCTGTAGGCAGGTACTCGGTACCACCTAGCTCGTCATGTTACCTACCTACCTAAACCTTAGCACGCATGAGACCGAGCTCCCCTCGCCATCGAGAACCTATGTGCTGATATCCTGCTACTACCTCTAGTTCTGCATCGCTTCCCTCTGCCCCCAAGGTGACGACATTGCGCGATTACAAGGACGTCAACGCGAAAAGAACGAGATACCATCCAACAGGCCGGGAAGGGATAAGAAGGTGCCTTGATTGGCGACGATCCCGGGGGTTAGTCCACCGAGCGAGCTGTCGCCATTCGTAGCAAGCCCCGAACTCCAGCTCCCTAGTCTTCACGAGCTCGCCGTCTCACGTGCACCTTCGCCTCTCCCCTCTAGAAGGGCCACTGTCGAACTCTCAAGACCCCAGGATCCGAACGACGTACTAGGAATCAATTCAATTGCTATCTATCTCGCCGTCACCATGGCCTTCCTCATACTGGTCATCGGCGATCTCCACATCCCGGACCGCGCCCTAGACATTCCCGCCAAGGTCCGTCGTCCCGTGCCCTTCACTCCTCAGGCGGCTCCCCCTCCCCGTCGTGATGAACTGACCTCGCTCTTACCTCTTTCCGTCCAATATAGTTCAAGAAACTCCTAGCCCCGGGGAAGATCGGCCAGACCCTCTGCCTAGGCAACCTGACCGACCGGCACACGTACGAATATTTGCGCTCCGTCGCTCCAGATCTCAAGATCGTCAAGGGCCGCTACGACGTCGAAGCCGCCGGCCTCCCTTTGACCCAAGTGGTTACCCATGGCTCCCTCCGCATCGGCTTCTTGGAGGGGTTCTCTCTAGTTTCCAACGAGCCCGACCTGCTCCTCGCCGAGGCCAACAAGCTCGATGTCGATGTTCTTTGCTGGGGGGGCACCCACCGCTTCGATGCTTTCGAGTATATGGACAAGTTCTTCGTCAATCCAGGCAGTGCGACGGGGGCTTTTCATCCCAGCTGGGAAAAGGAGGGCGAGGAGCCAGTGCCGAGTTTCTGTCTTATGGATGTGAGTCTTGGTTGCGTTCTTCCCGTATATTCCTGTGGGCTAGGCAACCCGCTTGGATGCCCAGCGTGCTATATAGAGGGACAAACGATGGCCGGCTGACCTTCCATGTGTGACAATAGGTACAAGGCATATCGTTGACACTCTACGTTTACCAACTACGGAAAGACGACAAGGGAAACGAGAGCGTGGCTGTTGAAAAGGTTACCTATACCAAGCCCGTGGAGCCATCCGGTGGTTCATAATCACAGAACGCATATGAGATGGCTGGTGAATTGGTATGAGGCTCCAAGGTGTGGTTCCATCCTGGCATAGATATGGATGGCGACGGGAAGCGAAGTCAGTGAAGCAGTGCACGTTAATGAACGCGAGTATGTCCAACAACTCCATACAATCGCAGGAGCGAGCGGGTTCTCGTCTAGCCTATATCCTAGTTCCCGCTGTCATTCAGAAGTCATCCAAGGGAAGACTCGAGCGCGAAGTCCACCGAAAAACTCTTACATGCAAGTAAACAGAAAAAGAGTGCGAAGCATGTAACGAGGCTCCGTGGTATCTTGGTAACAAGGGCTTTATACGCCTCCCCAATCTGCCAAACGCCCCGGGAAAAGAGGGAAAGAGACACGGCCGGTAGCAAGGTACGGTCGGATGTCGGACCGCCTCTCGGAAGCAACCAAAAGAAAAAACCCCCCACAACTTAGAGTCGCATCATTATAAAGGTGTTCATGAGGGTCCTTCCGAATATCATAGCATCATGCTTCTCCTTCGTGACGATGATCTCGACTCAACGTCCTTCACCTCCCATAGCCCCAGGTCTTCAGGGTCATCATCTGCGCCGATTCTGGCCGTTGAACGAGAACGTGCCAACGACGTCCTCTTTCTGGCTGCTGCCGCTGGATTCAGCCCATCTACGTGAGTCGCATTGTTCACATCGAAGTCCTCGCTGTTCAGGGACGAGAGCCTGCGCGAGGACTTGGACTTGCGCCTCGGTGGGGGGCGTCCCTTATCCTTCCCTATGGTTACGTCGAACTTATCGCTGGCCGGCGTAGAACTGGGGAACTCGTAGGGATCGATGGCCGGATCTGATGGTGATGAAGCTTCATCGTTCGATGGCGCCTCAGGCGAGTTCTGTGGTTTTGGCGACTCGCCAGAACCTTCGTCTTTGCTGTCTACCGCACTCTTCGAAACAGACGACGACTGTTGGTGTCTGGGTTCCGTGACATGTGCACTCGTACTCGCGGCCCGATCCAACTTTGCCCTTTTTTCTGCCAAAGGGCTGGCTACCCCAGCGCTCGCGAGAGCCTCAGAGGTACTGGGAATCAATTGGGGAGCCCCCTTGGACGCGTCTTTCCCTTCCGATGCCGTTGAGCTGGGCTTCTTGGTCGTAGGCCCCGCCGATGGCGGCTCTTCGGAATTCGGGAGAGAGGGGCGCGGCTTCCATCGGGTTTCCCCGGCCACGGCATCAAAGAGCTCCTTTGTGGGACGGCGCATCTTGTCTCGCAAGTTGGGCTCCGCGTAGCTAACCGCTGCCCTGGCTCGCCGACTTGGTCTCGACGTTTCGCCCATAGAGGAAATATCGCCTGGAGGCGGCGTGTCCCGGGTTTGCTGTATCGTAGGTATCGGCTCAGGGGAGCTTGGGAAAGGTGGCGCAGGCTCGGTTTCCGGAACTTCAGGGTGCCCGACTTCGGAGCTTGGAAGGACGTCAACGACCGGTTCTGGTGGAGGAGGCGGTGCAACAGGCACTGTAACTGTCGGTTCTTGAGATTCCTTTGCTTTGGCCTTGCGTCGTTCTCTTCGAGCTTCGTCCCCGGTCTTGCCAGATTTCAAGTTGCCTTCCCCAACAGGAGGCTTTGAGGCAGCCAGCTTTTTGGGCGAAGTGATGTCTTCGTTGGTGCTCTTGGCTGCTAGCGGAACTCGGACAGCAATGGGGGCCGTCGGACGATCAGTAGAGGTCTGATTTTGTGCGCTTGTTGCCTCACGCGAGGCCTTGGTGGTCGTTCGTTCAATCCGTAGTGTTGGTCGCCCGGTGGAGGTCTTCGACTTGGGTCTGTCTGTGGAAGAAAGGATAGTCTTCGTCTTCGAGTCGTCACTCGCACCAAATTTCCGCTTCGAGCTGGTTCTAGGAGCTGGTTCAGAAACAGCTTCATCTTCGCCTTTCGTGCTGGACGCCGCGATATCATCGTTTTGTGACGGTGGCTCCTCGTGTGTTGCTTTGCCAACTCTGGGTCTGACTTGTAATTCTGTAAACGGAGAGGCGCGTGGAGATGACGGAGACTCGGACTGTTCGTCGGCTGCTGGTTGCGGTTGAGCTGGAGGAGACTTGGTGGGAGACTGCAGTTTCGACTCTTGTCTCTCGGCGTCAACGAATCGCGATGTCGGTGGCGGGCCGAGTTCGGGAGAGTCGGTAGTGTCGGTAGTGTCGGCAGCTTCTGAACACAAGGCTAGGATTTCTTCGCGGCTGATAGAGGGTTAGCCTAAAAACATTGGTAGTCAGAGGTCCAGAAAAAAACCTACTCCATGGTACGCCTTGGATATGACTTGTTTTCCTGGATAGGCGGCAATCGACCCTCCTGCAAGGCGCGAAGCTCGGCGTCCCTAGCCGACTCGCGCGGTCGTTTCTGGGGTGGGCTGCGGCGAAAGAGAACGGTGTGAGATTTGGAAGTTCTGCGACTTTTTGGGCTTGCGTGTCGTTTCCTGGGCGGTTCGTTGCCGAGTTCACCGAGGACACTGATACAGTCGAGAAGTTGGGCCTCCAGTTTTGCGCGAATGTCGAGGGCATGGTCGGCAACTCTCCGAGCTTCGTTGTCTTCGACTTCCTTCTCCAGCTCTATAATGCGTCCGCTGAGTTCGAGCTTTTCGGATAGCAGCTGGGCGTTTTGTGCCTCCAAGGCTCGTATTCTGGTGAGGTGAGCGGAGTTTGCTTTGGCGAGGTCCCTATTTTGCCGCAGGAGTTTTCTCCGGACTGTGATGCCTCAAGTCAGCAAAAGGATGAGGTCAAAGAAATAGATAGTTAGAACTGAATGACCGCGGCTTCACTCACGAATTTCGGGACTATCTGTCGAGATGGGCGGATCGTTTAGTCGCGCCATGTTGCATAGTGTCGGGGGTTAACGCAGAGAGTGAAAAGCGAAAGCGAGACTGAATTCAGTGTCTCGCAGCACAAATGCTCGATTTCGTTAGAAGCAAGTTGTTGCTAGCGATGCCAAAAAAAGAAGTATCAACAGTCGAGCCAGAGGAGGTTGGCTGTCAGAAGCGGTGTGCTTGTCCGACCGGCTGTGGAGTGCGGAAAATGCTGGGCTCCAACGGTCATTTGTTTACTTCCTTTCCAAATGGGGCATAGCTTTGGTGTACTTAATGGGTTTCGTCAGTTGCTGGGGCGCCGGGGCCAACCACGTGGGTCCAGCTCAGGGTGCACTAAACCGCAATGAGCTGTCCCAGCCACCGGCGTCATTTACAATGACCTTTAACGAGATTATCAAGACCGATTTAATTGAATCTTTTATGTGTGTGCCTTCATGCATCCGTGATTACTTCGTAGAGCACCGGTATCTGTACTCGTATCCATACGCATACGCAGTTAGATCATCCGTACAGGTACTCCGCTTACTGGATTGATGCTCGTTGGTAGAAACACATGAGAGATTGTCTTGCGGACTGCAGATGCAGATAGGTATAGAAGTGCTTCGTAGATAACCTCCAGTTCAATGTTTTGTATCAGTATTCTATATTCCAAGTCGTCATTTTCATCTTTTGTCTGAGGGATCGACGCTGTGCAACGCGAACAAACACATCCTTTGGAGGCTTTCGAGGCTCAGATATCATCATAAATGACAAATGACTGAACATGAATGAGGTGGTCTGCTTTCGCCGGCAAAGGCACACTTATCAAGTAGGTACCCAGGTATCTTATCGCTGGTGCTCACCAATTACCTTAAGTACCGTACCTTAACTTAAGATTATATAATCCTCCTCGGATACTCCACTCTCCTCATTTGCTCCAGCAGAGCTTCCCCGCGCAATCTCTCAACCCCCAACGCAGTCACATGTCTTCAACCATGTCCTTCCCGACACGGTCACTTTCAACCCGCATACCGGGAGCGGGCTCTCGTGATGCCTCGGGAGGTTCGACAGGCCCGTCGCCAGCGCTGGTTGCCCGGATCGAAGAGAAAAAGGCAGAGCTCGAAAGCCTCAAGCAACTGAGGGACCTAAGTGCGGCTGTCGCGACACAGATGGAAGCGTTGGAGAAGCAACTCTCGACCCTATCCGACGGCACAGAAGGTACGCATAGCTCTCGGCTAGTCTGGCTAGTTCTATCTGCCTACCTAAGGTAGACTCTCATAACATTTACCGGCTCGGGTCATCGAAGCGGGCGGGTTCTGAGGGCGAAACGGAGGTAGGAGCGAACTAACAACTGGGATACGAACAGCAATCGCGACGGTCATCGGCAATTGGCATAACGTGCTACGAGCAATCAACATGGCTTCCGGTATGTCCACACCATCCTCCACCGTTTCCTTCGTACACGTCTCTTTCCAAACGAGCACGCGAGTAGCTTGAAGCAAAGGCGGGCGGGGGCGGGGAAGATCAGGACACTGACTCGGTCGATTGTCGATGATAGCGAGCCTACCCAAACCGAAAAACACCGAGACTGAGCAAGGTACGACGGAAGAGACAACAAAAACCACGCCTCTTCCCCAGACCTTGGTGCGCATTCCGACCGAGCATGTGGCAACTCTGCAGGCGCACACGGAACAGGCAGAGGAAACGGAACAGGACAGCAACTCATGAATACTTTGGGGGCTCTGGCTTGACGGTAATATTTTGCTGTCCATACACAGGGTATGGCTCTCTGCGTAATACCTTCGCCTCAAAGGCTTCCCAGCCGAATCCGGTCGCCCCCTCCGCGGGATGGCTACAGTCTTTGGGCCGGCCGGACTATATCCTGCCAAGGCGTGCTCATTTATTCAAAGCGAGCGGCATGACGCCCCCGTGAAGAACGGCTAGAGGCTTCCACCAACTCTCAGTCGTTGAAGTGGAAGGCCACTGCCTTCTGCTGCAAGGATGCGAATGGAACCTTTCTAAGCCGGGGCTAGAGGGCAACTAAAAAAGGAGACTACGCGGCGGGCTTGCGCAAGGGGGGAGGGAATTTGGAAAATGGGACAGTTCGTCCGGGCAGGCACTTCGTATGCTGCAAAATGGCAGTTGTTGCATTGCGAGTTCCCGTTGCTGACGAGCAAGGACAAGAGAGGGGACGAGTGGGGGACAGTGCGATTGTGCTTTTCCACACCTCGTTGTGGGACGGAACTGTGCAGCCAACCAATCTCGTATGCAGCTACAGTACCTTACGTGTACCTATCTGCGAAGTACACCGTATTAATTACGTGTTGAATGGTACGGCCGAATGTGGGGACGACGCGTCTTGTGTCGCGTCGCGGGAAGGAGACGGGCAGATACCTACGTTCGTACCTGAAGCGAAGGCAAGAGCCTGTTGGGCTCAGTTCCCCTAACAAAACCGCCAACGAAGTCTATGGGCAAGTTCCTACCCTGATACCTGCCAGAACAAAGTTCTCCGAAGGATGCAATTTCCCTGGAGTGTCGGAGCTACTGCATACGGTATCTGTTGGGGTGCCCAACAGCAACCATTTATACATCTCCGCGGTTTCCGCTTCCTGTCAAGATGTGAGGCTCCATGGTCTCCCTCCTGGGAAACAGGAAAGCATGTAGACGTTGTCCCGCCCCGTCTCGTCGCTATGTCAGGTAGGTAGGCAAGGCCTTGGTCGAGTTCACCCGTAACACGACGTCGTCTCTGCGCTCTTCCCCTGTGCTTCGTGCTACTCTATCATCACCATGACCATATGGACCACCATCGCCATCATCTGTTGTACGACGAGGTATCGGTAATTAGTTCCTACACTACCTTACGAACACAATACGGGCATCTCATTACAGTGACAATAAAGAGCACTATTTGTGCAAAATAACACATTATCAGTTTCCCCTCCAGTTTCCGATCCTCGTAACGGTCGAGGGCCCGAGATTACTACAAGGAAATTAGGGTCCGGGTTGCTCGTTAATTACCCCTCCCCTGGCTTGTCGCCTACAACGTACGGTGGGATTGGAATCGGGGAAAAGCCCCGGTCTTTACCCGCGAAATTACACCATGGTCTCGGCACCACCATCCCATGCGGACCCTGTCGACCTTCTCACTCTCAAACTCCAGTCGCTCAACGTCAGAAGCCTGGAGAAGGAGAGTGAGAGGGAGAGGGAGAAGGAGAGGGAACGACCGCCCACCCGCAGACGTCACGCCTGGTCTTCCATAGACACAGACTCTAGTTTCGAGCCTCTCGAAGTTATCGAGGAGACTCACGAACCCGGGGATTCGTATCAGTCTAGTCAAGAGAACTGCAACTCTCCTGTGGACCAGGCCTCGGCCTTTGACGAGCAAGGTCCGCAGACCTCCCCATACCTTACCTCGCACATATTTCCTCTTTCCTCTCTCCTAGCCCCCCC
>NW_021167082.1:1630059-1702022 GCF_003711515.1 Sodiomyces alkalinus F11 | reverse complement strand
CCCCCTTTTTTTTTTCTTCTTTTCTTGCCCATTTCACATCTGCCGCAGCTTGCCAAAATTGTACGTGAAAGAAGAACGACAGTGACAGTGACTAACATTGTCCCTCACACCGGGGTTCAGTCCTTCGCGCAACCGGGTATCACAACAGCCGCCTAGCCAACGATCCTCACATCCGCGCCTCCATCGCCAAGCACCAGACCGGTCGCTTCGACTACATCCTCAACGTGCCATACGACCGCCCCAATTCCAGTCCAGGAGACGGGGGCATCGCTCACTATGGCTGTAACCTACTGGTAGAGAAGAAGCACCTGGGAAGAGGAGTTTACTGCGAGGGTCGTCTCACCAACGTCTATACTCTGCTAGCGACATACCTTGCCGACGAAAGCCAAGACCAAGACTCATCGCGCATCTCAACCTACGACCACAATATGGCGATTGCAGAGCCCATTGTTCGCGTCCTATCCCCGCCTGCGGAGAACAACATCGGCACGGGTGGCGAGGTAGTCGATGTAATGATGACCAGTGGCACTTCCACCGCGACTTTGGTCGACTCCTCATCGTCGTCTTCGTGGTCTGTGGTCGAGGGTCGACACGCCGGGGCTTGTTCAACCTCGACGGGTGAAAGCAGGGGACCTTCTTTGGACCATTCTTCGGCACGTTCTACCTCGATCAGCTCGTCTCCAGCGCGCATCGAGGACTCGGTGGAGGCGCTGGATAAGCTCGAGGATGACCTCGAAGCTCTCGATGCGGCCACCCGGCTTGGGCAGTTCATCTCTCCTGAGGAGAAGAAGAGGAAGAATACCGGGTCCCGGATACAGGTAGAGTCGGACGAGATGAGAGCTTCTCCATCGTCCAAGAATACACTGAGAAGTTCACCATCGGTGGCGAAGGCAGCGACAGTTGGAGTGAAAGCCACGACGACGCGGCCGTCGCTGCAGAAGTCAGCCTCGGTGACTTTTAGCGACAGGGAAGACAAAGCGGAGCCTGCCACGACGACGGCACAGGGTCCGGCAGAACGTGCAGGCCAGAAGCCTACCGTGACTCGTCCATCCAGCCTGTTGCCACCAAAGGTTCCGGCCAAGTCGGCGAAGCCCCCCACCAGACCGAGCTTTGAGCTGCCCGGGGAGGCCGTGGCTCGACGACTGAAGGAACAACGTGAGGCTCGGCGCTCACTCCAGATAAGCTCCCACAGCGATGCACCAGCGACCACTGTTCCGCCACGACAACGAGCCAAGTCGACCAAGGCACCAACGCGGCCCCATTTCGAGCTGCCGGGCGAAGCGATATCGAGACGGAAACGGGAGCAGCGTGAGAAGGAACTCAAGGAGAAAGAGGAGTCGGAGAAGAAGCGGCGCGAGTTTCGAGCACAGCCAATTCGGGCCGGTGCTGCGTCGGCTACATACCCTCGCGAGACGGCAGCGAGCCGGGCTCGTCGGCTAAAGGCCACGTCGGAGGAGACGACGCCCCCGGCGACGACCACATCGCCATCCAAGGCCACGTCCACGTCTACGGCCAAAAGCACGACCAATACGTCGAAGAGAGCCTCAATGGTGGTACCTGGGTCGTCTCGACCTGCGCTGGCCAAGTCGGCTAGTACGTCCTCTCTGTCAGCCACGTCTTCGGTTTCCCGCGGCCGGGCGACGGCAAGGACGGCGGTGGGGGAGATGCAAGGATCGCGGACGAGTCGGGGCACTTCGGAATCGACGGGCAGCACCAGCGGAAAACGGAGCACGGTGTCGGCAGAAGACGCGCAGAAACAGAGGCAACGGGGCAGGGAAATTTACGAGCAAGACAATTCGTATGCGGAGCAGCGGGAGAGGGAGCGGCGGCAGCGCGAAGAGGCGGCCAAGAAGGCGCGAGAGGAAGCGGCGGAGCGGTCCAGGCAAGCCAGCCGCGAATGGGCAGAGAAGCAGCGTCGAAAGCAGCAGATGTCGTCGGCGTCGACGGCGTCATTGTCGGAGCCTGCATGGTGATGGTGGTGATTGACAGAGGGAGGCGTTCCTGGGAAATGTTGTGTTACTATGTCTTACTTCCGGGGGGTTTTGTATTGCCTCTTTCCCTTCCCAGAGTCGCCACACAAAACAACAGGTACGTTTACGGAGTTGGCGTTGTTCAGTTATTAGGCGATCCAGCTCTGGAGGGAGTTTTGGGGATCGGTGTTCGTTAGTTTAGTGTTCGTTATTATGTTGTGTGAGGCTGAGCATTCGACATTACCTTATTATATTATCATTAGTAAGGTACCTTGTATTATGTAAGGTACCTTAGTTAAACTGGTCAATATTCCCCGTCTCTGAATAGGGGTCTGTCCGGGTATCTTTTCTTCCGTGATCACAGCGTCTACTCCGTACTCCGTCTCGGTACTCCGTACTTTGTAGGTACACGGGATCTGAGGTGAGTGAGGCAATATCCGTACATGTACTCTGCAAGGTAATTACCTAGGTGCTGTACTTCGTGGAATGACCCCCGCACGTCTTTTCTCCGTTGAACTCCTTCTGTCCGTAAGCGGAAGGTAATTCTCTGCTCTTCCGATCAACGTCATGGGAGTACAGGAAATATTCATAACTCTCCTGTGACGGGGATAGATTACCCAGCATAAATCGGTGTTGGCTCATATCCTTCGAATAAATAGATACACTAACGTTCTTGTCAGAAGAAGGGGAGAGTGAAGACATCGTCGACATAAAAAATGACGACCAGGCCCACGGTCCGTCTCCCTCAAGGCACATACTGGGGCACCGTTCTCTCGCGGGACGACCTCCCGCGGCCTGTCGAGGCCTTCCTGGGCATCCCCTACGCCCGCGTCCTCCCGGGGGCCGAAGGACGATTCCGAGACGCCGCCCCGGTGCCGGCCAGCCTCGACACCTTTGAGGCGAACACCTACGGAAGCATCTGTCCCACCTTTACCAGCAGCCTCGACGAGGAGGACGGCTGGGTTGTAGGTGAGGACTGTCTTAGCGTGAACCTCATTCGACCTTGTCCCTCCTCCTCCTCGTGGTCTCCCTCCGAGCGCCTGCCTGTGGTCGTCTTCTTCCATGGCGGGGCCTTCAACTTTGGCAAGGGCGCCGACCGCGACATGGCCAGCTTCGTTGCCTATGCTGAGCAGCCCGTTCTTGGTATCAGCTTTAACTGGCGTCTTGGGCCCCTGGGATTCCTGCCGAGTCGGGTCTGCGACAAAGAGGGTGTGTTGAACCTGGGTCTGCGTGATCAGAGGATGCTGCTCGAATGGGTTCGGGATAACGTGGTTGCTTTTGGTGGAGATGAGGGATGTGTTACTCTTATGGGTGTCAGTGCTGGTGCTCACTCGGTACGTTATGGGACAAATATGCCCCTTTCTTTTGTTTTTGTTACGCTCCTCTTTTCCTTCGAGTCCTCAAGCTCTGTCGACGAAAAAGGGAGAGAGAGAGAGAGAGAGAGAGAGAGAGAAGATTCTACTGCTCTCCCATTGCCCCCCTTTTCTAATACTACTACCCCCCTTTAGATTGGCCATCATATACTCTCCTCGGAATCGACCACGACACCTCTCTTCCACAAAGCCATCCTCGAATCCGGCTCTGCAACAGCTCGCTCTGTGCTCTCTCCAGATCACTCTCGTCACGAACTTCAGTTCCAGAGTTTCCTTAGAGACGCCGGCTTCCCCCCATCCACTCCGGATGATGCCATTCTTTCTCACCTCCGCTCGTTGCCCTTGTCCACCCTGCTCGACGCAGGTTCGTCCGTTTGGGGTCGCTTCGCCTCTTCTGTCTGCTGGCCCTTCCAGCCCTCCATCGACGGCATAGGCGGCGTGATTCCGGACCTCCCCCTGCGCCTCTGGTCATCCGGCCTCGGCCTCCGCCCACCGCTCATCACGGGCTTCAACTCGCACGAAGGCACCACCTTCGTACCCATCAAAGTCTCCTCGCCCGCCGCCTTCCGCGCCTTCTTCCAGACCCTCCTCCCGGCGCTCACACCTTCCGACCTCGACGAGCTCGACCGCCTGTACCCGCAACCCGACGTAGCCGCCGCCGCGCGAGGGGAGCCCTACACCCCGGCCGTCCCCGCGTACTGCGGCGCGCAGTGGGCCCGCCTCGCCACCGCGTACGCGCACCACGCTTACATCGCCCCCGTCCTGCACACGGCCCACCACGTTGCGGCGGCGGGGCAGCCCGTCTACGTCTACGAGTACGCTGCCCGCGCCGAGCCCTTCGCGGCCGCGAACCACGGGGACGAAGGGCCCGTCGTGGCTCGCGACATGGAGGCCCTGGGGGGCTTCCCTGGCCTCGTCCGCGTCTCGGAGGGCATGCATGGGTTTTTCTCGCGGTTTGTTGCTTCGCGTTGCGGGGACCCGAATCGTCTCCTTCTCGGTACGGACGACCGGCAGGAGGGTGATGGCGATGTCCCGGCGTGGCCTCGGTTTGTGTCTCCCTTTGACGATAACAGCGGACCTGACGCCGGTAAGATCCTTGTATTTGGCGAGGGGAACGACGAGAGGGCTGGAGGGGAGAGCGAAGGGGTCGTGGCTCGTGTGAGGACGTTGACGAGGAGTGAGATTGCGCAATGCCGGTTTTGGTGGGAGCGGATGCCGCTCAGCCAGGGTTCGGGACGCCGTTGAAATAGACGAAAAAAAGGGGGGGAAAGGGGGAAAAAGGAAACCCCCCCCCCCCTAAAGGATATTGCAATGCCCATGAAGTGCGAAAAAGCGAGTTTTGTCTATTCATTAGACAGACACCGCGGTCTGACTTTTCTATAAACAACCAAACTCAGTGATGGAGCCTGCCGAGTCATTTCATCCATGGCAGCGCAGCGCCAGAATACCATTTTGGCCAACAGACGACACTGCCACAACCGGCAGAGAGCTCTGAACACTGGCCTCCCGAAGCCATGGTGGTACAAGGACACAGCAACAGCGATTTCCGAACGCCTAGGCCTTGTGAGAATTTCCTCAATCGCTGCCGAGCCTCCTACCAGTCGTTCCATAGCCGTAATGAGACCTAGAACGCCTTGTTCCCCCATTCCTCGTGCTATCGTCAACAGGAAAGAGAAGGATAAGAAAGGAAAAACCGAGGAAGAAAAGAAGAAAAGAGAAAAGACGCTCCTTTCCCGTGCCCCTTTACCCGAAGCCATTCTGCCAATGACGCCATATCAAGACATGGAAGAAATAAGAAAGAAAAAGAGAGGGAAGGACTGTATAGACAAAAGGGAAGAGAACGAACAGGGGGGGAGGAAGGAAAAGAAGCAAAAAGAATCTGCCACAAGGAGACCAGCCAAGTACCCTGTCGGTTGTTCACGAGCCGAGACCTGGGGCATCTACTCCTCGTCGTCTTCGGTGCCAGGCCACTCCGGGTCACTGGCATCATCCGTCGAATCGACAAAGTCCGCCATCTGCCACTGCTGCTCCCTGGGCTTCTGGTTGTCGAGCTTGAGACTGACGACGTTGCAAAGGCCCTGTACGAAGAAGGAACGGCGGGGTTCTTCTCCGGTCCCGCTGCCGTCGGCTTCCGATTCACCACCACCACCGCCGCCATCAGCATCCTGTTCTTCGGCCATCTCGACATCAAACTCGTCGCTGTCCGGCTCTTCGTACAGGGTGCGGCCGAGGGAACGCAGGTTCTTCCCCGCAGCACCAGCTCGCGAGGGCGAGTCCCCCTGCAGGGTTGCGATCCGGACACTCTGGCGCGACGGTCGGGTTGCGGCCGCCTTCTTGGTCTTGGGCTTGGCGACCTGTCCGAAGGCGGGAGGGGGCGCGAGGGCGGCGCGGAGCGTGTAGTGCTCCTCGGGCGGCTCGTAGGGCCGGAGGAAGATGGCCTCCAGCCTCTCCTGCCACTCTTGCCGCATGGCGCTTCGCTGGCGCCAGGGGATGTTCAGCATGCACTTGAGCGACAGGTGGCGCAGCATGGGCAGCGCGGGGGCGCTGTCGATGAAGGATTGGAAGAACATCTCGGCCACGTGCGGGGTCCACCGCCGGAGACTGTCCAAGTCGACCAGCTGCAGAGACGGGGGCCACTTGGGGACCTGGTCGGGAAGCAGCAGGTGCTCGTAGTTGGGGGCCGCGTCGCCCCAGGAATCGTGTTCTCGGAAGTACCTCATGTTCATCCGCAGCTCTTTCAGATTCGGACAGGTGGGGCCTAGAAGCGGAAGGAAAGCGAGGTCGAGGGAATGGTTGTGGTTCAGAGTGAGGGATTCCAGGTTCTGGCCGTGGGACGTGAGATAGGCGGCAAGGTCCTGTGAGTCGAGGAGCCAGCAGTTGGTGAACTGGACGCGCTTCAGCCGGCTGGGAAGCAGGTCAAGCAACGGCGGACCGACCACGCTCGAACTCTCAAAGGTGAGATCCTCCAAATGTCCCAGGACGGCCAGGCAGCCGGCGAGCTCGCGCGCGTACATCTCATCGGCGGCGATCTGGGCCGAGTCGTCGGCGGCGGGGGGCTTCCTGTGACGCTCCCAGGAAGGTAGCTGGTAGTTGACGAAGTGAATGGTGCGCAGCTCGGCGAAGGCGGGCGTCAGGTGTAACTCCCGCACCGCGGCCAGGCTGCGGACGAATCCTTGCTTCATCATCCTGGCGTTCCACTGCCAGGACTTCAGGCGCGTGGGGCGGCGCTTGTCGTCCTCCCTCGCCACGTCCAGGGCGTGGAAGAGAGGCGCCGGGTAGTCGAAGCGAATATGGTCCGTCAAGTTACGGTAGGGGGGTTCGTCGTACGGGTGCACCAGCCGAACCTCGGATAGGTTGGTGAGGTTTCGGATGAGGAGGCCAGGATCGGCCAAACCTTCGCGGAGATGGGTCTTGGTGACATCGATGTGGAGCGACCTGATCTTGGCTCGGTAGTTGAGCCTAGTCTGCGAGGGGCACGTCGAGAGCAAAAGGTTCAGGCGCTGCAACCTGGTATCCGAGGTCAAGGGAGGGCACCGGTACAGGACGGTAAGGGCAGGATCCAAGAAGGCCCTGCAGACGAGGGCGGTCTGCAGCAGCCACTGGGTCCTGATGAGATTTTGGCCGGGGTGGACGGCGGCATACTCGAAGATCTGGACCCATATGGAGTGTTCTATGCGCAGATCCATCCAATCGGGGATCACTGGACTCGGCTCGGTCCCTTCGGACGGGGGCCCGACCTCGTCTTGTTGTTGGTGAAGAAGGGCGCTCAGCTTGACGACGGCCGACTCGGAACGGCGAGCGGCTTTGCGCCTATGCTTGGGTGGAGTCGACGAGAAGACGGTATCCGGTGAGCTCGGAGGTTGCAAGACGGCCCTGCCGTGGTTGTCATCATCCTCATCGTGGTCGTCGTCTTCATCACTGGAATCCATGGGTCGCCACTCGTGAGGGAGCACCTCCCTCTCACGGACCTCGTCATCTTGCAGCTTGAAAACCTGTCGTGTTCTCCTTTTGTTCAGTAAGACTTCGTCCGAGTCGACGGAGTCGTCGTCCAGGACATAGTCACGTTGGCGCCATGCACGTCTGCGCTTCGGAGGCGCGGCGACTTTGGCGGGTCTGGGGGCATACGTGGGCCCAGTCAGGGTGGGTTTCGGGTTCGAATCCGGGTTTGGGTTTGGGGTTGGGGTTGGGTTCGGGTTCGGGCTCGGGTTCGGGCTCGGGTCCGGCTCCGTCAGCGGCCCAGGCTGTGGGCGATTACTATTCTGGAAGCCGCGCAAGGAGCGGGAGCGGGTCGTGGTGCCGCTGTAGATATTGGGGGTTTGCGACGACGGCTTATCCTCAAGTGTCTTCTTCGCATGGCGGAGAGTATTGCGACGATTCGATGAATATTCGTCGGTGCCAGTCCTGGTTCGGCCCTTGAGCGGCTTCCGACTCGGTGCCATGGTATCGACTCCCCCGGTCAACAGACCCTCAAGCTAATCTCCAAATTGAGGGGTGCGAGGGCATGGGCATGCAGAGTAGTACTGCATGGAGATCACGTGGTGTCAGCCAGTTCCATGAAAAGGTAGGTGAATCACGTGGTTGTGTACCTTAGGCAGCCACACCTGTCACAGCCACGCCACCTTTGCTGGGGGAAATGACGTACTACAACATATGCAGACGAAATGTGGTAAAGCACGTGATTCTGTGAGGGGAAGCTGATGATTCTCTGGGCCGTCTTTCTCTATCCCCAGAAAAGCATGTGCAACTCTTTGCAGCTGCAGAAACCTGTCCTTTGGTTGGTTGCAGATCCTGTTGCAGATCCTGTTGCAGATTTCCCTGGTCACTGATGTTGATGTCTTGAAGGGCCAACAAGTGATCTCAATACTTTGGACTTTGTTTTGGGTAGGCGAGAAGAGAACCTTGGAAGAGTTCAATTTTTTTTCCCCACGTTCTTTTCTTCTCTTTTCTTTTTCTTTCTTTTACTTTACTTCCTTCCTTCTCGGGCCGTGACTGCAAGACTCTAGAACAGAAGGAGCAGTGAAGTAACCCGTGGCTGTTGAAACTAAAAGATATCTAAATTAAGGGATTCCGGAGCTTCAAATGCTCGGCCGAGTAAGGTAACAAGTGGGATTGAATAAGGGTACCTGACCTATTAAAAAGGCAAGATGTGAAGGGAGTGAAAAGAAGAGATTTTTTTTTATACCTGAAAACAGAACAAGACTAAGAGGAATGAGAGAAAGGTCAGAGACTTTTGAACTGGGATTTTAAAAGTGTGAGCCTTTTGAACTCTGAGGGAGGCGATAACTTTCACACTGGGCTGGCTCGTGATGACATGTGGTCTCACTATTCAGGACATAAAAGGGGGCGTCAGCCATACCGTATAAACCCATCAAACTGGAATCTGAGCTAATACCTGTTTTGGCTAGCCCCAGCCATCCCCGCAGGCCAAATAAAGTTAACGTCAGCTTTTGAATGGCTACCTAGGTAAGTACCTTAGTAAGCCGACGCCCAGAAATACATGACTAATAATAAGTATACATAAGAAGTCCTATGTGCCAAGCCCTTAATAAACCCTTACAAAATTTAACCGTGGTGGGTCGTGCTTTTCCCGTCTCATCACGACAGGCCTTATATCCTCCCTGCTAATTATCGCGGCACGCGTCCTGCGTCCTGCGTCCCCTACAGTGACCCCCCTTCTCTGTCGGCCCAACACGGCCACTTCTGCTACACCCATTTTGTCTTTTTCCCTCTTCTGTTTCTTTTCCTTCTTTTCTATTCCCTCGTTTTCACTGACAATCCATCGCACAGAACAATAAGACAACAGAAAGAAGAAAGGAAATTCAACAAAATCTGGGAGACATCTCAAACGAACAGCACCCTCCAAGTGCCGCCATCCCACTTCATCATTGAGCTGATGAATTCTTGGTCTTTATGTCAACTAGAGTCAAAGCCGCGTTATATCACATCACACCACATCACCGCTACAGCCTATTCTCTTGACCTACTTCGTTCGGCCTCTTTACACCTTTCTCATACCCCGTCTCATCCATCTTCCCCTCCTCTGCCTGCGTTCGCTCTGCTAGGTAGGTAGGGGGGAGGCATCAGGAACGCCGTCGGTTCGATCTATCCCAACCCTTCCAGAGGTGCTGGCTACCTTTGACTTGAATTCGACTTGATTTTTCGTGGTCAATAGCCCTGGGTCTCCTGTGCGCCGTTCCTAGACCTGACATGCCAGAGACTTCGTCTTACGCGTTTCTGCTTGTTTTGTTTTGCAGGGACATGTCACTCCATCGACTCTCCCAAGGACGGACCTGAAAACCCCGTCCTCCACCTTCAGCTATGCCGATTGCCAGCCGGTGCAAGCGCAACCTACCTTTTCTGCAGAGGAACTGGACTCGTGGCTTTGAATCCTCTCAGACCATGGGCAACGCCGTCTCGTCACCCTCCAAGCTTGCTGGCAATGCCAAGCTTCATGAGCCCGTCTCCCTTGACCTCGATGGCCGACCTCAGAAGCGTCGTCGACTCGGCCCTGCCGCCGCCGCCGCCGCCACCACCGCCACCGCCGCGGGACGTGCTCCCCCCAATGGTGTGCCGAAGGAGAAGGACCACTCTCTCGCCGACCAGCTCTTCGTCGCTCACGAGGTAGGGTCCATCCAGCGCACTCTTCGCGTCCATGTCTTGAAGATCGTTCACAAGGACCTGGCCAAGGTCAAGGTTGGCAACGCCGTAAACGACTCGACCGCCGCCCCTCGTAATGTCCAGGAAACCAAAGCCCGATGCAAGATCATGCTCACCCACGGCGGCACCAAGGCCGGCGGTGAGAGCGAGAGCGAGAGCGAGAGCGACCATGTCATGCTCCATTGCCAGAGTCAGATCTGCACCATCAAGACCTTCCAAAGCCCTGCCGGCCCCTTTCCCATGGCCCGCATTTACCTCACCCGGCCCTTCCACATTCCAGAGGACAGCATCCTCGTCAACCGCACCGACAACCACCTCTTCGACTTGGCTGATTCCTACAAGATCACTGTTGAGCTGGAACCCGTCGGCCCGGGCGCCTGGCCCCCTCTGGGATCCCTTCCTCTCTCCGAACCCGGCCTCCCCTCTCCACGCGCCTCGAACGGCACTGAGAATTGGACGTTGGCGGGGGAAGTAGCACACATCTTCGGCAGGACCCGGTCCATGGCCCCCCTGACACTGCGGAAATCCCATTCCCATTCCCATTCCCAGGGCAACGGGCACGGGCACGGGCACGGGATACGCACCGATTACCTCATCGACGTTGACGCGCGATGGAGTACAGGTTACGAGGCAAGCGCCATCAGGCCGCTGGAGAAAGGCGTCGAGCCGTCTATCATCGTCGAGGGGACGGCCTCTCCGGGCAGGAAGCAGGCTGCGCAAGAGGACGACGACGCCGCTAGGCATGCCATCGACCAGCGAAATGGGCACGTCAATGAGGACAACAACCGCGACGACGACGAGGATGACCAACAGGATGGAGAACTCACGCCGAACCGCTCCTTGCGGACGCGGGAGACCAAGAATTACAACCTGAAGCTGCTAAGTGACAAGGCCCAGGGAAAGGAGAGGGCCCGGAGAAAACGAAAGAACGTAGATGTCGCGGAGAGTGGCCGCATCTCGCGCATCTCATACGACCTGCCAGCCGAGCAGGTTCATCTCTCGTCGTTTCGATGCGTGACATGCGGCAACTCCCACGCATCTTTGAAACAGCTGCAAGCCCACTTGGAGTGGCAGCATCCCGAGTACGAATATATCGCCCAGTCCACCGCCAAGGGCGTCCATTTTCAAGTGTCTCATCGGGCCGAGGCGACTGCCGCCTTCGACCCACAGATGTACGAATTCACGTTGCCCACCAAGGCCTTCGGCCTATACCCCTCCTTCGACGACAGAGAAGAAGATGGCTCAGACTCCGGCAACCGGGCCCGTCCTAAACCCGGCGACGACTACTCGGATCATGTCCGCAACGGTAGATCGAAGACGAAAAGCTTGCCCGCTTGGCGAGGCGCGTCACCCGTTCCCGAGCCCCAGAAGATCATCATACCCAAGACCTCGCAGCCGCTCTACGACCCGCTCAGCCGGGCCCCGCTCGAGCCGGGAACAGTGTTTCACAGACTCAAACCCGACGACAGATGGCTCGTTCAGTGGCATCGCGAGGCCATCGAGGACTTTTCCGACATCCCCCCCGAGGAGCGGGAGTTCATGACCACCTGGGACGAATTCATGCTCACCCAGCGCATCGCCACAGACGCCTTCTTGCCGTCGTCCTGGTTGGAGTTCGTCAAGCTCAAGGCCGACTGGTTGGTTCGTTCGGCGTCCCGAATGACCGAGTTCGGGAAGCATTTGTCTTACCTCTTGATGAGGGACGTGCTCAACGACAAGACGATCCAGGAGGCCTTCCGGGTCGTTGCCTCCGCCCGGGCGAGACTCAGGCACCGAGAACGCGACGGCCAGCCGACCGGACCACCGCGACCGTCGTCCAAGGAGCACCAGGCTCGCAAGAGCGCGGCCAACTGCCAAGTCTGCAACCAGCAGGTTTTGGGGCCGCGGTTGCTCGTGTGCTCTAACCCCGTGAGTAACGACAGCTGGGTACATTATATGCCCATATCCTATGCTCACAACGAGCTAACCCCTTGTAGGCTTGCAAGCGACGCATATACCACTCGAATTGTATCCGGGAGAACGCCAAGATGGATGTCCACGAGGATGATTGGGTCTGCAACACGTGTGTCGACATTCCGGAGGCAGAGCGGACGTAGGTCGTTCAGCCTTGCCAGCCCCGAATTCGACGTCATCCTGGAAGACTGCGCCAGAGAGAGAGATGACGGGAGCATGAACTGGAAGAGAACGGAGAAAGGTCCCCGGGAATGCCGTTGGCGTCAAGACGGAGAATTTAGGGGGGGGGGGCTAGTTAAAAGACCATCCCTGTCGTGTGTCTTGGCCAACCTGACGGATCAACTTGAAATGGTCTTTTCCCGCTCGGAGACGAATATGGAGTCTGTCTTGCCTAGGTTGGTTGATCAGCGTGATGCCCACATCCTAGGTAAGGCAGTTAGTAACCAGCTACATGTAGTTGTAGGCATCATTGTCGAAGTAAGGTAATACAATGTAAGCATTCCCCCTGTCCCTGTTCCAGAAGGCTTGAATTCAGAGACAACTGCATATCGTCACATATAGGGTGGTGATCTGTTTTTCTGATTTTTGCTCTCCCGCCCACCGCCGTCCATCCTAGAACGCCATTGAACCAACGGGGAGCATCGCCCGTTTTAAGTAGAAAAAAAAGAATGAAAAAGGAATAAAGGGAAAAAGGCAAAAGGAAAGACTCTGACATGATACAACGCAAGACCGCAGGTCCGCCCTAGTCACGGGGATCGATCACACGCGGCTTCAACCCCCCTAACGCTCCTCCGTTTTTTTTTTCTTCTTTCTTTTTCTTCTTTTCTTTTAGAACCTGTACTTGGTCTCCTTCTTCTTCTCATTCCGCTTCTCTTCCACCTTCTGCCGCTTCCGGGACTCCTGGGCGATCATCTCGGACAGGTCCTCCTCGTAGCTCCACTTGGCGCCGACGCCCTCCTGGCGGCGGCCCTCCTCGAACCGCCGCTGCAACTCCTCCTTGCCGATGCCGTCGTGGCTCTGCAAGCTCTCCGGGTCGAGCGCCACGTCCACGTCGCCGGGCTTCTTGCGCTTGCGCCCGCCGTCGTCTTCCTGCCCGAGCACGGGGAGGTGGGGGGCACCGCTTGCGGACCGCTGCTGCTGCTGCTGGGCGGGGAGCTCGTAGACGCGGTCGCTGCCGAAAAAGCCATCGGTGCGCTGCTGGCGTTCGGGGATGACCTGGTAGGCGGCGCGCGGGTGGGAGCTCTCCTCCGTGTCGAAGCCGCGGCGCTGCTTGCGCAGGTCGAGCTCGCCGGCGATGGACGTCTCGACGCCGTGGCCCGCAAAGTCGGTCGGTACGCTGGAGGCCATCCCCGCGGGCGTCTCCAGGCCGGTGGAGGTCTCGGTGCCGCCGCCGGGCATGTCTTGGTCTTCCTCCTCGTCCGACTCCTCTTCTTCCTCTTCTTCCTCTTCCTCTTCTTCTTCCCTTGGTTGCAGTTCGCCCCACAGGGTCTTGTCGGCCGGTTCGCTGGTCGGTAGGGGTTGGGCGACGACCGCCGGTTGCGCTTGGGGTCCGCCAGGCGCGGCACCCGTGGCACCCGTGGCACCCGCCGCCGCCACCGCTGCCTGGTTACCGAGGCCGAAGATGTCGCCGCCGTAGAGCGGCCGGTTGAACTCGTCGACGGGGGGCTTGCCCCAACCGCCAGGATGGAACCCCCAGGAGCCGCCGGGCGGCGGGGGAGCGTTGAGGCCGGGGATCTTGAGGGTCGGATACGACGGAGGGGGCCCGTATCGCTGCTGATTGATGAGCCAGGGGGGCGGAGCGCCGGGTGGCATGCCGAGGGCTTCTTTGGTGCCCTCGGAGAGCTCGCCGGCGCGGAAGTGCTGGAAATCCCCCTCGTTCTCTTTGCCCTCGTAGTAGACCTCGCCGAAGCGGGTGAGCGGGGGTTTGGTCTGGAAGCGGAAGAAGGCGTCGTATAGTTTTTGGTAGTCGATGTCCAGCTTGCCCATTTTCGGGGCGACTCTCTCTCGCTGCTTCTGCTTCAGCGACTGCTGCTCCTGCTTCTCCAGCACGGCGTCCCGCATCTCGGTGATGCCCGTCTCGGCAATGAAGGCGGGCAACCTGAAGGGGGGCTTCTCGATGCCGCGCTTGGACGAGAGGTATTCTCTCTTGAGCGACCAGTGGGTGGGGACGGGGACGACGTTCCGCTGGGCCTTGATCTGCACGAGCAAGCGCGGATCCGAGGACGACACGTCTTGCCACTCGACAACCTCGGGGATCTTGACCAGGGCTTTGAGTTCGGCGATGGAGAGCTTGTTGAGCTGCTTGCGCTTCTTCTTGGATAACCTGGTCTGGCCGCCCTGGTTTTCCTCGTCTTCGCTTGGGATTTCGTCGTCCTCGTTGAAGAACACTTCACCGGTGTTGCCGGCGTTGGCTTCTTTCGCGACGTCGTCTTCTTCCAATGACGCGCCGAACCTTTTGAAGACGTCTCTATAGAGGGACAGGGCCTGGTCGTCGTAGTCGGGTTCGACCTGTGCATCTTCGACCTCGGCGGGTTCTTGTTCTTGTTGCGGTGCACCATTGGTATCGGCATCGTTTGAGTCGTTCTCTTTCGTCACATCGGGCGCGGCTGCAGCGGATTGCTCTTGTTCGCCGTTGACGATCTCTTCGGGCTTTTGGTCTTGGGTAGCTTCTGATGTCTTCGTGGCAACCTGTAGAAATATCGGCCGCGGTCAGTAGAAATACGGGGGAGGGAAGAGAGGAGAGAGGAGAGAGGAGAGACGAGAGACGAGAGACGAGAGACGAGAGACGAGAGACGAGAGACGAGAGACGAGAGACGAGAGAAGAGAGAAGAGATGGCAAAAGGAAGAAAAGAACGAAGGGAAGACGAAGGAAGAAAGGAGGAGCGAAATGGATGATCAGGACGAACCTCTGCTTGTGCCTTCTTCTGCTCCTTCTTCTTGGCCCGCCGCATTTGGTTCTTGGTCATCTTTGGGACCGCCATGTTGATGAATGATTATTGGAATGGAAATTGGAATTCGACGAGAGGGAGAGGGAAGGTGAAGGTGATTGCTTCGGGGTGATGAGCTGGACGATCGCAAAGAGAACGAGACCCCTGCTGATGATGCGCTGCTTCCTGGGATCTCGCATATGGTAGTAGTAGGTAGTAAATAATCCGAAAGCCGAAGAATTGGCAAAAGGGTGAAACGTGTTCCTATGTGGTAGATAGCTGAAGAACCGTTGGGTGTCGCTTGGGGGCCGCGACTTGTAGGTGGTTTCTGGGTAAATCTTGGTCGTCTCGCGGGGACCTGATACGAAGTATTCGTAAAGTTTGACGCGCCACTCTGCACTTGCACTCGAAGCAGCTTTGCTTGAGCTGAGCCTCGCCTGAGCTGATTGATAAGGTACGTACCTTAGCACCTAGTGTGGCTCAGCATCCTCGAGTACCGGAAAGTCGAAGAAAGTATACAGTATTGTAATCGATATGACCTGGACACACACCGTATACCTTGTACGTGTACAACGTAAGGCATTCGGGTCCCGAGTTTCTTAAGAAATAGTTGATTGGTTATTGATAGATAAGATTCCACGCGGCGCAATGCCGCGCCCCCATTCGACGGCATCCAGGAATTGGCAATCCGACTATTACGAAGTATCCGCACGTTGTAATACTTCGTGCTCCATCCATCACGGCCGACGATTACCGTCAGAATACCTTCATAACGACACCAGGACTACGTACGGATACTTTGACTCGGGTCGTCCGATGGGATAAGCGAACGTGGCTCCGTCTCATCTGCATCTGCATCTGCATCTCTCTCCATCTGCATCTCCATCTGCACATCCGTCCGCCTTCGAGTCTTCAACACCTCCATCCGACGACTTCCTATCGCTCCCTTGCTTTCAAACTGAAACCTTCGCGTTCTCGATCATCCGTCCATCACACTCCCCATCGTTGCCATCGCCATCAGGCCCCCCGTCTATGGTCATATCTTCTTCCCTCACAGGACGGCAGGATAGGACAATGCCCTGATCGTCGCGATTCACTAGAATTGCGCCTTTCTTTCTCTTTTTTTTCCCACCTCATCGTCTCCCCCCTCCCGCTGCCGAGGGCCGCGTGAACCAACATGGAGAAGTTTCCCGACCTCGTCGACTCCGAGTTTACCACATCCCATGGAGCTAGAGGTGTCAGCCCCATCAGGGTACACGGCATCGTCGCCCCCAACGGCTCGGACACACCCCGCGATCGCTGGCTTCCTAGGCGCGATAGCCGCACCGTACGATGGGACGCGTCGGGCCAACCACTCCAACTCCAACTCCAGGGCCCGCCGGGCCACGGTCACGCCCGTGCTCATTCACGCCAGAAGAGCCTCACCGAGGCCTTCCGAACAATACGGTCCCGACGTGGTAGCGTGACCCAGAACGCTCAGGAGATTGCAGAGGCTTTGCGGGCCCCCGTGTCCCCGACCCTGATTGTACGTACGCCGGCCTACCCCTATCTTGCCATTCATTCTCTCTCGTTGTGACTGGCGCGCGACGAACGACAGTTGTTGACCCAAGGACGTTTGTTTCCTTTTCGCCTCTAGATCCTCTGCCTCATGTGGTATACCTCGTCTGCCTTGACCAACACATCGTCCAAGTCTATATTGACGGCTTGGTCGAAGCCCGCGACCCTCACCGTCATCCAGTTCGCCTTCGTATCCTCCTACTGCCTCTTCTCCTCCTGGCTCGCCTCGGTCTTCCCCGCCCTCAAGACCCGCGTGCCGGCGCTCAAATACGCCATCCGCCCCCCGACGCGCGATGTCATCTTGACCACCCTCCCACTCGCCGCCTTCCAAATCTTCGGCCATCTCCTCAGCTCTTCGGCCACCTCCCAGATCCCCGTATCTCTCGTCCACACCATCAAGGGCCTCTCGCCCTTGTTCACCGTCCTGGCCTACAGATTCGTCTACAACATCCGCTACTCGACCAACACCTACCTGTCCCTCATACCTCTCACCCTGGGCGTCATGCTGGCCTGCTCCGGAAAGCACAGCAGCCAGTACGGCGGTGAGCTCCTGGGCGTCCTCTCGGCCCTGCTCGCCACCATCATCTTCGTCACCCAGAACATCTTCTCCAAACGCCTCTTCAACGAAGCCGCCAAAGCCGAAGCAGCCGGCATGTCGGCCCGGTCGAGGAAGCTGGACAAGCTGAACCTGCTCTGCTATTCGTCCGGCATGGCCTTCGTCCTGACCCTCCCCATCTGGTTCTGGTCCGAGGGCGTCGGCATCGTGCAGCGTCTCCTGCGAGCCAGTCCGGCCGAGCCGGCGGCAGGCTTCGACCACGGCCGCCTGGCCCTCGAGTTCTTCTTCAACGGGACCTGCCATTTCGGCCAGAACATCCTGGCCTTCAGCCTCCTCTCCATCGTCTCCCCCGTGACCTACTCGGTCGCCAGCCTCATCAAGCGCGTCTTCGTCATCGTCATCGCCATCATCTGGTTCCGGAACCCCACCACCATGGCCCAGGGCGTCGGCATCGCCCTCACTTTCCTGGGCCTGTACCTCTACGACCGCACCCACGACCGGGACAAGGCCGACCGCAAGGCCCAACTCATGGAGATCAAAGAGGAGCCGCTGCTGCCCCTCGATACGAACAGCGCGGGTGGTAGGTCGTCGTCGTCCAGCCAGAGCCCCCGTCTGTTTGAGAGCCCGTTGCCCACTTCGGCGGGTTTCAGGCCGAACGGCGACGATTCTTTTAAGAAGACCGATGGCGCTGGGCTGGCGGCCGGCGCCGCTGTGTGGCTTGCTCCGGGGACCAAACAGGAAGATACCTGGCGGGCAGGCGACAGGAAGGTCGGGCTCTGAGTCGCTGTTATCACGCCGGCCGTGTATTTGTGTCTGTTTACCTTGTTGTTCTTCTTTTTTTGGTTCTTTTTTCTTTTTTTCTTCTTCTTCTTTTATATTATCATTACTGTGTTGTTTCTCTCCGTCAACATCTCCCAAGCCAGGCGCAGGATGGGAGTTTGAAAGACACGCATGGAGACCGACCTACCCTCGGGCATGCGGTTCGACTTGGCCAGTTGGCGTCCTGGTTAAGACCGTTATGGGGTGAAAAAGAAAGGGCCCGCCTAGAAAAAAATAGAAAAAAAGCAGACAAATTATGAGAAAATGCCAACTAAACGAATGTCTGAATGCGGACGGGAGGAAACGAAAGATAGTGCATTGGCGTTTTCGAACTTTCGGGGGGCGATGGTTTCGACGACTGCTTTTCTTTTCTTTTCTTCTTCTTTTTTTTTTTTTTTTTTTTTTTTGCGCAACGGAAGATGCAAATGACGAGAGGTTCTGCTAATGCCGGTTGAGCCGGTGAATGACTCTATTGCCTCTCTGTTATTCTCATCGCGCAAGACGCGCTATGGTGGAAGTGGACGCTTATATAGCCAAGGTAGATAGACGTGTGCATCTGTATAGAAGAAATCTTGAATGTCTGGACTGTTGTATTTCCATGCCCATGCCGCTTGACTCGTGCAGGTCTTCCCAGGTCTTCCCACCCAAAATCCATCACAATGAGTTCCAGATGAAAGAGAAGAAGAAGAAAAAGCTCTCCGTTCAGTCAATAAGCCAATCCTCGATTTCCACGCCAATGCTCCGCCCCACCCCGCGTATGACCTCCCAGCCGACATTGACCCTCCACTTCCCACCACGATCCATAACGTCCGCCGCGGCGCCCACACGCGCGAGGAGCCGCAGGCTGGCCAACGTGGCGATAGCGGCGCCCACATCGCCGTCCAGCCCGGCGGCGCCGATGCTCATGTTCATGCCGCTCCCGCTCCCGCTCCCGCCGCCGGCGATCCACTCGGTGCGCACGGCGGCGAAGATGGCCATCATGCGCTCCAGCACGAAGGCGTGGGCGCCGAGGAGCTTCCGGGCGATCTTGCGGTGCTTGGTGCGCCGCGTGGCCGCCGCGTAGCCGACGCCTCCTCCTCCGCGTCGGCGGCGGCGGCCGTGCTGGTAGGTGGAGAAGAGGGTCAGGTCGTGGCGCGACGCGTTGTGGGAGGCGAGGTAGGCGGCGAGGAGGAGGAGGCGGGCTGTGGTGGGGAGGAGGTTGGCTATGTCTGGAGTTCCTGCCTGTGCTTGTGCTTGTGCTTGTGCTTGTGCTTGTGCTTGTGCTTGTGCGGGTTGCTGTGAGCGCGTGGCGGCGACGGAGGTGCGCTTCGCGGGTGTGCCGTGCCCCTTGGTCGGGGCTGCGTTGGTACCGGGAGTGGCATTGTTGTCGACATCGTCGTTGGTATTGTTCGTGGCAACGACGGAAATAATGCTCGGGTTCAGTAGGGCTTCGTCTTGGAAGTGGTGGCGGGCGACAATGACCAGCTTGGAGAATTCGCGGGGGCCGTGGGTGCCGGCGACAATGGGAGCTGTAAAGCGCGGCCAGAGGGCCTCGCAGGCGCGACGGAACGAAGGGAGAGTCCGGGAAGCGGAAGCGGTAACGGCATCGTGGACGGCGTTGCAGAATCGCGGCCATAGAAAGTGTATGTCATCGTCTGTCATATTTGGAAGCGTGGCAGGCGGCGTAGAGGAGAGAATTTTGGTAAAGTCGGATTTGGTGTAGTTGGGGAAGTGAATCGAAGGCACCACAAGTGAGGCCCTCAGAAAGCCAGCGGGAGGATGGGTGAGGATGAAGACGCAGGTTAGGCGTGGGATCTGTGTCACGAGTTTCCTTCGGATTAGCTGGAGGAACGGCTTGCGTGAAGAAGGGAAGCCTTGTGAAGGCCCCAATGCCGCGAGGAAGCGAGGAAGCGAGGAAAGCAGATGGCTTACGATTTCCGGCAGGCGGGCCAAGGCGGGAAGAAGAGTGGCAGGGACGTCGCGTTGACGATCAATCGAGTCGAAGACGAGGACGAATCGAAAGCTATCGGACCGAGGGTGGTCTTTGAGCATCCTGGACAGCTCGACGGTGAGCTGCGACATGGACTCGCATTTCTTCGCGCGAGAGGTATAATCAAGGGCATCGGCCACAGCGCTGAGGGTTCTTTCGAAGAGATGCCTGGCGGTTATGCATTGTACGGAGTTGAGGATGGCATAGGAGAGGAGAGACGAGTGGTCGGCAGGGACCTCGCCATCGTGATCATTGACAGACACAGATGGTGATATGTGAAGGCCTTGCAGGACGGCCTCGACTATACTCGACTTGCCGGTGGCTTCGGTGCCGTAGAGGACGAGGTTGCGACAGGGGGCGGCGTGAGGCTGGAAGAAGCGTGTTGGCCACAATCATCCATGCTCGGCGTAGGACTTGGTTGCAGGACTTGGTTGCATGGGCATGGGAAGGAGACCGCCAGGATGGGTCATCAGTGACACTTACGTGGAGAAGAGTTGCCAGCGACCTAATCTGGGGTTCGCGGCACGGAAACTTTTGGTTCAAGGTTGAAATCAAGATTTCCTCGGGGAGTTGAAAGACGGGGTGCATGGTGATGAAGTTGTTGCGCTGGCCCTACTGCCTCATAGGGACCAGGATGAAGGAAGAACGAGCGAATACGAGGAGGTCAGAAGAGAACAGTGAAGGAGACCGTGTGGTTCTTCGGTCCTTGAAGCAGAAGCAGGTGTTGATGACTATCTTTGTTGGAATGACGTACGAAGAGGTATGGGGGGTAGGTAGGTTATTAATATTGAAGGTGGAATATTTTCGGTGTTGTCTGCAACTACGTGAAACATAAATTCGCGCCGTTGACGCGTAGTCACATGACATGGACGCGAAACGTGAACAGGTACCCAGAAGACTGCCAGCACAGACCCTATCAGTTGGCTTTTTCCCCTCTTATTTTGACTACGCGATATTTGGAGGCGAGCGTCAGCCGTCAATGGTAAGCATCTTCTTCATAGCGCTACATTAAGCAGCGACTATAATGAAAACGAAAATTCAAATCCACACAAGGTCTTGAATAGTAGAACAAAAATTGCGCCCGCGATGGCCCCGAAGGACAATCGAAAAAAGCTGACTCCGCGATGTGCAATGCAGGCCCTCCTTCTTACTCAGTGGCTTTCATGACCGCCTCTGAATCGAACAAGGTAAGTATGAAGAAGAAAAAGGAAAAGAAAACAGAAAGTGAGCGAGGGGAGAGCCATATATATAGTGGATTATAGTGGGTCCGGCACCATTGACTGATTGCGGATCACGAGTACCTTAGGTAAACGTGTACAAGTGACCACGATGTCGGTACGCGGAGATATAGCTTTTCCGGCATTGCAGTCCCGCCCACCACGATTGATGGTGGGGGAAATTACCTAGACGGGGAGCAGAGCAGAGCCCGAGCTTCATTTGATCTCCCGAATTCGTGCCTCTCGTGATACAACTATCATCCAATTCAGACATTGCGGGAGACTTGAAAAATTAGACGTCACATTTCCCGACGGGGACAGAAAAAGAAGCCGTCAACTAAACACTACCAGACTCGAAGACCACAACTCCCACTCCCATTACACCAACAACATCCACCCCCCTCTCTCAAGCTCGCCCACCATGGCCGACGTAGAAATGGACGTCGACGAACCCCAACAGGAGCAAGAGGCCTCCTCCGCCCCCGCGGCATCCGGCCCCAACCAAGCCGCCATGCAAACCCACTCCCGCGCCACCGCCGTCCGGTCCATCGAAGGCTGGATCATCATCGTCACCAACGTCCACGAAGAGGCCGACGAGGAGGCCATCCACGACAAGTTTGGCGAATACGGCGAGATCAAGAACCTGCATCTCAACCTGGACCGAAGGAGCGGTTATGTGAAGGCAAGTTTTCTTCCGCATAGCCCCGTCGACGCAGAAAGAAAGGAAAAAGAAAATCCCACTAGAACAAACAGAATCCAGGACTGACGTGCTTGCTTCTTCTTCTCTTCTCCTCCAGGGCTACGCATTGATCGAATACGCCACCCTCCAGGAAGCCCGCGCCGCCATCGACGACGCCCACAAGAGCAAGCTCCTCGACCTCACCGTCAACGTCGACTTTGCGTTCGTGCGCCCCCCGCCAGGGAAGGCCGATCGCGCCTCCAGACACCACCAGGGTGGCGGCGGCGGCGGCGGCGGCGGCGGTCGTGCGCTGAATCGCGGCCGCGGCCGGAGTCGTAGCCGGAGCCGCACGCCAGGCGCTGTCCCTGACCGAAACGGCGACGGAGACGGGGATGTCGAGTGATTCCGAGAGCGACTGTTGATTCCACAACAAAAGAAAGGCGTTGGGTGGACTTTTTTTCTTCCCCCATCCCATCGGTGGACTATTCCTATTCCAAGCCTTCGACGAAATGGAGTATCATAGAGAAGGCTACATAAAAGTTGGGACGTTGGGTTGACTTGGTTTGGGGGTCGCCAGTGTGAAAAGGAATATGGCTGAACAGCCATCTACAGAGCTCTAGCCTGGGAACCCTTCTCGACCGCCTGGAAAGTCCTGGGAGATGGGTGAGCCTCGCGCGTCCTCTCCCGTTGTGAGAGCGGGAAAGTGCCCGGGTTTCAATATTCCGTAACCGGGAAAGGTCTTTGAGCCGATATGTTATCATGTCGGCGTGTGAGCCAACGTTTGATGAGGTACGTCCAACCTCGAGTCATCACTCCAATCAGACAACTTCATGTTTCCCTGCGAATTCCTCGGCTGACTTTAATCCTCTTCCAGATGGACACAATAAATTGATTATCCGCACCAGAACTTTGGCAATCGTCTCTGGCTAGCACTAATATGTCAGGAGTCTAAGCCTTCTCCCCCTTTGACTGTGAATCTGGCGTTGTGACATGCCTCATCATATGCCTCTTTGAGATTTCGAGATCAAATTGGGTACGTCGATGGCCTCTGTCCGTTCTTCCCATCTCGGCAATTAGAACTTCTGTGATCCGTTTAGACAGCTGCGGTTGGAAAATAACAAATGCGCTCGTTTCTATTTGGCAGACTAAATGAGGAACACAAAACACCGTGCTATGTATGTTGCTACATGACTGAAATGCTAAAATTAAGCGTCCTCTAAATCCAAGACGGAAAAATATAAATCCAAAACGACTAGAGAGGCCCCCGTCTTCATAGGGGTATCCAGAGACCTCTTTCAACTTTCGTATTGGTACCTGCCCGGCGGGTTGTCGTATCGACCGTTCTCGGCATCAGAATCGTAATCATCATAATCTATCACCTCCCGGCCGGCAGGAGGTGCGCTCTCGAATTGGTATCCTGGATACTGCTGTTGGTTTTGTGGGGCAGCGGGAGGAGCTGGGTAATAGAACTGCGGCGGTGGCCTCTCGCCCCGAGACGTCGTAGGCCGTGCATGTTGTGGCGGGGGTTGGTATTGGTATTGTTGCCCGGGCCCCACGTCGAAGCTCATTCTGCCGCCTCCGCCTCCACTGCCGCCGGCGACACGCTCCTGGCTCACCGGCACGGACTGCGAATGTGGTATGGCCTGCGGCTCAGGTTCCGCCTGTTTCTGCTTCTTCCTGAAACTCAAGAACCGCTTAAACCCCGTCGGCGCAGGTGGCGGCGGTGCCTCCAGTGCTTGTCCGTCCTCGTCTTCATCCCAGAACAGCCGCGGCACGAGGAGCCGGTACGGTACCGTGATGCCGGCGGGATCTCGGGCGTTGACCTCGACGTTTATCGTGATATCGAGCCCGCCCTCCAAGTCGACTTGGTACGCTGCAGCCCCGCCCTTCTTGATTTGCTTCGTCGACAGGCCCGTCGGCGTACGGAGGAAAGGCTTGATGGGCGCTTCGGGCTCCTGCTTCGCATGTGGCGTCACTTCCGTTGGCCTCGCCGTGAAATATTGCTCGTCTCCCGGAGCATATTCGTCGTTCTGAGGCCTTCCGCTGCCACCGCGGAGGCTCATCCCTCTCTGGATGTCGGGCGCGCCGCCATAGGGATCATCGTCGACGCCGCTCTCCGAGTCGCCCCATTGCCCGTTAATACCGCCATCATCCGGTCGCTTGTTACGCTGTCCGCGGCTTCCAAAGAAACCTCGTGGGGTGAACTCGCCGCGCGTCAGGGACATCGTCCGAGTCACGGGAGCTGAAGGCGTTGGCTGCTGGGGGGAGGAGACCGAGCCGCGCCGTGAAAAGCGGCGGAACAGGCTACCAATGCGACCGCCTGAAGTGGGCGGTCGCTGATCGCGCTCTGCCGGCGTCTTTTGAGACTTAGACGACCGACGCGTAATACCACTACCGCCGTTCATGGGAGCCGGAGGTTGCGGGCCGGTGTATTCATCGTCATCCGGCAAAGGCGGCGTTGGAGGTGGCGTCATTCCGGGTTTCCATTCCCTAATGGAACACCAGTTACGGTGGGGAAGCAAGTGCTTGTTGTTCCTCGGCTTGCCGTCGACGCCGTCTTGGAACAACGGTATCATGCTTTCGAAGGTGTTCTCGTCAAACTGATGCACCTTGTTGCGCTTGTTGAGTACGTCAGCGATTAGATTCGGCGGCGGCGCGTTGGCGATGGCGGATGAGATAATGTTAGGAATATAGCGGAAGTCTTTGTGTTTAGGTAGTCCAAGCTTGGGGTTGGCATAGAACTGGCCCACGGCCGCCAGATGAACATCGCCACTGAGGATGGTGACGCGCACCGACTTGTCGGCGGCCAAGTCTTGGAGATCTTCGACCACGACAGCTCGCTCTTTCTTGTGGCCAGACGAGGTCCAGTGATCGTTCAGGTCATCCAGGACTTCCACTCCGTCGTCGATGCGGTTCAACGCCTTGCCGAGCAGGCCGAGCTTGCCGATGGCCTTGACGGGGTCCATAATCCGTGACGTCAAGCTAAAGAGTCAAACCCATTAGCAGGAGTGAAAAGCAACTGGGAGACGGGGGTAAATGAACGAGCTTACATATTTTCAAGCCAAACCATTCTTGGGTACGCAATCGGCACACCAAGGAGCACCAGTAGATGGTCCGTGGCGCCCCGCTTGACCTCCTCGTAACACCGGTCCATGATCAATTTCCATGTATCCTCGCTGACAACGTCGGACGCGGTCCTCTCCGTGCGGGCATCCACGGCCAGCAGGGAAACCTTGGCGCCCAGGGACATGAACAAGCTGCGGCTCAGTTCGTTGATATAAGGCCCCGGCTTCTGCCCGAGTAACCAGCTCGGCTCCGTCGTAACCAGCTCATCCGGAATGCTCTGATGCTGGAACAGCATGTAGTACTTGAAAGCCACCGCGCCGAGACCGGCGAAGCAAGGCGAGTTCTGATCTTCGTGCGCGTAGGACCCATAGCCGTCCGAGATGTCATGGTCGTCCCACATGTTAACCATGGGAATCTGCGAGTTGGCGAGGCTAAACAAGCCCTGGGAGAACCACTGGCAGTATCGCTCAAGATACAACCACTCGAGCTCTTCCTGCATCTCCGGTGTGAAGGGTGCGGTGCGTTTCTGCTGTCGATCCTCGATGTCTAGCCACCTATTAAACAACTCGCTCTCGCCTACCAGACAGTCATTATAAACCTGGTCCCCGCCACCGATCATGACATGGAAGGGCTGCGTTTGATGGGTGTTGAGGACGTCGCGCCACATAGGATCTGGACCGCTCAAGTCATCCGGGTTGACGTTCATGCTGAACCCGTTGCAGCTGTGGAACATGATGTTCATCGACTGGCCTCGCGCGGGGACCCAGAAGCCCGTCGCCGGACCCCTGTTGATGCGGTACGCAATCCGCTGCTGTGTCTCGCGGAGTTCCACCTCAATATTGAACCGCCAAAAGGTGTATCCCCTCTCAGCATGCAGGCGGAATCCCCGAACGTCTTTGTACTTGGACAGCCGTTCTCCGTCGGTCTCGGCGCGTCGCAAGCGACTAGAGAACGACCCAGGAAGGTCGGTCGCGCCGTCGGGCAGTGGACAATCAGGCGGGCTCCTTGCAGACTCGAACAGACCCTCGTCCGTCTCGTCCCTAGAAAGATCTTTGGCCTCGTCTAGATGCTCGACCGGGCGGGCGTAAAGCGTCTCTCCCCGCCTTCCGACCTTCGGAATGCCAGCTATGGGATCGACATGCTCAGGAGGAAGGGACTGTCCGCCGTGGAGCTCCTGAGGGGGCGGGGGTAGGAGCTCTATCGGCTGCAGGAAGAGTCGCAAAGTCGGAGCAATGCCATACTTGGACTCAGAGTCCTGGGTTACGATCATGACGGAGCCTCTCCAAATCTCCCTGTCGGAAGCGGAAACATTGCTGCGCGTTGAACGGGAGGCGGGGGCCTTCTCGTGCCTGATGCCGCAGTAGCGCAGCAACGGACCGCACTTGAGATACAGCGGCGGTTTGAATCGCGTCGGTGCTGGGGAGCACGGGGTATTAGCTTGGGCTTTTCTAGTCTGCCCATGTAAGCCCAACTCACCGTTCTCGTCATATTCGCCGTCAAAGGCTTCCGCCTTCCTGGGTCGGGAGTTGACGCTGGACCTTCGTCGGTTGCCGCCACCTTCCCACCACGGTGTGTTCTTATCAATCACCGGGAGGTGGTCTTCAGTTAGGTCAAGTAGAGTTCCAGCTAGGGTTCCAGTTGTCCCAGTCTTCCATTCGTCAAGGTACCTCGGTCGCCTGTACAGTCCGTAAATATGAGGGGCTAGGCCCCCTTTCTGACTTGGCACGGCCGCAGTGTGACGAGATGGCTCTTGGGCCGGTTGTTGTCGATGGTCACGTTGCACGAGCTGTTGCTTCCCGGCTGTTGCATGAGCACCATTCATTCCAGCAGCGGCTGCGGCAACATCTCTGTTCCCAACCATAGTGGGAGGGAATAATGAATCATCGTCATCATCGTCATCAGTAACTGCCTCTTCATACGCAGTCTGGCGAGCGACGGGAGCTGCTGTTCGAGGCGGTGTGTCTCTGGTATCGATGCCTGCCAACCTGGCAGCCTTGCTTGGGATGTGAGGCTGTATGGGTCTCTGTGGCGGATGGCTCTCTTCTGAAGGACTACCCGGGCCGGGGGGTGGCGGTTGAGCGCGAAGAGATGCCGGCACTGATGGCCCTGGAGCACCGCCGCCTGGCGGCATAGCCCCCATGGCAACCGCGGTCTGGTCCATGGAAGCATTACGGTTGGATACGTCGTCATACCTATTTTCTGCTTTTATGCGCCTACTAAACCACGGGTCACCGCGCGGTTCTTTCCTGAGCTTGTTACTGCCGCTTCTCGTGAGAGAGAAGCGTCGACGAGTCGACGAAGTTGTGGCAGGTGGTGCAAACGGCCGAGCGGCCTCCATACTGTTGCCTCGCGCATCGGCGCTGGGGAGTTGCAAGTCGTCGTTCTTCGCAGCACGTTCACGGAAACTCAAATTCCGCTGCGGAATGGAAGGGGTCGCTCTCTGACTTCCATATGGAGCATTCATCGCGGTTGGCAGACCTCTCTGGTGCTTCTCAGGCACAGCAGCGCCATATGATCTACCGTTCTCTGAATAATCGGCGGGGGCGGGCTCCCTGGTGTTGGCCGACGCGGTCCTCTGTGGCAACACGATTGGCGCCTCTTGCAACTGATGCTCACGGTGATCTTTTTGTCCAATGGATTCCGCTCGGTCTTGGAAACGCACGTGGTGAACCTGGGAAGTTAGGTGCTGCTGGGGCTGCTGGGGCTGGGGCTGGGGCTGGGGCTGGGGCTGGGGCTGGGGCTGGGGCTGCTCAGGATGGCGTTCCCTTTGTTGTCCCCCATAATACTCGTCATGGTGCCCTGCGTTGTTCTCTTCAGGTCGTTCCCTATGTGGCTCGCTCTGTTGCTGCTGCGGTTGCTGTTGCTGGTTCTGCTGCTGTACTTGCCGTTCCTGGTGCTGGTTGTGCTGCTGCGGCTTCTGCGCCTGCTGCGGCTGACGTGGTTTGGCTGCCGAACGGTTGCGCATTAGTGGTTGTAAGAGGTCGGTGTTAGCGGCCGACTTCTCTCTTAGTCGCCTCTCGGCGGCCTCCACTCGGGCGCGTTTCTCCTCCTTGGTGATGCTGTCGAGCGTCAGCTCGAGCTTCTGCAGCGGAGAGCGGACGTCTGCGGACACTCTGCGGGTTGTGGGTCCTCTCCTAGGTTGACCGGGGCCACCGGATGGCGCAGCATGGCCATTGCTCTTCACGGCGGCCCTGACCGGGGGCGGCCTACTCTGGTGGGCAGCATGATGCCTAGTCTCCGGCTCTGGTGGTTGCTGGTTTGCAGGGTAGCCATTGAACTGCTGCATGCTGTTTGGGCTGAAAGCCGGGGAGGTCGGTTGCGATGACCGCGGGGGGCCAGCGAAGTAGCTCGCGCTGCCGGGTGGACTACGGTAGCTTGTAGGTGGCGGCTGGGGAACATCGGGAGCCGCGGGTGGAGCGGGGCCGGTAGGTGGATCGAGGTCCTCGCTCTTCTGACTGCGACGGCGCTGGCGGTTGTCTGTGGATTCGGAGGAAGGAGGTGGTTGCGAGGCGGCGTAGGGAAAGAAAGGCGGTCTAGGAGCTAGTCCCTGTGCTCCAAAGGCGGAAGGGGTGGGAGAAACGAAAGGGCTCATGGTGGTGGACTCGGTAGGAGCTTCGGTATTGGTCGTATATGTGGTCTGGGTCGAGGCGCGGTTGGACCTGGCAGCCAGCAACTGGTGTGGGCCATCCATCGAATCAAGCCTCCGGTGTCTTTCGGCCGGGCCAGGGGCTGGTAGGGAACCCCAGTATGGGTGAGTAGAGGTCATGGCAAGGAAACGGGTGGCCGAGAGAGGGTTGGCACGGGGCGGTGACTCGAAGCGGATTGCCGAAAGAGGTAGATGAGTATGTACGCACGAATATGTACCTAGGTAGGAAATGTTTTAGTGGTGGGACATTGGGCCATGGCGAGGAGAGAGGGGCAGGAACCGTACGAATCCTTTCCCCTGCAAGGATTTAAAAACAAAAAGAGAGAGAGAGAGGAAAAAAACAACGACTCTAGAGAGATCTACCTTGAGATACCCGCCGTAATGGACGTTGTGTGGCTGGTCGTATTCAACAACAGTTGACCGGGCCCTCTACCGGCGCATGCGAAATTCCATGCTAGAGATGGTAGCCAATGCGATAAAGACACATGCGACTGACATGAATCGAAGCGGATTGGACTTGACGCGACTCGTTAAATCGGATGGGGCGAGGTGGGAAGACTGGGTGCGTGTGGGTGGTAGAAGTGAGACCTCTGATGCAAGGTACAAAGACAGACGTTGGAGTCGAGAAGGTTAATAAATTGAAAGATGACCGGGTTGGGCCGTTCGGGGTAATAAGCAACGGCTTTGTCGAAGCTTTCCACTTTGGTAAAGGCGTAAGGTAATTTATGCGGTGGATTTTAGTGCCAACGGTCTCTAAAGCGAGGCGCGGAGAGTACGGAGACGAGACGTAGACAATGGGTGGTCAATCCTTCAAACAAAAAGTGAGAGGGCTGGTAAGATCTGGTAAAAAGAAGAAGGAAAATGACGAGGCTGAAGCTTACATATTAGTCTCTTTTTCTGTCCCGTCTGCTCCTCTTTTTTTTTTTTTTTTTTTCCTTTTTACGTCCTCTCGTTTGGGAAGCTACAACTGGGGTGGAAGATGTCAGACGTCAGTGCGCCAGTGCAGTCGTTGGTGCAGCGTTATGGACTCTTGATAGTTGCTGGAAGGAAGGAAGCGCCGGCCCGTGGGCCCACCTTCTTCCGTTACTGTGCCTAGCCATCCTTGTTAGGGGAGTCGTGGCCGTTTGGGGTAGGAACGGGGTTAGGTAGGTATTCGTAATTATTGGGCTTTCCTTCCCTGTGGGCTGTGTGGTGGCTGGGCAAAAACGGCCCCGGGGCTGGGAGGCGGTAGGTATCTAAGGCACCTAAGGTACCTAAAGGTACTGACTTGGACCTCGGGCTTGGACCTCTCGAGGGTAACTTCAGTTGTTCGTTGTAAACCGCGAGACGGACTCACTGTGCTGATGATACCTGACAGATCATCCCATCCCTCCTCGATTCTCCCCCCCCACCCCCCAAGGTGGCTTACGGATACATACCGTAACCAAAGCTCACGTGTACGACGAGCAAGGCCATAGCTGTGCGAGGTGCATACTTTCAAGTATACTTGGGCATACGAATTACTTGATCGGGCGAAAAGCCGCTTTTCAGTGTACTAACGGTGCAGGAACCCGACGGGGGGAGAGAGCATAAAACCCAAACAGGATTTAAAAGATCGAAAGAGAATAGAGTAAGAGGCAAACGACTGGCTTTACGATGGTTCTAGACGACTAGTAATGACGAATTGCCAGGCAGAAGAAACGGATCTACCTCGAAGCATCACCAAAAGGCATGCCGAGCATCCTCCTATCCTCTCGGGTTGCACGACTATGGGCAGAAGCCAAGTTAAGTTCACCTTACCACCATGGTACACGTAGGCACGGAGTCCAGTAGCAGCAACAGTTGTGAACACGACATCAATAGGATGCAAGAAAGTGTATGGAAAACCCAATCAAATCAACGCCTAATCCCTCTAGTCAACCACGATGAGTTCTATGTGAGTTATTCTACGTAGGTGCCTCAACATATAACAACCTGATAATGCTGGGCTGGCCCCTCAACCGTACGACGTAGGACGCTGGACATATTACAGAGGGTATTTCCAAACGATGCATACGCTCAAGTAAATTAACAGCCCTCCCAAAAAAGAAATAAAAAGGGGGGGAGAAATCATACCATCCGTATCACACTGCACGTGAAGATTGCCCGTGTCGCTTCTCATCCAGCTCCTCCTCGTCACTGTCGTCGTCATCCCCAATCACATGCCGTTGCTCCTCCTCAAGGCCGTCATCGCTCAATCTCCTACGTTCGATTTCGGTCCTCCTGGACGTCTCCTGGTCTGTGTACCCCTCCTCAAACCCATCCTCATCGTCGCTGCCCCCGGCAAAAGCATCGTACAGCTCGCCACCCCGTGTGCGCCGCGTCTTCGCGCCGGCCGTCCCCACGCCCTTCTCCCCGGCGTTCAGACCCTGAGATTCCTCCTCGTTGAGGAGCTCGAACTCGTAGTCGTCGCGCGGGTTGTTGAGAAGCTTCCGCCTGCGAGCCATGAACAGCCAGATGACCAGCCCGACGCAGAACGCCACGATCAGCACCACCGCCCCGTAGATCCAGACCTGCGCCTTGCCCGAGACCCCAAATGACGGCAGCCACGATATCCAGTTCGAGTCCGTCGTCGTCGGTGCCGCCTCGCCAGTCTGCGTCGCCGCGCTTGTTTCCGTCGGCGCCACCCCCGAGCCCGCCGCCGCCATGCCGCTGCTCGTAGGCTTGATCTTCGGCCGGTCCGGTTGGTCTGTCGGGACCGTCGAGGGAAGCGTGGCCGGTGCTTCCGCCGACTGCGTGACGACCGTCGTCGAGGCCGTCATGGTCGTCGTGGAGCTGATCACCTTGGCGTGGTCCTTGTCATCATCTTCGCTCGGCATCGGGAGCTTCGTTGCCTTGGCCGCGTCGATGGACTCGCCCCACAGTTTGAGGTGGAAGTCCACAAAGGTGCCCGAATGCTCGTTCACCTTTCCGTCTTTGATAATCACCTTCCAGTTGCCCACACCAGATTCACCCCTAAAACAATCAGCCCGCGCTCTGGGGGGACAGGGGGAAAAGGAAAAAAAGGAAAAAAGGAAAAAAAGGAAAAAAAGGAAAAAAAGGAAAAAAAGGAAAAAAAGGAAAAAAAGGAAAAAAGAAAAAAAGAAAAAAGGAGGAACACAAGACTCTACTCACCAGTGTGCCACCGTCATAAAAG
This sequence comes from Sodiomyces alkalinus F11, assembly GCF_003711515.1. Lineage (NCBI taxonomy): Eukaryota > Fungi > Ascomycota > Sordariomycetes > Glomerellales > Plectosphaerellaceae > Sodiomyces > Sodiomyces alkalinus. Next base: position 1,670,479 of record NW_021167082.1, on the reverse strand, counting down.
TCCAGTCATCATACCCGGCATTGGTCTGGTCGTTCTCACGCGCCGTCGCAATGTGGCTGACCACACCTTCAGGGCTGATCAGGTCCACGCTCAAGTCACCACGCCGCGTATGGTTCACATTCATCGTGACAGTGACATGTTCCACACGCTCCAAATTGGCGTCCTTAAGCGCATCTGCCGTGACCTCGTGCTCAATCACCAGACCTTCGTTGCCCTGCGGGATGGCCTGGTTGACGTGCACCCACGGGGAAAAGTACCACGATTGTGGTTTGACCTTCTTCCACGTCTTGGCCGCTTCCACGATGGCGTACGCGTCAATCTTGCCATACCCAAAGGTGTGGCTGAACTTCTTGCCAATGGCCGTATCCTGCCATTCCTCCGTTTCCACATTGACAGGCACGGCGGTGTCCATTTGGAGCCACTGCAAGTCCCTCCAGGTCAGGTCGGGCCGCACCGACAGCACCAGAGCATAGACACCTGCGCCGAGCGGTGCAGCGGCCGAGGTGCCGCCGTGCTGGTCGTAACAGGTGTTTTGTCCAACATCAGTCGTATGCTAAAACAACATAAATGGAACCAAAAGTCAGTTGATTTCATTGCACAGCAGAGAAACGGACATTCATTCGCATGAAAGTCGTCGCATTGACTCACGATGGCATCGCCGGCACCGCTACTATACGCGACGACCATTTGCGCGGAGCATCTCTCCGAGTAGTAAGGGTGCTGGCCTGTCCGGTCGATAGCTCCGACCGTAATGCTGTAAATCGAGTTGGTATAACCGTCAAAGTTGCAGTTATCGTCCTTGTTCGCACCGTTCCCGCTGGCGAAGACGTAGATGGAGCCGAGACCACCGCGGCCTTCCTGAACACCCTTGAGCATGGCGCGCTTAATCAAGATGCCGGGCGCATCCATCGAGCGGCCATCGTCGGGAGGTCCCCACGAGCACGAGTAAATATCGTTGTGCTGGAAGTCGTAGATCATAGCTAGGGCTTCGTCCGCGTCTGTGATCAGTTTACTCAGGATGCGCAGGCCGGCTATCTTAGAGTCATAGGCAACTCCCACGCCGCAGACATTATTCCTCGCCGCGGCCACCTCGCCGGCGCAGCGGGTCCCGTGCCTGTCATCGGACAGCGTAGGCTTGGGTTCGGGTCGGTGATCGTTGAAATCGTACGAGCCCCCGGCGTAGTAGTTGGGCTTGAGATCATCGCTGTCCATGTCCAGCCCGTCGTCGACAATGGCTACAGTTGCATTCTTACCCGTGATGCCCTGCATCCACAAGCCCGTTACGTTGAGGTCGTGGCCGGGTTGAAGGGTGTTCAGCAGGTGCCACTGCTTGTCGAAGATGGGATCGCTGATGCTCAGAGTGTCCATAACATGGCGCTGTCTCTGAAGAAGTCCAAGATCCGCTTGCCTCGCATCCGAGTAGAAGCGCGGAGGCCGCGTAGGCCGCGTAGGCAGCAGAGCCCTCTTCTCCCATGGCTTGCGAGGAACCTGCCTCTGCGCGAACCTGACGCCTTCGAGAATATCCGAGCCACCCAAGTCTCGTTTCCTCCTCTTGCTCTCGTGTAACACAGGCGTGACCACGTCATGACGCTCCCGCTTTCCAGCAAAGATATGATGCCCCTCGAGCCCGGCCATCTGCCCCTCGTGTCTTAACCCCAGCCGCGCCGCGACCAAGTCCGGGGATGTCGAGGAATCGAGTTCGAGCACATAATAATCGTTGGCATCGTAATTTCGGGGTTTGGACGGATTACCGGCTACCATGGCAACTAGGCCGAGGAGCGCGAGTGTCGAAGACACCCTCATGGTGCAGCGGGAGGCAGGCCGCCAAGTAAGCTGCTGCTGCTATTTCGCGTGAGGGAAAGGGAGACACTTCGAGGGGGCCAAAAACCCCTTGTGCCGTCGAAAGGAAAGAGAGAGGTTGAAGGGGGGGAAATTGAACACCAGCCAGCACTAAAACATCGGGACGGGAGTGTCGAGTGTTGCGACTCCGGTGTAAGATGTTTCACCAGAGTGTAAAGGCCACCTACACGGGGAAAAAGAAAAAGAGTATTCCGGTAGGGATGGGGAATAGCTTGCTAGCGATCTTGGCAAAGACAGGGGAACAATTTGGGGACTCGGGGCGAACCACTCGCCTAGCTTACATCACGTGATATCTCTGAATTACACGTAGAACCAGCAACTGTCCGACACTAATTAAGTGGGCCGTTTACGTTAGTACACGGAGGTATGGAGTACGGCGTAATACCTGATCCTGTTAGACAAAGACCTGAGTAAGGTCAAGAAACTACCTAACTTCAACGCCAGCCACAACTTGGTACATTTTTACATCCAGCAAAATCATATTTCCGCATCATTATCGTCTTGCAGTCTTGGAGTCGACGAAGGATTACGAGAAGCTCAACCAAATCCGTCCGCCGCGAAGTAATTAGATCTCTCATGCAGCATCACCCGGCTCCACGTAGCCTTTGCCGAACTCGTCAGAATCCGTGTGCGCAGTGGGGGTGTCTTCGATGGCCACATGATGGACCCCGATCTCAACAACGTTATTCTCTGACCACGTCCCAGCCTCGACAATGTGGTTCCCAAAGTGCAGGGGAGTTCGCGGGAGGCTGCGAGAAGCATCATGACAACTAACCTGTCCTGGCGCGTTGAGATGGTGTCCTAAATAGAAGCCGACCCCTCTTTGGATAAGGATCATCGCGAGACCGAAACATCAGGGCCACGGCATCAACCTTATGGCAGCTTCTCAGGTAGTCTTCCCAGGCGACGTAGCTACCGACCTGGAAGCAGTGCCATGAGATGACTGCCATTATCTTGACCCGGCACCAGGATATGTAACATATTTTCATATCACTGATCCAGAGTCTCGCCAAACCACCCCTTCTTAAGAATAATACCAGACACGGGTTCTCTAAACTGAGAATGGAATGCGACACCCTAGGTGGCTAGAAGATGACCATGTACCCTTGGACAATACTGCATGGTCGTAGCGGTTCAAGTCACAACCGAAACCAATAGTACCTTATGCTTTTCAACAACGGGAAACGAGCCGCCTCACTAAGTTCGATACCGACCACCGTTCACTTCCATTACGCCGAGAAAGATAATTACTACAACGCCGCCGCTGCCACACCGCTTCCTTGTATTCATATCCCAGGATGAATAGGTAATTCTTACACCAGCTGCCGGCCCGGCGGTTCAGGGAGATCCGTCGGCACCGACGTCCCTTCCTTTTCCATTTCCCGCACATAGCCCTCCCAAACGTCGATGACCTTGTTGTAGTAGTCCAGGTGCGCGTCCGCTAGGCCGCCAAGCTGGGTCCTGAACTCGGCGCGCTTGATGCGCTCAAAGTCATTCACCTCCTTGACAACCTCGTTATCAAAGCCCTCGCTGGCCCGCTTGGCCTGTTCGATGGCCGTCGTCAGTTCGTCGATTCTCCGCTCGAGCTTGACCCGCCGCTCACGACGCGCCTGCTCGTGGTCAACGCCTCGAACATCTTCGAGTTTGCGTGTAAGGAATCCGCTAGCCCCAGATAAGCCGGACTGTCCGTATCCGGATTGTGCGCTATCTCTCTCCGCAGTAGCCTTGTTGAGGTATTCGATAAGCTGCTCGTAATCCACTTGCTTCTGCTCCCGCGCCTTGAGAAGACTCTTCAACGCCTGGCTGTAGGCTTGCATATCCCTGAGGCTGCCGAGGTAGTCCTGCTCCGTGATTTCCCGGAGTTGCTGCAAGGCTTGGGCCGAATCCTCCATGGAGGCTGCAAAGTGGTGAACCGCGGTTTCGACCCCGGGCTCTAGAACAATGAGCTTCTGGAACTGCTCCGCGAGGTCCTTCTGGTCTGTCACGATGTCGTGCTCCCTACGCGCAACCCGGGCGACCACCTTCTCGGTCGAGGCCAAGCCGTCATCCAACTTGTCGCTTCGTTCGCGCACCTCGATGAACCGCCTATCCGGCTTGTGAACCTTGGAGAAGGCGGTCATGAAGGACTCGGTAAGGTTGTCGAGCACTCCTCCCGAATCACTACTCTGGGACAATCGTACGCTTCGGGTGCGCATAGTTGCGTTCCAATCTGGACTCTCGAGAAAGATGTGGAGAATATCAGCCCGACGAAGCACTGGGTGTAGCGACAGGCGAGTGAGAAAGCGTTGTAGAGAGTGGGCTCGTCTGTGGGTGAAATCGGGGCCGAATCGATCTCCACGGACATACTCCATGCGTTGCTTATCGGGCAAGGGAGGAACAGCCGCAGTTGGGAAGTCTCTGTACAGCGCCTTATACAAGAAAACAAAGTCGGTGAACCTCCTGCGTACCGTGCTCGTGGGTTTCTGGAAATCTGGGAAGGTTGTCTAGAATACGGGAGGCATTAGTGACGTCCGCCTTGGAGACTGGTGAACACGGAAAGGCCATGTAAGAAGCAACCGCGTACATAGGTGGTAATTAGATAAGACACAAAAACGTCCTTGGAGCCTTCGTTCTCCTTCAGCGGGCTAGAGACGGTGCATTCAAGCACCTCCCCGCCTAAGCCGGCCGAAGGGCCTAGGCCAGAGGGATCGGGACCTGAGTGACCATTGCTATCCGATGCATCAACGTCGGAATGGGCATGAGATGGTTCGGAGATGGCGGAAGAGCCTTCAGAGGGGCGCTCGCTGTGCCAGGAGACATTAGAGAAGTCGTCCTGCTCGATCCTAGCCATTGCAGCAACCCTCCGCAGACGCGGTGCTCCAGGTTCGAGCTGGGCGGCTAGGAACTAGGTATGACGTGCCGCGAGTGTGCGCAAATGATTGTTGCTGGAGGACAGTCGCGGAATTCAATTTAAAAGAAATGCTTAATACTGCTTTGAGTGCAACGGGAGTTCGAGGCTGAATTGGGAGTTATGGGTACGGTAGTGATTGTTGGAGGTGGGATGGTTACATGAGTGAGAGCATCCTGTGAGGCTATGGGAAGGAAGAAGGGAAGGGTGCTGGTGCTGCATTGGCATGTGTCGTAGACATTGGTGGTGGAGGTGACGCTACCACAACCCGGCCGTAGGTACTCTCGGGCTAGGTGCCTCTGTATGTCGCAGAGATACCTAGACATAAATTCATGGCGCCCAATGCCCAATGAGATTGTATAGATACCCCAGGCATTGAGGGCAGTACCCCTATAGTTGTACGTGTTTGGTGTAGCCAGATGCTGGCGACAAGCATGGAGGCTTACAAGGTACATAGCTACCTACGACGTACGTAATCACATACAGGTTGAAAGTTACCGTTTGGATCTATCTGGCTACCTACCTTACCTTATTAGGTACCTTACCTCCAGCAACCAAACTCGTCCCCTCTCATACGGATACAACGCTGTCCTCCCCAGTTTCGCAAGCAACCTGGAACAAGCCAGCTCAGACCACAGATGTCAATAGCGTAACACCGCAGACACAGCAGTGATCGGTATGAAGTTCGCGATACCTAGCTACGATATTGGAGTGGTCGATCTTATAACCAGAGATAAGTCGTTTTATTTATAATATGTACAGGATTACTAGAGTGCCTCCATCATAATACAAAAGTGGAATTATATCTGCCTTTCCTGAGAAGAATGTCATCTATCAGCTTAACCCATGCCCATTCCCCTTGGTGTTATGTATTGATCTCAGTTTTGCACGCCTCGTGCTGGGTGAAGTTATACACCTCTCAGACATCGTTAGCTGGACATAGGTGATGGAATACAAGGGGGTTAGGTTCCCAGACACAAAAGAAAGAAAGAAAAAGAAAGAAAAAAAGAAAAAAGCACGCGTAGAGCGAACGACGAAGAAGAGCCTTCCGCGTGCCGTTCAAGGCTTCTTCTGCTCCATATCGGCTTGCTGCTGGCGCTTGGCAGCCACTGCTTCCTGCTCCGCCTCCTCAGCCTCCCGCACCGCGTCAGCACCCACCGACTTGGCCTCGACAGGAACATGCGTCTCATCCTTGTCGTCGATGTCCTCGACGTCGCGCGGAGTGGCCAGGCCGGTGATGGCGTTCTCCTGGTTCTGGTCGTTCTCTTCCTCGATGAGGTCTTCCTGCTCCTTGAGGACCTCCAACCGCTGTTTATTAGTGGCCGCTCCCTCGGCCGTGTGAACCTCCAGAGCAATCTCGTGGAGCAGCTCGTCGGGGATAGACGAGAGAACGCCCACCAAAGCGTCGATCTGGCTAGTGCTACCGCCAGCTCCCTGGCCGTACATATAGGCGTTGCTCAGCACAAGCAGAGTCGACGGCACACGGTCCGTGAGCCGGAGGTCCAGCCACTGTTGCAAATACTCCCGCATCCTGGCGGGCGATACGCTCTGGGTCCGGATACCACGACTGGCACAGGCCATCTGCAGCTCGCCTGACGTCAGACTATCAACGCCTTCGTAGCTGATTTGCCTGTCGTCTCTCTTGATTTGCTTCATGCGATGCCGAATCTGGTACCGCAGCATGTTATCGGTGCCGAAAGTGTTCAGGTTCATGTACCGGCAGATGGACACCAGCTGTGGCCTGGAGAGGTTGTCCAAGGTCAAATCGTCCTTGAAGATCTGGCATGCCTTGATGACATCGTCGTCCGTAGGTGTTTCGGCGGAGGACCGCAGTTTCCTGAAGAAAGTTGTGAACTCCTCACGCTGGATAGTCGCTGGCGTTACGGGAAGACCGGTTTCCTTTAGGCTGCGCCGCAAGAAATCGCTCACTTCCTTGCGGGTCGTACGCAGAGTGGTTGCCTTGGCGTCTTTGGATTTCTGGGCCTCGTAGGTGCTTGGCAGCAAGTTGGGGAACAGCTTAAGGGCAACGGGCAGAAGGAGTTCGGCAAAAGGGACGATAATGAAGACGGAGAATGGAATTAGGCGGCCAAGGTCCTGCACGGTCCGCTTCAATTGACGATTCTCTCTCCGGCTGAGCTCGTATCCTGCAGCCATCTTGACAGCCAGGCGAGTGCTGATCTTAACCTCAACGGCAAGCAACTTGGTTCCATCCCAGTAGTGTTGTACTTCGTGTTTGATCTTCTGCCAGAGGGTCTTCTTGTCCTTCTGGCCATCTTTCTTGTTGTCGACGGCGGCCTGTTTCGCATTCGCCAGGTCGGTCAGGCTCGCATCCGAGTCAGCCTTCACTCCCTTGACAGAATCCTTGGAGACGGCTTGGGCGCCTTCGTTATTGGCTGTCTTGGAATTCGAGTCCTTCGATTTTTGGTCCGTTTTCGCAGCCGAGGTATTCTCCTTTGGTAGCGGCTTCTTAGCTTGCTCCACGTTGAAACCAGGCGGGGGGGCGGATTGCGACTGGCTCTGGGTGTGATGGTCTGTTCCCAAATGCCGCAAAGGGATGAGAATGGCAATGGCGGATGTCTTTCGAGGCAGGTGTCTCGCGTATCGACCGAGGGTAGGCGGCGGCAAAGTCAATGCTGACATGGCGCGTGCTAATTCGCATTAGTTTTGCAGGCTTGCTTCTTCAAGGGAAGTTACTGCGCACCATTGCCTAGGAAGGCGGCCCGACGGGCGATGTTGGTAGAAGCACTCATTATCGAGATGCGTCTTGGGGTTGGGTTCTGGAAGGCGTGCAGCTACCACAGCGGAGGGATCATGGGTAACGGTCCACCGAATGAAGTGGCGCTGGTCGGTGGGATTTTGTAACGGCGGATGAATGGACGGATAGACAAAACAAACAAAGTGAAAGGTATCGACAGTCGGTTGGGTCAAGTCGGGACTACAATCGTTGATGTTGGTCAGAGTCCAGTTGTCATATGGATATAACTTGTACGAAGGAAGATGCGTCGTTGTTGCCTTTCGATTTACGACCTGGTCCGTCATTCTCAACCCTTCTACAGAGATTGGAAATACGCTAACCGATCTGGGACGTAGGGGGCGAAAGCACGTGCAGTTGCACGTTACTTCTTCAGCCTAAGGTACCTAGGTATGTACCTTATCCGTTAGCCATCCTGAGGTACCTTACTTACCTTACCTTACTTAGCCAGTACCAAAAACATATACCCGTACTTCCTGAGAACAACACCACTCAGTAAGACTCCAACCTGAGCCCTTGCTCCTCCCTTTTTTCCGATGTACATAGGTAGCTAGCAAACACACTTCGTAGAATTCTGACGAGCTATTTGGCCACATCAACAAACTTGCTCCGTGTTTGTTGGATAGGTATTTATCGGCTATGTGAGCAGATGGCATGGGATGCCCACGGTATATTGTTTTGGGCCCATTGTTTTTCATAGGGGCGATTTAGTGCACGGAGTAATTCATGGTAAGTTGGTAGGAATGTACCCCCAAGCTCCGATCTTCGGCTGACGTCCGGGACGGGGGTTCTTTTAGTCTTTTAGGCCCCTGGCATGCCGAGAATTTCCTGGACTTCCAGCGACCCAGAGACCAGCAACATCCCACGGCTTGGAGTCCGTGCACTGTCTTGGCTCCCCGGACTCGGTACGACCACAAGGTGCTAGCCAGTATTTTGGTAGGGTAATACAAGGGACTGTCCACAGGGGAACCCCTTCCGCCAGATTTTGGTCCGTTGAACTGGTGGTGCTCTCAACAACTTGCAAAGGCAGCATAATTTTGTACCTTAGTACCTTAATAATGAAGGCAATAGGCCATTCATCGCATTCGTAATACTTCGTACTTCGTACTTCGTAGATGAAGCCAGGATCCGGCCTTCTTTTTGTCACCCGTCATTTGTTCATCCTTCCCCTCACCTCCTGCCGATCGTATTCCAATTCCAACAGACGGGACGTAGGTTTCGGACCATCTCGGCAGTGGCTTTTTGCCTCCTGCTCGCTGCGTATTCGCCCTTTTTTCTGCTCTCATTCTCCTTCGTCCTTTCTGTCGTCCAGGTTGTTTATCGATCCAAGTCTTCTTCGTCTACCTAATTCTCCCAATTCTGTCGCTTATCCTCGCGGTTTGTTTTATTTTATTTTATTTTATTTTATTTTCTCAGCGCTTTCGTCTGTGAATTCAACCACGCAGCCTCGGTATACTCGGGTCCACGACGGTGTCTCGGCATTTGTGGCTTTGCACGTTTCCTGGCACCATCGAAACAATCATTGCGACACTAGTACTCGATTATGCGACTCCGAAGGGCCGCCCGTGTCATTCTCGTCGGTGCGCCGGGCGTTGGCAAAGGGACTCAGTCTGAGCGACTCCTCCAGCGCTTTCCTGAACTCCAATCCATTAGCACCGGAGACCTCCTCCGTCACAATGTCAAAGCTCGGACGCCCCTCGGTATGTTCAGCCAGTAGCAATCTGTCGCTGTCCCGTCCTTCTTGCAATTTTTGGCTAACTACGTTATGCGGGGTGGTAAAGGCATCAAAGTCGAGCACACCATGAAGGCCGGCGGGCTAGTCGCCGACGACCTGATCATGCGCCTTATCTCCAACGAACTATACAAAAGGGGCTGGCTGCGCAGGCCAGGAGACCCCGAGGTCATGACGCTTTCCTCCACCGCCACGACGACCGAGCCGCATTGCTTTGGCGCACTACCCCTCGACGATTGGATCACCAGCGCCGCTGCCCTCAACGAACATACCCCGCCAGTCGCATCCGAGGACCCTTCTGCCTCGTTTCTCCTCGATGGGTTCCCTCGAACAGTTGCCCAAGCCCGCACCTGCGACAAGATCATCCCCATCAACCTAGTCATTTCGCTCAAGACGCCCATCGACGTTGTCATTGAGCGCATCACGAGCCGGTGGGTCCACGAGCCCTCGGGCCGCGTGTACAACACCACTTTCAACGCCCCGAAGGTAGCGGGCGTCGACGACGTGACAGGGGAGCCGCTCACTCAGCGACCAGACGACAATGTGGACGTGTATAAGGAACGGTTCCGCAAGTTCCAGGAGACAAGCGAGCCGCTCCTCGAGCACTATGCCAAGAAAGGCGTGCTCTGGGAAGTCGAGGGCATGACCAGCAACGAGATCACCCCCAAATTATACGAGGAATTTGAGCGACGCTTTGCCTAGTGACTCTTGTCTTCATCTAGTTGTAGTTTTGTTTTATTCCCCTTTTATTTTTCTTGTTCCCTAACGCTTTTTGTACACTGTTCTTTGGAGTTTCAGATGGCAGGCGGAGAAGAGGCAGCTTCCTCTTTGGATATGGACGGACCGGAGGCGTGAACAATGTGGTGCCCCTTACGTACAATGGGTTGACTTATGAGCAAAGACTCTGGACGGCGTTCGAACTGTAGAGGTATGCTTTGAGTGATCAACGCGCCTCGTATTGAATTTCACACATGGCTGTACATACTTTCCATTCAGTTTGGGGTTCGCCTCAGCAAGTGTATCTAGAAACCAGCTCTATCAACGTCTTGCTCTGGCTTCTCTCTAGCCAGCGTGCTTCTAGAGCTGCCAACGGGAGTTGCGGAAAGTTGCTTAACATGCTTATACATGCTACTTCCACTCAGACGCCCAGATCTCTCGCCATAACCCCCCTTCTCCCCGAGACAGAATTCATGGCAAGTGTAGTGTAGGGGCGTTATAACCATACAGGTTCGAAAAACGGTTTCTCTTCTTTAATGTGTAACTGGGTGGTTTTCAAAAGTGTAATGATAATGAAAACAAAGGCAGAGGAAACTTGCCATTCCGGCAGAGCATGTTCAAGTGGTTTATGAAACAATTATTGGCCGCCCATCATTGACACACTCTGCAACTCCAGAGCCAAAGTTGAGTCAGAACATCGTAGAATTGAAACGTCTGTGATCTGTCATGAACTAGAAAAGTAGCAACGTGGACTCATCGAATGAAAACCATCTTGCCCCATAGTGGCAACCATGACAGGGGCACCCCATCTCCACGGCGAGGTCGCAGCAGGAAGGAAGTGGAAATGGGGACATATCAGGTTGACATCTGATTCCTCCAAAATGTTTCTTTGGCCAACATGTCGCCCGGGCTTCTCGTTCTCCCCACATCGTAGACCTGGAGAGCCCTACAACAACAGCAACAACAACAACAGCAACAACAACAACAGCAACAACAACAACAACAATAACCTGCACTCGCCTTTCCCCACCGGAGCTATCGTAGCATATGTAGGCTTAGTTGTCTCGCCACTCTTGCCCATTCGAGATGCCATTGGGGCTAGGGTTGCGCGCACCGGCCGCGCTTGTCGATGGTCCCGGGGTATCATCATCGTCCTCAAGCGCTCTGGCCAATTCATCGGGATCCTTCATTCTCGCATCCGGATCAACAGTGCCACCGATACCGTCGTCGTGAGGGCGAGCATCCCGCTCGACATCCAGGACACCCTCATCGGCACTCACGGAGATGCCGCGGGCGCCCCACTTCGGCCTGCTACTATGGCCGGACTCGCGACCGAGTGCCGGGGCGCCCTCCTCGTCATCCTCGTCCAGCTGCGAATCGGCGCGTTTGCCAAAGATGCGGTGGAGGAACCAGCCGCGGCGCAAGTCGTCGGCGTCGACGATTCCGCCGTTGCGGAGCTTGACGCGCTGGCGCGTGTAGTATACCCAGGCGAAATCGACGTACAGGGCGGTCTGGATGATGCCGAAGATTACGGAGACGGTATTGGGGGCTCGGTCTGACATGTCGAGCTCACGCGTGATCCAGCCAATGAGGTATAGACCTCGGTACGAACCGAGGGCAAGAAGGTAGAACGAGTTGATGACTGTCGGAACTGTGGTCTGGCGGAGGAGGAGGAGCTGGGGTAGGACGCAGACGGACTCGAGGATTTGCGAGAAGTCCCAAATCCACTGGTGTCGTATGTCAGTGGGTTGCACTCGGAGCAGACGACAGACAAGAAGATGGATATACGTACAACACGCGCACTCCATACGGCCTTCTCCTCCAAAGCGAGCATGGCAAATGGGGATAGGAGAAGGGAGCCTCCGAGCGCAGCGGCGCCGATTTTCCACGCTAGCTCACGTTCTCTCGACCTAGGGTATACCCATTGCATTATACCGATGGTATAGAAGGATGATAAGATGTAAAACGCTTTGAAGAAGAGGTTCCATAGTGATTTCTCTCTGAAGAAGTCGGTGTATCGGGTCAGGAAGACGAGAGAGTAGAGAACCTGGGTAATCAGTGAGACGCCTGCCGAAGAGCGTTCCCGTTAGCGCAAGTCGGAATCCGATTTGAGGTGACCGTTTGTCAATGAATTGAGAGAAGACGAGCAAAGGGGAATCGTACCCTCGGCGCTCCTGTTTCGATGGATCGCGAAGAGAAGGATACATTTCGAGGCTAGATGGGAACAGTCTCCCAGCAGCCGGAAAATCTGCTTCCAACGTCAGCCCATCACCCTTCCGATGCCAGTGATTCGTATGATTCGCGGATTATATTCGACGTACGTTCCAAGCAGTCATTTTGCTTGTCCGACGCTGCGTTCGCCGCAAAGAGGGAGTGGTCTCGATGAATCAACGTAATTGCGATATCGAAGGGCGACACCAGCAAGCTGATGGCGACAGTTGCATCACACGACGGAATGCGCAGGAGAGGGAGGAGAAGGAAAGTGCCTGGGATTGATTAGAGAAGCCGCGTAGGAAACCAAAGTGTAGGATGCTACAGCGATATAGCGATGTGGCTTAAGTAAGGCAGGTACGGATCGGTACCTTACGAGAATGAGCCGAAGGACGAGTTGTTGGAGCACGGAGAGTTCAGTTGGCTTGCGTCAGGCGAGGGTTTAGGGCACTCTCTACTGCGGTGGTCGACACGGAGCTTCAGATCTGGGCCCACCCCCTCCAACAGTCCATTGATACCTGGTACGGAGTAAGGATACAAAGCCTTGACACGGAGTACATAAGGTAGAGTAGACAGAGCCTGGGTTGGTTACGACTTCTTCCACACCATGGGAATAGGACTCTCGCCCAAAGATAAGGAGCGACGGTATTTATACTGTAATTACGTAAGTGACCAAAAGACCGAAGCGCCCCACATGATGCGGATATGTAAAGTGCTTCGATCCTTTTGTCAGGCCACTGTACCTGCATACCCGGTTCCCCGTACCTTACTTACGTCTGGTGCTAGGAGTCTTGATCCTCAATCCGACACGGACGGACAACAGAAAGGACTTCCCAGGGATGGTCAGGAGCAAAGTGCGAGACTCCTGATGGCCGAGTACGATACCGAGCAGTATTGCGACCTGGCACAGCTACTAATTACCAGTTGCACCATGCCTTTGTGAGGGCCCCTCTCTTTCCCGTCTTGGCTCATCTCCACGCCGGGCATTCAGCATATGTACAAGTTCCCAAACGTCTTGTTTGAGTTTCGGGAAAGGCAGTGTGGTGGGAATGCACGGAGCGTGTCAGAGAGAAATGTAAGGTACCTTACGGAGTAGCACCCACAGTCTGTTATCGAAGTACTCTGTACATATGCCGCTACCTAAGGTACTCTAACTTTATTGTGAACCGGGAAGCTAAGGTAGCAAGACAGGTACCAAATAGGGGCTAATATACTCCATACACGATGACGTAGGCAGGACGCGGATCAAGAGGGCATACTTCGTTACTTGGTAAAGATCTTCGACATGAATTCCTCTTTGAAGACCGGCTCTCGTCTAGTCGAGCTTATTAAGCTGAAGAGTGAGACCATGCTAGGCGACCTCTCCTCTCCCTTTCTCCGTCTCTGACAATCGTCGGGATTCCTGATGTAAACTGTTCGCGATAACTCGGAAGTCTCGGCTCGACGAGCATAATTCTCTTGCTGCCGCCATGAAGCTCGGTCCCCTGATACCGGGGTTCGCCCTCCTGCTGGCCACGACCCAGACGTCGGAAGCTAGGCCCAAGAACATCAAGAACGTCAATGAGAAGGGCGAGGAGTATCATGCTCAACCAGGGAAATACTTTCGTACGTACTATATTCTGTTTGGAACTATGTGCGATGGATGCTGACACGGCCTGTAGACGAGTCAAGGTGAGCGAGACATTGCTTTAGTAAAGGGACGGGGATGTTGGTGGTTCCCCGGCCGTTAACCCCCCTGAATTGGCATGCAGTTTCCACGTCCATTACGACGGCCGATTCGCGAGCCATCCTATCGTGGACCAAGATGAGCAGAGGCATGCCATCAAAGTTCTGGTCCAGACATACCTCGCAACATTCCGAGATCTGGGCATTGAGACGTGGCTAATGCACGGAACACTCCTCGGGTGGTGGTGGAACAAGCAGGTAACTTGCTGTCCATCCCGAATTACCCCTTTTCTGGCCCAGGGGTTATCAAACAGACCGGTCGTTGACCACGAGACGACTAGATCCTACCATGGGATACGGATGCGGACGTGATGATATCGGAGCCATCGATTTACCGTCTTGCGGCCTATTACAACATGACCACGTACTACTTCGAATACCCCGCCGTCCCCAATGGGCGGACATTTCAGCTCGAAGTCAACCCGCATTACACTATCCGAGAAGACAGCGATAGGCTCAATGTCGTGGACGCCAGGTGGATTGACATGGAGAATGGTCTCTTCATTGACATTACGACAGCGAGCTACGACCTCGATCACCCCGAGGGAGAGGGGGTATTGGTCTGCAAGGATGGCCACCAGTTCAGAGTTGGTCTCTCGGTCTTTCTTCCGCTCATAGCGGAGCAGAACTGCAGCGATTTGTCCTCGGGGGAGAGCTAATCTGCTGTTAACAGGACACATACCTTTTCCCCTTGTTAGATACTACGTTCGAAGGCGTCGAGGTCAAAATCCCGTTCAAATACAAGGAGATGCTCGAGTCCGAGTATGGCGAAGAGGCCTTGACCAGGAAGAAATTCCATGGGTATGTTTCCGCATCCCCTTGCTTTACTTTCCTTCAGTAGGAGCAGTAGAGTATTGACGGGTCGTTTGCAGCCACGTATTCGACGACATCAAGATGGAATGGGCTCCCCTTCACGAAGAGAACTCTGAACTATGACATTGAAGGTAAATAATGTAACATGAGTGTAGGATATATCGTGATAGACGGTACAGGGGGTGGGAGCATCGTTCTCCGACTTCAGGCGGTGGTGATGGCGTTATCGACGGGGCATTTCTCAATTTGGGATTGGGACGGGAGACTCTGGAAGTGCTTATAAAGGGCCGGGAAGATTAAATATGCTTCGATGATTAAACATCGAGTTCTAAGACCTATGCTTTATAGAATGGCACAGACGAGGTTAAGGTGAACCTTGAGTTTGAGTTGGGCAATGTTCCACTTATACCGCGTTTCGAGTGTGACATTCTTGAACTCTTGGGGATACCGATTTCTTGATATTCCCAATCCCATGTTAGGTAGCTCGGCGCGTTAGGTCTAGGTCCACCGGGTGGGATATAACCTCTCACGACAGGTTTGTTTGAAAATGGCCAGCTCGTTTACTTTAGGATTGCCCTGGGCTTAGATATACAGTACATCTGGTGAATGCCATCTCCCAGCGTGGCGCACACAAATACCGAGCACAACGTGAGAGTGGACGGGTCGGAGTGACAGTACGCATAATTATTACGTACGTTATAATTTCCACTGCGCCGTATCTTATCAATGCAAATAGCGATAAGATAAGGCAAGAGGTAAGGTACCTTAAGATAGGTACCTTAAGCTGCTAGCTCGACGCGTCCGCCACCCCACCACAACTGTCTTGTACCTTAAATTACACCCGTAACATCGATTTGACGCGTTGAATCGTAGGCTCCCAATAACGTCACTGTCTCTCCGTCGCATAGCATGTCATCACACCGATTGTGCTGCGGTTCTTTACCTATCCAAATCTTGTATCCATGTCGCATCACATAACTACCTAGGTAGATAGCTTTGGCGATTCCCGGTACAACCACAATGGCTAGTGAGTCGCCCAATATAGTTGTCCTTCCTCTAATATAACATCTCGAGTCTAACTCTCCTTCAGCTCGTACTGAGCGCATGCAGCAGCGCATTCGTGGCGCCGGGTATGTGCTTCTTCTGTGAAAGCCCATTTAGCGCGTCTGTTGTCGCTGACATTTCTTGAAGTCGCGGGCTAGTAGATGACGTTTCTTTTCAGCTAGATCTGGGTCTTGACGAGACAAGCTCGGAAGTTGACCCATCCGAGGAGTCGAGTCCATCGAATCTCCCACCTCCCCCGCCGCCGCCGCCGCCGCCACCACCAGCACCGTCCCAACCTCCCCCTTCGCAAACGACCCGATCAAGGTCAACACCTAATACGTCGGCGAAGAGGAGAAAACTCGACACGGATCCTAAGAGCCCGTTATCGCGCCATGCCGGACCCGCGAAGCATCCCGTACGAACGGGCGCCACTCATGGTGCTGCCGCTGGCCCCCCAAAACCGGACGAAGATGAGCTACAGGCAGAAACAGTAAGGAGGACAATCAGCCCTGCAACAACTAGGAGGATAAGAACACCCGACACGACGACTATTAATGACGAAGTGGACGACATTGCATTGCTTCCATCTGCGGCACCATTGGCTCCCGGATCGGTTCGCTCTGTGATCTCAAGAACTGTACTACTTTCAGAAGTGGAGGAGAGCCCATCTCAGGCTCCGGGAACGGGTCGACGACGGAGCGTCAGGATCGATGCTGCTTCCAACTCCAGCACCAGGTTACAACAAGTCATTTTCCCGCCGTCCTCTTCCCCCGACGCGAGTGATGCCGATCCTCTCTCTTCACCCCTGGCGCAAAGGGCGAGACGAAGTGCGGCCGCCGCTCTTCGCCGAACTAGCACTCCACGCAAGCACCCGATCCGTCAGGCCGTGGAAGTGGATGCACGCGATGAGCTTTCTAACCAACAGGCATCTGCGCCAAGCCCTTCCCATTCACAGGGTTCCCTCGAGCTGTCGACTCGTCTCGAGCACGATGTTCAAGAATCGGAGTCCGCCCAACCCACTGAACTCGTCGACATGCGAGAAGAAGAAAGGGAGGAGGATAAGGAGCCGGAACCACAGCCGAGCCTGGACCACGTCGAACGCCAAGAGGCGGTCGAAGACGTCGCAGAAGAGATATCAGCGACTAAAGCAGCCCAACGACTGAGACAGAAACGTCCACGTCAAAGCATGGACGCACTTGATCTCGAAGTGGACGACATTGCGGAGGAAGAGCGAGCATCCGCCGAACAGGAACCGGCTGCCAAGCGTAGGCGGAAACAGACCAGAACGAGTCCGGCCAAACAGAAGCAAGGTCAACAACGGAAGGATCAAGTGGCCGCCAAGTCGAAGCCGAAATCCAAACCCAAAGAAGCACGCCTAAAACGCTCGGAAAAGCGGCGGACTGCTGGAAGCCCTGATGCAGAAGTCGTTGAGGTCCCCGTACAGCGGTTCACGAGGCGGGGGCAGGTGGCTGAAGGCGATGATCCCGACCTCGACATCCTGACTGCCGACATCCCGTACTCCAAACGGGCGACCGTCAACTGCATCGATGTCCTGTCACAGCTGTGCGACGAGATCATCGATACGAGCCTGGACAGTATCCACGGTGACCTAGAGCAAGCCGCCGACGCGCAGGCGAGGAAGGAGGCTCGAGTCAAGATAAGTGCGCTGGAGGCGTACCGAGCAGAGTTGCAGCACCGTTTCCTCGGGCACGTAGGTAAACCCCCTTTTTTTTTTGTGCGACGCTGAGGATTCTCACCGATGCTAAATCTCCCCCTTCCCCGTCAGACTATTCGAGTCGACCACCTAAACTCCCTTCGCTTGCGTGTGCGGAACGAAAGGAAAGAGAAGGCCCGTCTCCGTGAGGAGATCATGCGTGTCCGAGCGGAGCGAGAGCAGGTGGCCCTTCGCAAGGACGCGGTGAGGGCTAGACATGAGAAAGAACGGGATGAGCTCTTGGTAGGTTTATCATCGAAAAAAAAACTCAAGTTATGTGACACACGCACCCCGCTAACTCGGCTCTTTCTCCTCGGTGCAGCACCAAGTAACCCTATCGTCTGCTATGCACGATATTGATCTCGCGGTTGAACGTGGTCGTGCTCAGGATCGACTGCTGCCAGCCCAGGAAAAGAATGCCGAGTTGGCAAACCTCGAGCTTCTCATATCCAGGGTTTCCGAACAAGCATCGTCCAAGAGTGACAGTGGCGGGACATTAAAGCAGTTGAGGGACTTTAATGCCTTCCTGGAGAGGGCAGCAGTGGCTTTGGAGGAAAGACTTTAGTCTCGATACGGATCTGACTTGAAACATTCACCCTAGCTTCCGTTCAGTTTTGAATGCGTCGGGATCCTGAAGTGATGAGCACAAGCTTGATGAAAGGGGACTTGAAGCAGGAAGAGCTGTCCAGTGGTGCGTGCGATATCGAGCAGAGACCTTGGGACATTGGGACATTGTGTTGGCTGACCGAAACGCTTCTGCTTCGCCTTGTGTCGACTTTTGACAGGACCTTTTATCCGCTCGCTATACAGGTATTGAATACAGTAAGAGTACACTTGTGGTACACGTTGAGCCTCATCTTCCAACTGTCGTTCCACACGTAGACCTCTGTTGAACACTCGCCCCCCAAAGGGCACGTACCCTCCCACGCCCGTTCAGACTTTGCCAGAGCCTCACTTGAACCGGAAGAGCGACGAGAACCGGTCCAGCATGGTCGTCTTGCCCTCGGCCTCCCTCGCCTTGCGCTCGTCCGCCTGCGCCTCCCAAAGCTTCTGCACGTCCCGGGCGACGACGGCTTTGGCCTGGAAATCGGCCCGTAACGCGGCCTCCTCCGACGCCCGCTCCTCGGGGGGCAGGCTCTGGAGCTTCTCTTCCCACGACTTGCGCAGCTCGGCGCCGGGCTCGATGGCGTTGGCGCCTTCCGGCTTGGGGAACAAGGTCTGCAGATCCGACAGGGGGCGGCCTTGGTCCTTTGCGTCCTTCAGGGCGCGCTCTTGCTCGAGCACCCTCAGGTACAAGGCGTCGGCGTGCATCTGGATGTCTTCTTCTACCTCTGGTGGACGGCCTACGACGGAGCCGTAGCCTAGGGCTTTTAGTAACCTCTGGGATACATGTCAGTCTGGAGATGTCCGATGAAGAAAAGAAAAAAAAGAAGAAAAAAAAAAAAAAAAGAAGAAGGAAAAATAACGACAACCTCTGGAATCATGGGGAGGCGAACGAGAAAAGAACAAAGGAATGGGGTCTTGTCTTCGGGGGCTCGACGCACCGTCTGCGTGGTATAGCACTTCTCAAACCGTTGCACCTGCTTCCGACACATCTGTAGTCGGTCCTCCCATGCGCCGCTCTTCATACAGCTGATCCACTCCTCCTGTTGGATGGCGCAGTTCTCCAGCGCCGCCTTGCCGATGGTGTGCTTCCGCTCCTTGTAGCCGTCGAGCACGTCCATGAGCTTCTCGTGATCCGTCTTGGTCTCCGCCTCCACGTCGCCCAGCGACTTGTAGTTTTTCCACAGGTGCGCATACCGGCCGTCCTGGAAGAGGCTCTCTCTCGGTACTAGCGGCTTGTCGGCGGGCTCCCCTGTGGACGCATTGGAAGAGGACGGCGCCGTGCGTGAGGGGGCCGGGTCCTGTGTCGTCGGTGTATGGTACTTTACGGGCGATTCGCGCTTCAAGAACTCGCGGAGCTTGGGATCGACGGAGGCGAGAGGGTCGGAGGATTTGGTCGAGTCGGACCACCAGCCGTCGAGCCACCCCATGGCGGTCGAGATTGTCAACCGGTCTCGGTTCTGTTCTGGCAGTACCTGGGTCGGTAATGTATATTTCTGAAAGGTCCTAGGTCATACTCTTCTCTCCGTCTCTTTTATTTCTCTTTGACTGAAAGTGGTTCGTCACGCGAACAAGAAGAAAAGTTACCCTTGAAATCTGGGACCGAGTGCCATGAGATAGATCGGACATCCTCCCCACAGTCACGTGTATTGAAGGCCCGTGCACTATCCACCCTCACCAGCACCGTAAAGCTCCTCCGGTAGGAAACATGCAAGGACGCGATTCCTCCACTACTGTACATTCATCCGCTACTACTTGGAATTTACCATGATGGTATAGAAATCGAGCTGGAGTACAATTCAATGCACCAGAATCGTGCCCTTGACAAGGTCCCCCAGGCTACTCGGTCCTAGTGAAGACCCTTGAACTCCAGATCTCCCGTTCTCAATGGCACAGTGTCAATGTTGGGAGAATGCAAGCCGCATGGGTTGGTCAGAAAGAACAAGTCTCTGTTGTTCTGTCTTGTGCTCATGAATCGTATCACGACGCATGACAATACCAGGAAAGCCCCTTATGCGGCGCGCATCACGTAGCCACGACCAGATCCATTTTGGTTATCTTTTCCCGTCCCAGGTCCAATTCGTTCAAAGCTTCCATCAACCCGATGCCTCACTGTTTTTAGGCCCCGTCTCGACGATGTTTGGTTGATCGAATTCTTTTTGATGATCTGATCTGCATCTATTGCACAAATCATGACGATGCAGTTTCCTGTGTGACCGCCCATTCCGGTAGAGCAAAGCAGAACCCTCACACCGCATACACGCCGAAAAATGCCAAAGCGCCGATTAGAACTTGCTGAACTTCTTGACCGAAGTGCCGGTTCGGGGCAACACCCGGAGAACGTTGAACCGGACCTACGACATTCCTACTGTCAGTACTTCACACCTCTGTGGCCGGAAAAAGAAGAACAAAAGCAACACAGGCGTCCTTGCTCGGTTCGTGAAAACATACAGTCTTGCTCAGAGGCCTGCACTGGCCAACGGTGACCTGGTCACCCTCCTCGACACGGAACGCAGGGGAGACGTGGGCGGCGAGGTTCTTGTGGCGCTTCTCGTACCGGTCGTACTTGGGGATGAAGTGGAGGTACTCGCGGCGGATGATGACGGTGCGGTGCATCTTGGTCGAAACGACGGTGCCGGTCAGGATACGGCCACGAATCGAAACTTGGCCGGTGAAGGGGCACTTCTTGTCTGTTGAGGAAAGGTGTCAGCAGCCCAACATTTCGATATTTGTGACATGTCGCCCCGCGCCCCCCCGAAAAACAAAAATGCCCAGACCAGCACACGTCAAGCTCCTCCCAAACATTCTCTTCCCCCTGTCAACCAATGCAATAGACCTCCTCTTTTAACTATATCCCCGTGTTCCGGTCCAGTTTTGTATCGCGGTCGAACGTACCGATGTAGGTGCCCTCAATGGCGTTCTTCGGGGTACGGAAACCCAGGCCGACATCCTTGTACCATCTGCGGCCACCTTTGCCAGGGCGAGTTGTCTTGGCCTTGACCTTCTGGTTGAGGAAGATGGGCTGCTTCTGGAAAGCGCGCTCCGACTGGACGGTAAGTTCGGTAGCCATGTTGGCGGTGGTGATGCGATCACGGCGCTGCACAGGACGGTCAGGACGGTCAGGACGTGGGACGTCGGTCGATGCAAGGAAATAAAAGGGATGGCCTTGAGATAGGTAAGTACGCGAATCACTTACCTTGTCGGTCGTGAAAATTGAGCACCTCGACTCGGATGGCGTAGTTCGTTCGGGGCTCGTCGTGATGCTAGGAGATTGAGAAAGTTCTGGATTGGCTAAGCCGCAAAATGCACCAGGGCTTAGGGCTGTGGATTGCTACCTACAAAGACGAAAAAAAATTAAGCGAGGGTCAAGCCACAAGCTGAGGAATAAACGTGACCCACAATGTGGCGGATGCCTTTAGTGGGTCTTTCGTGTGGGGGAGAAGCTTGCTACTGCAGCAACAAGGACGCGTGTTGATATGGTTCCGCTTGGGCCAATCAAGAAGCTATCATCTCAGAGAGCAACATGACCCGGGTCCTGGACAAGCATCCCACTCGCAAACCGGCACGCGTACAGCATCATCACCCACTTAATCGCGACACTTTGCTTTGCTTAAGGAACTCCAACACAAGAACCAGAGCAGTTATTTGGTTGTTTGGATAGGCTGGTTGGCTACAAAGCCGCGCCCGGCGTAATACACCCGTCGCCATGGCTTCTTTTAACGACGCGACGGTCCCTGCGGCGCGCCGACAGCGCAAGTCCATCGATGGTCAGATCCCCTCATCTAGGATGTTCGAGAAGGAAAATGCGACCGTGGACCTCGGTAGCACACTTGCTGCCAACCGTAAGAAGTCGCGCAGCAAGAGTATGGGACCGGGTGGGCTTGATATTTTGAAAAGTGGCAATGGTAATCGAAGAGCTGTATGTCGCGCCGCCGCCATCCAATGGGAAGGATGCTGACTTGTCCCAGTCTCTCGCTGCGCCATCACGCCCACCTCCGAGGTCCATTCTGAAGCCCACGATTGGGCCCCTTCCCGAGATCCCCTCGCTGAAGACGAAAAAGTCAAACCCCGCCGATAGCCGCGACGGACAAGATGGAGACCGCGAGGAAGGGTCGGAATCCAAGATTGCTCTGCGCACTGAAGAAGAACAACAAGCTGCAGCGCGAGAGCGCGAGGAGAGGGAACGGAGGGAAGCCCGGCGCAAGTCGCTCGCGAATCGAAGAGTCTCCTTCGCCGCCGAAGCCACATTGCACACATTCCACGAAGTCGAGTACATGCAAGACCCGACCTCGTCGACCGATTCAACACGTCGTAGATCGTCCATTGTTCGCTCCGAGGCCAATCAGTCTTCGGATGCGGCATCCAGACCTCATGGAGAAGTGGAGGACCCGACCGAACCACCCCAGCATCAAAGGAAGCGCAGGCGGAGTTCGTCTATGGGACCAGCGAGCTTGCACCACTCTGACGACGAATTTACGGCTTCATCCTTCTACAGCTCTGACTCGGAACCGGTTGACGCTGTTGAAGAGGTCCAGAGCGAGGAAGACTCCGACGTAGACTCCAGTAGCGATTCCGATGCGGACGACGGCACTATGGTCACGGTTGAGGACCATGAGGTGACGAGTGCCTCTGTGACGTCTGGCTTCACCGCTCGGTTCCCATCATCACCAGGTGATAATAACACGTTGGAGGAAGCTCTTCGCATGGCTTCGACAAGAGCAGGAACCCAGAGGCTGGACCAGGATGATTCAGACGGAGAAGAGGTGATCCCGTCGTTTGGCTGGATAAAGAAGAACAAGCCAACAGAACAAGAGAAGAGTTCTGACTTTCGCGACGTCACAAACAATCTCGAAGACGCCGATAAGGCAAGCGATGCCGACGAACAGGATATGGACATGGACATGGACATGGAAATGACTCAGGCTGCCGGCGGTATAATTCGACAAGATGCAGTCGAGGACGAAGAAGAGGAACAAGACATGTCTATGGACGTTACCCATGCGTTGGGAGGCATTCTGGCCCATGCCAAGGGTGAGAAGGGCAGCGGTGCAGAAGCGACAATGCAGGTCGACGAGACCATGGAGTTGACCAGAGCCATTGGCGGTATTCGACGACCCGCGGCATCATATTACGACGATGACGACGATGGCAACGAAGACATGTCCATGGAGATAACAACTGCCCTAGGCGGTCTCTTGGCCGCTAACCAAGGACGGCCCGACTGGACGCGGCGTAAATCGACGGTGTCGACCGCACATGGAAGCCTTCACGACACGACCATGGATATGGACATGACTGTCGCCGTTGGCAAAATACTGCCCGCAGCCGGCACCGACAACAACGAGGATGAAGCAACAATGGGCATGGATAAGACCACTGCCGTTGGCCGCATCCTCCCTTCTGCCACCGTCGATGACGAGGGCGAGGCGACCATGGGTATGGAGATGACAACGGCTATAGGGGGCATCATTAAGGGTACTTCTACTCCGGAGTCTCGTGTCGCGGCAAAGAAGTTTATGGAAGCGGAAGTCGACAGGCCAGACCCCCCATCGAAGTCTACGGCGATCGAGTCCAAGTCACCAACGAGAAGCATTGCGCCCGCCGCCAGACCGGCGTCGCATACTGCGGGCCAACAAAGCCCAGCTCAGAATCCCTTCAGAGGCGCTGGCCTCCGACGCAGTTTAGCCCAGCGACGTTCCCCGACTCCGGAGTCGTCTCCTTTCAAGGGAACACCGAGCCCCGTCGGATCCACTTTCTCTTCTCGAGCTCGAACGGACGCGCGGTCGCCGACGAGAAGAACAGGGTCCCAATCACCCTCCAGGGAACATTCCTCACCAACGAGAACGTCTCCGTCTCGAACCAGAGCCAGCGGCGGGCGCACAAAACTGCCCGATGGCAAGCCAGCGACCCCCTCACCAAGAAAGACGGCGAACAAAGCCTCTGATATTTTCCGGGATGATCCAAACACGGGAACCAGGACCCCTACCGTGGTTCTGACGCCGCAACCGCGGAGACACTCAGGTGTGGGGGCCGACAAGCCCGGCTTGGGATCTCCTCGTGTAGCAGCCATTTTTGACAGAAGAGGGTCTATTGGCGAAACCGCCGAGAGCTTCGTCCCCGGTACTTCGCGTGGGGTGACTTTCGCGGATCCTCGCGAAATGGAAGAGGGGACCGAACTGGATCACGGCGTTGCACCGGACAGCAGAAGCCGTAATCGAAACGAAGGCGATCCCAAGGACGACGGAGACGGGACTCTCAATCTCAAAGATATGATTGAGAGCATGAGTCCGAAAAAGAAGCCCTTGAGGGGCCGCAAGAGTCTCCACGTGGGCAGCGCAATGGGACTTCTAGGCAAGCGACCAGCTGAGCTCGACGAAGAGGACGAAGCAGAGGAAATGGACGGCGTGAAGAGGTTGAAGGGTCACCAAGGCAGCCCTGTTAAGAACGTGAAGCTTCAGCAGCCACCAAGCATGGCAGAAACCACGGGTCGGCGGGTCGCACGGCCCTCGCAACACCGTGGCCAGGGCATTGAGACGCGAAGAGGGACGACACCCAGTCCCGTTGCATCGCCTGAGAAGGAGGGCGGCGCTGTGGGTTCCTCACAAGGTCGAGGCCATCCCCACTACGGCGAGGATGACGCCTCTACGCAGCCAGTGGATTCCCATCGCAGTCAGACGAGTAGCAGCAAGCACTCATTGAAAGGTGGTCATCCCGCCGGCGACCGGATCCACCTCCAAGACTTCCTCAACATGACATCGATTCGGTTTATGGAGCTCACCACAACGAAGCGGAGGCACACGCAGGCGCCGGATGCGCTCAAGGACGGCATCCCGGAAGGCGAGGACCACTTCCCGCTGGAGCGGTGCGTGGTGGCCGGGGCGTGCACGGTGCCGATGCTGGAGCTCTACCAGCACTCCTGCCGCGAGCTGAAGAAGTACATCTCGGAGGGCCGGCGGATCGTGCGCGAGATCGAGGCGGAGACGTTGGAGGACAACCCGCCGCTCTTCCGGGAGTACATGTCGGCGGCGGCCGAGTTCAAGAGCGTGCTGGACAACCAGTTCAAGAACAGCAAGACGCACGCGCGGCTGGAGAGCAAGGCGATGTGGTACGACTGGCGCACGGCGCTCCAGGAGGGGCTCCGGGAGGGCCTCCAGCGGATCGCCGAGGGCATGGGCGCCGACGCGCAGCTCTTCCGGCAGCAGGAGAAGCTCCTGGCGTCCGTGGTCCCGGGGCTCGTGGCCCGGTTCGAGGAGTTGGCTGAGGAGCGGGGCGACCTCGAGGCGGTGGCGCGGGACTTGGCGGATAGCGACCCTGCGGAGCTCGAGGCGGTGCGGGCGCAGCTGCGCAAGGTCGATGAGGATGTGGAGGAGAAGAGGCGACGGGTTCGCGAGCTTCGTCAACAGCTGCAGGAGTCGGAGGAGGATGTCGAACAACTGAGTGCGCGGAAGAACGAGTGCCTCGCGGATATTCGAGAATCGGAGAAGATTCGCGAGGAGTGCCGAGGATGGTCGACGGGCGAGATTATTTCCCTGCAAGGTATGGAGCCCTTTCCCCTTGCTCTCCCCCTTAGAGTATATCCAGCGCTAACGTGTTCATTGTTTCGCAGAGCGAGTGGACGAGATGGAGAAACAGTACGGCTGGGCCATCACTGGTACTTCTGGAACGACAATCTCCATGGCCTACAAGCGGGACATTGAGCTCGTGTTCAACGTCAGTTCCCTCCAGCGAGACCATAAAAACGCGCAGATCGATTTGTGGTATGTCGCGTCGAACCGCGAGACGGGCGCGGAGCCTTCGAAGCCTTCGACAGCCGAGTCGGAATTTTTCCTGCAATGCATCCGAGATCACGTGCGCGCACTCCCGCAGAGCCCCACTAAAATCCCGGACCTTCTCCGCACGGTCCGGACGTCGTGGGACTTGGCGGTCTCCACTCGGAGCCAAATCCGGAGGATCAACACCACGTTCCCGACAACGGTCGTCCGGACTTCCGACTCGTCGATTGCCATCTGCTCCTCACTTCTCCTGGTCCCCATCGAGACTAGAGTAGAGGTCTCTCTTCACGTGCAGGCTGCCAGCCGGCCCGACGGGGTGGAGTTTTCTCTTCATCCCCAGGCGAGAGTGGTGTACGGGGAGACGTTCAATGCGGGGAAGATGTCCGAGTTTCTTTCGACGCATTTGGGTGAGATGGTTAGGCCTGTTGGCGAAGGTGCGCCCTCTTGGTGTGACGTGCTTGTTGATCTTCATGAGAGACTGCTCGCCCGAGGCAGGAAATAGAGGATATGGGATGGGTTAGGCTGCATGCCTTGGCAAGGGTTCGGGCTGGGTGGTTTAGGGCTTGTTTGATACCATTATGCTTTTTATGCCTTGACGAACAACTTAATGGGGTCTTAGGAATATTAATATTATTGCGGGATGACACCTTGGCATGGCGGGTTTTCAGGGGCAATCCGCTATCTTTTTATTCTTTAGTGTTATTGCTTCATGATTCATCATGCGGTATCATTTCGTGTATTCGTATTGTACGATGAAAAAAAGGTCTCAAAAGGGCACCCCACACTTAAGTCTATGAACAAATTACCTATGCTTCCCGGCTCTGTTTCCGCTCTCTAGATCTCCAGCTGCAAGGACTCAAGGAGTTGTCGTATCAAGTCTAACAAGTAATGATTGAAAGAAAGGAGACCCTCACCCCCCGCGGCCAACATCAACATCTTGTGTCATGGCATAGGAATTCTATTATCTACCTTATAGATACTCGATTTGCATAATATAAAGGTAAACGATATAGTTTTACAGACTAACCTAATCCTCGGAACCACTCTTCATACTCTTGCCATCACCATAAGCAACATGAAGTTTCAACAAGCCATGGAAACTCTAGGGAGCTCTGTAAATATAATTTTAACCTCATATCAAGAAACTCATTTTACAATTCTGCCATGCATCTTACTTCCATCATGGATTATTCTAATCAGAAAAGGTAGTAAGAGCCATATAGGTCCTCCCTTTGAGGGCAAGTAGTAGCGTACTTGACCAAAGTGGAAAGAGGGTAGTCGTCAAGTACGCAACCGCACCTGCCCTGTCAACCGGCTCTTGCCTTTAACTCAAGCCACTCTCACACTCTCGCCCTCTCACCTTGATATCACAGACGAGGCAAGTGCCGGATATGGTTACCTACTAAGCGACCGCGACCAGGCAACCCCTAAACAAACAGATAAAAAAGCTCTTGCCTCTGAGGTTCAACTTCCTACCTTTCCTCCCTTCACCACCTCTGTTCACACTTTTTTTGTGCCTATCAAGCATCACGATCCATCAAAAGAGTCCCTCAGCAGAGGCGTTTCCCCATCTCCTTTCCATCCCTTTTATCCATTTTGATCCATCATCTGATTCATCTCATCCTCATCATCAAAATGGACATCCTCAACATCAAGATAACGTGCGTCGAGATCTACTCGCTCGCCCTCGTCGCCGCCATCGCCGTGTTCGTGGGCGCGCTCGAGTATTACGAACAACTCGTACCGGCCCTCGCCAAGGAGGCTTGCCACCTCTCGACAAGCACCATCTCGACGATCTATTGCGTCGGAAAAGTGGCGGCCGAAGAATTCAGCACCCTGGATAGCGTGGCTCGGAATAGTCTCTACCTCGCCTACGCCGCCTCCGTGCTGGCTACGGTGCCCCGTTTCCGGCCCCAGTGGTTGCTCCCGTCCTTGTCCTTGCTGCTGCTGCTTCACTCCGGCGGCATAATTGTTCGCCTCGTCGTCGAGATTATCGAGGACCTGATTAAGGAAGCTACCGGCCTGGACTTTGTCAACCCAGGTTACGAGTTGATCTATGACTATGAAAGTGGCTCGTAAGTGTTCCTGGGCCCCTATTTTCCTGCTGCCTGTGGTACCTCTCGTTGCTGCCTTGAGCTGGTTGAAACTGACTTATATTGCAATTACAATAGCTTCTGGGTCACAGTCTGGCTATTGAACTTGATAGAATGGTGCCCTAGATGGACCGTTCTCCCCCATGTGGGCGCACTTGTTTGGGACTACGGATGGCCAAAAAGCCGATGGATCCTCTGGGACCGGACGCCAATGGAAGGGATCCTGACTGTCTGCTACCACCTGGTCCTCGGGATCTGGTCGTGGAGGTCGGGTTTCTGTTTGGACTTTCTGCGAGACAAGCCCGCCCATTTGCCAGGCACATTCCCTGGACTTGAAGAGACAATCCCCGGCCAGGCGAGCGGACCCGGACCCGAACCCGGACCCGTCGCCGAGCCTGCCGCCCAACCGGCCGATAAGGCCGCCGTTGTAACAGTAGAGGGGACCAAGACCAAGACCCCGGTACCGGATCAGGAAGTTGGCTCTGGTGATCCAGACCAAGTCGACGATACCCCCGGACCGAAGCCCGCCAGAGAGTGTGAGCTCGAGCGGCTGGTCAAGGACAACTTGAAAGAGGTCGAAAGCCTCCGGACCGAAATCGCCATCATGATGATGAGCCAGAACTCCCTAAAAGAGGGCCTTGATCTGCTTCTGGTCGAGAGAGAAGAGAACCGACAACATGTCGTAGCCGCAGCAGACATCGCCAACCTCCAGATCGAAATCGTCAAGCTGAGAAGGACCCTGGACTTGATGAAGAAAAGTTACCACCCACTCACCGTCGAGAGAGA
This sequence comes from Sodiomyces alkalinus F11, assembly GCF_003711515.1. Lineage (NCBI taxonomy): Eukaryota > Fungi > Ascomycota > Sordariomycetes > Glomerellales > Plectosphaerellaceae > Sodiomyces > Sodiomyces alkalinus. The sequence continues at coordinate 1,641,770 of NW_021167082.1, read as the reverse complement.
GGAGAGCCGCCAGAGTGTGACCACGCCGCCGGTGACCAAGGGTCTCAGCAAGACGGAACGACTGCGAAAGCAGTTTGGCATCCATCAATCCCCGACCGGACTGACCGCCACTGGTTCGATTGAGCACCCACGACCTCTCACCCCGTCTTGGGGCAGTCTCCTTCTCCCCCCCAAGCCCGAGCTCAACCTCACGATTTCCCCCATTATGTCCGTTGTCGACATCAAACCTCCTCATCAAGAGATGAAGTCCGCCAAGACCAAGGCCAACCTCACTCTGTCGCCCATCACGTCCGTTGCTGACATCAAGCCCTCTCATCAAGAGATGGAGTCCGCCGAGCCCAAGGCCAAACTCAAACTCGCTCTTTCCCACATCATACCTGTTGTCGACACCAAGCCCCCTCGCCAAGAGATGAAGCCCGCCGAGCCCAAGGCCAAATTCACTCTTTTTCCCATTGTATCTGTCGACACCAAGCCCCTTCACCTCGAGACAAAGCCTGTCAAGCCCGAGCCCAAGCTCACGCTTTCCCTCATCCCGTCTATCGACATCAAGCCCCGTCATCAAGAGATGAAGCCGGAAAGGGCAGCGGAGTGCCCCGTCAGGGCCGTCACTCCCGCGGCTTCGGCAAGCAAGGAAGTGGCCACGGACGATGCTGGTGACTCGCAGAACCGCTCCGAGTCGTTGGTGACGGTCCCCAGTGTTCGGGCAACTGAGGAAACGAAAGTCCAAGTTCCCATGGAGAAGGTCCCCGTTCTTCTGAAGGAGGAGGAGCATGTCGTCCCTCGGCAGGAAGAGGTGACGGCTGAGAATCCAGTTGCCGACTCGGCTATGTCTAAGCAAGTCGATCCCGTGCCGGCTCAGCTTCCTAACTCAAATCGCGTGGTCTTCACTGGCGGCGGCCCCCCAAGGGAGGAAGCGGTCAAGCCGGTTTTCAACTTCACACCAACCTCCATTCCGGCTCTCCGAGTCCCTGCCCTGTCCAAGCCTAGGATTCGTCTAATCACTAGGCCAGTCCAAAACGTCGTCGACAAGCCCCAGTTTAGCCAGGGCGGCCCTCCGACTAGTCAACCTGCCTCCTCGGATGACACGGAGATCTACGACGCGACGCCTCCCGGTACGCCTCGCAACAAGAAACCTGCCGCCATTGCCAGCAACGACAACGAGGAAGTCGATATGCTGGATGCTCCCACATTCGGGCCATTGATCCAGAATCCACCTCCCCCCCAGGCAACGAAAGTAAAGGAAGTAAACATGACCGACCCGCCCCGGCAGCCTTCCCCGGCTATTGGACAGGCAAAGCCAGCCCTCGACACAGAAATGGGAGATGCCCCCCTTCACGCGCCAGCCCAGCCTTCAAGGCCCAGTCCCCAACCCCGCCCGAAAAAGGAGGAGGAGGAGGAGGAGGAGGAGAAGCTCTCTCCAGCTGAGGTGGTAACCGCTTTTCTCAAGATCCGCTGCCACCGCGAATCGGCCGAGTTGTTCGAAGAACCGCTCAAGGGTTCCCGGCTCCGTCGCCGTCGCCAAAGATATGGGGATTGGCTGAGCGCTGTGAAGGCCGAGTTCTCAATGGAAAGCGACCACCCGGTCACCAAGCCGGTTACCTCGCAGGTGACGGAAGTCGTTCCCGCGAAGAACGACATTGCTCTCCCAGCCTCTCCGGCTCCTCAACGCCCGGCTCCTACTTGTTCCAATCATAACACGGTCTCGGCTCCGAAGGATGCGGCACCGGTTCCGAAATATACGGTTCCGGCTGCTACAAGTACCACCCGCCCTCGCCCCCGGCTTCCCCCTACCCCCCCTCCTGCTCATCCTCGTACGCCTATCGCTCTTCCTTCTACGCCCGGTACTGCCGCTCCCTCGGATTGCCAGACGCCTAAGCCGGCTCGCCAGAAGTCGCCCGACCCGACTCCACCGTTGCAGACGCCCCAGGGCAAAGCAACGGGGTCAGGGCCCGTCGACTCGCCATCGACGGTGGCATCTTCTCCTGCTGGATCCCAGAAGAAGATTGTCAGACGGCCAAAGACCAGCTCCCTATGCGCCTCTCGCGCTGATCTTCAGAAGCGCCAGTGCAAGGTTGGTTCTGGCCGAGTCGAAGCCCTGAGAAGGGAAGATTCCCTTTCTCCTAATGGCAAGTCTTCTCCGGTTCGGGAAGCCTCCCTTGAGCCGGCAACGCCCGCGCCCAAGCGTGTGGCTGAGGAAACGACAGAAGACTCGCCTTCTCCTATGGGTGGTGCGCCGGCCCCGGCTCCGAGTCGACCTCCTCCCGCTCCTCCCGCGGAGCGCCCAGTACTCCCATCCGGATCCGGATCCGCAACCTCCGAGCCCAGCAAACAGCAACCTGACCCCCCGGCGACATCTTCTCTCGCGCCGGAGCCCGTGTTCCAGTTCAGGTCTAACAACAACCGCCCTATGCGGAGGCTGCGCGGCACCCCTGCCACAGCCGAGCAACGCGAACAGGCCAGGAGGGAGATGGAAGCTGCAGAGCAGGCTCGGAAGGAACAGTACGAGGAGGCGCAGCGCAAGGTGCTGGCGCAGGGACGGACCGCCCGCAAGGAGCCCGGGAACACCTACGGGAAGGGACAGACCGCCCGCAAGGAGCCCCGGAACACCTACAGGAAGGAGAAACGCACCAAGGACCGGGTGTCCGAGGAGGAAGACACCGTGATGAGGGACGACGAGGTCGAGAGACACCGTGATGAGGGACGACGAGGTCGAGAGACGCGTTCGGGATCTCACTCGTACGCTCTTCTATCAGGTGGTTCCGGGCGAGTATCCGGACGCGACGCGGGAAAAGGCCGTGGAACGCGCGGCGCAGGTGTGGCGGCGTTTCGCGAGGGAGTGGGACATCCTGTCCAACCCTACCCGCAAGCAGTTCGATACGGCGGCCATCAGTTGGATGGACGACATGATGGAGGAGCTGGTCAACGCCGGGATCTTCTACGAGGAAGACTGCGTGTCGTTGCTGGAGAGGTGGCGGGAAGTGGCTGGCTTCCGAGCCGGGGTGACGGTAACGTCCGGTCCGGCCCCGAGGGCAACGCTTCGGCCGATGTCTTCTTGATCCGCCCTTTACCTCCATGGGCGCGACGAATCCCATTTATAAGGGACTCTGGGAGAGCGGGGGGAAAAAGGAAAAAAAAAAGCAACAAAAAAAAAAGCAAAACGAGAAACCAACAAAAAAAAAAAAGAGGAATGCAAGGGGTTTCGCTATTTTTATCAGGACCTGTCGGAGTATTGAACCACATCAGCATCAGGTTCTTATCAGCCTGCATTCTTACCGCCATCACACGAGAACTCAGCCGAGATGTCGTGCTCTTTCTCTCTTTACCGTTGGGCGGATGATGCTCTCATCGACTCTTCACCTTGGTCCACCCGCTTGTACCAGAACCAGAACCAGAGCGCGGTCCTCTTTGAGACGACGCGGGAACGTTGTCTGTTTTGCTTGTTTTGGTTTCCCCTTCTTGTCTCGACACCGGCCCAGCCACGTTGACGACGCTGCCACCGTCAAGTGCGTCATCGCCACCAGCCCACTCATCCTCCTCCAACACCTCCCATTCCGGGATGGCGACTTCACTCACGAGCTTCCTCTTCAGCCTGTCCACCAACTTAAGGGGGTTAGGCAACTTGAAGCTCCGGGCGAAATCAATACCGTCTGCAGCACAGAGGAAGGTGTGGGCAGCTCCGTGCGAGTAGCGACCCATGAGCGAGGCAGCTTGGCCGATCTCTTCTTGGTGGTCGACGGCTTCCGATTTCCCCACGACCATGGTTGGCGGTGCATATGTCCTTGCCGCCTGGGCACCGTGGATTTGCTGGCCGATGAGCAGGGTGTACAGATTGCGGCCCATGCGGCAGACGTCGTCGAAGGAGGTCCTGTCGCCTACGGAGACGCCCTGGGTGTTACAGACCCACGCGACATCATACGCGAGGAGCGTCACGCCTTCGAGGAACAACGAATACACGGACGGGTCCTCCTTTGCCAGCGCGGGCAGAGCTTTGTCGACGTACAACGGGCGAGGTCTCGGCACGGGCAGGTGCTGGGCGAGGTCGTAGTCTGCACCGAAACCGGGAATGGCGGCGCTGCCGGGGAAAGGGACTTTTCCGTGCTGATACGACGAGGCGAGCGTGAAGATGGTCGGCCGCGGATAGTCGCAGTGAGGCAACGTCGGTTCCGCCGGAAGCCGCAACGAGAGATAATGTGCGGCCAAGGCGAGGATGTGAGCGACGTTCGCTAGAGATGTCGACAGCTGTTCGGGGGACGCAGCTACCGACGAGATGGCATGTCAGTTCCACACGATTCTTGGGGGAAGTTTCGGGGCGGGGGATTTCATTTCAGCACAACCACACATGAAGTCCGACATACCGTGCATCGACTCGAGATCAAAGATGTCTACTCCTCCGATCTTGTATTGGTACCGCGAGGACGACGAAGAGCCGGTCTTGACGCGGCGCAAGCCGAAAAGCCGGGCGGCCTCCAGACACAAAAAGGCACGGGTCTTGGCCATGGCGTCGGCGTTGCGGTTCCACTTGAACTTGGCGGCCTGGATCGACCTCTCCACGTCGTCCAGCTGCCTTGCTCTCCTCGCGGCGAGACCGTTGGTCGCGGAGGCCAGATCGCTTCTCCGACGGGCGATGGCGGCCTTGCGGTCCTCCATCTCCTCCCGGGCGGCGGCGATGTGGTGTCGCAGCTTGTCGGCTTGTTCGATGATGCGGCTCGTCCTGTCTTGGGCCGCACGTGTTTCCGAGACGGCATCTCGCTTGGCGATGAACTTGTCGTCGGTGGTCTGATCCTCGGCCAACTTGCTGATCTGCTTCTGAAGGGTCTCGTTTTGGAGAAGCAGCGTCGCGTGCTTGAGACGTCCGTCATAGCAGTGGTTCCTCGCGTCTACCGGGCAGAGGAAGGGTAGCCGGACCGTGTCGTATGAACGGCTGCAAATATCGCAGTTCATTGTGGTCACTTGAACAACTCTCTCGAGTTGTGAGCGTACCTTTGAGAGGAGGCGGCTGAGATGGACTGAAATCGTGGGGGCGATTTCGGGGACTCGATGCTTAATGAGGGAAGAACTCTCGCTCACTGAATGCTTTCGCAAAGACGAGAGGAGTCCGAGAGAAACGAACGAAAGAAAAGAAAAGAAAGAAAAGAGAAGAAACACGCAGGCACCAGGGATCTTTCCTGGCTTCTGGTTTGGTCAGATGGTCGTCGCAAAGTCACCACAGAATCACATGGTACAAATGGACTGTACCTGGTTTGCCTTGTGGAGGCGGACATGACGAAGTACCACGAAGTACAGCGAAGTACAACGAAGTGCACTTGACATCACATTGCACCAGGCATCTCCTGTATCAGCACTGGAAGTGGAAGTAGGAAGGCTGGGGGCGGGATGGAGGGGCGAATACAAGGCCTTTATGCTGATGGCAGGTACCCAGTCCTCGTATTTCTGGGAAGTACGAAGTACCAAGGTACGTTAGTACGGTTCTGCCTGAAGCTTTTGCTTGGCTTTTGTTTTTGCGACCAGCCATCTTCCACTTGGGAAGCCACACACACAGGGCACTGGCACTCTACCTTACTTGCCAACCAAACAACAAACACGCCCATCAATCCATCTCACTCGCTCGCACTTGGGCACCCACGAAACTCATTCTATCAGGCCGACTCAGACGACCATTCTCTACTTCTTCCAACTCGCAACTCGGCCATCTCGCCTACATTTGACGTGACACAATCAGCGTGGGGGCGTTGAACGTGTTGCACTCTTGTCACTCTTCCTGGGCTTGCCCATTCTCATCATGAGCGACACGGGGGCTCATTCTCAAGACGGCGGCAACGGCCTCAACCAAACAGTCAAGACTCCGGAGCCTAATCCAGATCAGCAACTGGCAACTGAACAGCTTCAGGCCAACGGGCCTGGCACGCCGGGTCATTTTGCATCTTTCGACTGGGAAGAGTTCGAGGCACGGTACACCAAGGCTCTGGTCGATGCCGACGGTCACGAACAAGAGCTCATGAAGCAGTTTGACGAGCTCGTCAAGGTCAGTGGGCCGCCGCCTTGTTCTGTTCTGTTCTCGGCGGGGAACTCGCCCAACTAACTTTGAAGCGGGGGAACAGTATTTCAATGTTTGGTCGTCGGCATCCAGCGCCCATGATAGCGAACGAGCCGTCAAGCGCCTACAAACTCGGCAACGATTTGTCAATCTTTCCGAACAGACCATGGCCCAACGCGAACAGCATAGTGAGTTGGATTGCTTCTCTCGTTCTAGCGATGATGTCAATGTCCCTGCTGACCAGTCGTCTCCCAGTGACCGAGGTTCTTCGAGCTTTCCAAAGTGCACTTGCGCTTCTAAGCCAATCCTAGGACCCGATATTTGCTCTGCGCTGAACAAACAGCCTTAATCCATTCGGATTCCATAACCACGTTATCACCCTCACCCACTCTCTCAAACCGATGGTCGCGAGTTGTTTTCGTTTGGTATGGGCGCGGTGCACGTGACCGTGACCCAAGCCTATGTAATTACCGTGCACTGGGAAATTGGCAGTTTGCACTTGCTTCTCACGTCTCTCTCCACCTCCATCCTCTCACCTCTTCCATCATCTCCATCTTTTCTTCTTCAGCAAACTGCCCGACATAACAAAGGGTCCGACAGAAGGACACCTGGCTACTCACGAAGCACGAAGCCAAACCTATCCCAACATGCCACTTTCTGCAGACATGCCAATGCAAGGCAGCTACGCACGGACATTATCCTTTCCAGTGCCTCAGATTAGCAACGTGAGTTTTTGTTTAATATTTCGTCCAGCAAGCATAAAAAAACCATCGCTAACGCACATTAGTCCGAACTAACCGCATTCCATGAAATGCACTTCTCCGAGGGGGCTGTCCGCTCCTTCTCCATGGACTTTTTCGCCTCTGCATCCTCTGGACAAGCACACCATGATTACCACCAACAGGACGCTGCCCTTGCCGATGAAGATGACGACGGCCTGGGCTATTACGAAGATGGCGTTAAACGCACCTTGACCGATGAACAAATTGCCATGTTTCGGCACTCGGAGTTGCAGGCCCTCCGCCGGGACAAGGGAAGAAAAGAGGCCGGTTTTTTATCCGAACCTGGTAATCCCGAGGACGAAGAAGGCGAGTGCATCGTCGCAGAGCGCGACACGGCGGCAACACACGCAAACCAGCCGGGAGCCTCTTCCTCCCAGAAAAAGAAGAAGAAAAACAAGAAGGGGAAAAGCCGGCCGTCCGAGCCGAAACCAGACCTGCGCAAGCGAACGTGGGATGTCGTCGAGACCGGCCTTGACACGCTCGAATACGACTGAAAGGATGTCCTTGTTCTCACCAAACACCGTTCGCACAACGGCGTCATCGGCGCTAGATGCATCTGCATTGATCCCTCATGCGACCCCCGGTCTCGGCGTCGGAAGTCTCCCGAAGACTGATTGAGGCGCGAGGCCCGTCACGACGCTCGCCTCTATTCACAGCTCACAGTAATGTTCTGAGCAATGGCCCGAGAGGCGTGGTATGCTCGAAACAGTACTGCAACTGGTACGTGTACTTTCCAAACTGCTTTCGTACTTTCCCTACTCTAGACACCCACGTGTCTTTGCGCGACGATGAAACCTTTTGTATCGTCATCCTTAGTCCGATCCTACATGGCTTGAAAGAGGCGACTCGGCGGCTTCTGTCGTGGTTTTGCCTCTGGATAGTCTGGACGTGATGAGCAATAATCTTCTCTCTGAGTGCACCATTCTTCTCTCTCATTTTCACCGGTCACTTTCGGCGCTAGACGCAGCATTGCTGACATTTGCTTTTTTCTAGGATGCTGCTGTCCCCGACCAGGGAAGCAAAAACAAATGAGAAAAAAAAAGGAGGAGATGACGAAAAGAAGAAAGGATAGACTGGGAAATATTGGGTTTATGCTGCGAGGAATGTGAGGATGTGGTACGCGGGGTATGGGAGGCTCGGAAAGGGATCTGGAGGAGACGACGAGATGGTTTTGCGGAGAGGCAGGCGAAGGATGTATGCCAGGTCGCTTGGGGTGGTGGAAGGTATACATGTCAGCCGCTGCAGGCAACCCTCGAGGCCGAAGGAATACTGGCCTCTCCCTTTGGGGAGACAGCTGGGGCTATCGTTGGGGTTTGCTTTTGCGCCCGAGGGCAGGCCGAAAACGCACCTGGCCCTTCTGGGACTTTGCTGAGGCGCTTCGTGGCTAGCGGCCGACGGGAGGGTGGCCTGCTGTCGATGTGGAAGCCAGCTCAGCACAGCCTCATTTTCGCGGCTGGGTGGAAACAGCACAGCACTTTGGCGACGGGCCAAGGCGGAGGAAAAGGCCACCCGGGGGATATGGGGGTGAATGTCACCGCCGGCCCTCGCAGCGAATACCTACCCTGCCCCGTTGGGCGGACGCGTAGGCGCTGTTCGAGGGGAGCGGGTTGGACAGGGCGTCATTGCCGGCCTCTCTGCAGCGAATACCTACCCTGCCCGTCGGGTGGATGTGTAGGCGCTGTCGAGGGGCGAAGGCTTGACATTGGGTGGAGTGATGGATGTTTGGTCCGCACTCTCATCCTCCCACCATTGTGTGTTTGTATAAATCGTGGTGTTTGTATACAGCGACAGGGGGGTTGCAAGGCAGGAGGGCCAGGCGTGGCATGGCTGCGAGAGGCGCGTTGATGAGATGGGATTCTCTGTAACGCATAGAGACACCAATATAAGGCATACGGTGCATGTCTCGACTTGTGGGTATCCTAATCCTAATCCTATGCTGCTGACTGAGTTTGACGGTCCGTATTGCTTGCTTTTTGAGTGCCCCTTGCGTTTGTCTCACACATCGTGACTCTTAAGCTGCGCTAATAACGGAAAGCTACAAATGTCCTACGTCCCTATTTCCATTTATTTTCATTTATTTTCGCTTGATTGTTTTTGTTTGTATTTTGATTGAATGTTTATTTTTCTTGTTTTCCTGACCTCCCTCATTACCTTACCTGTTATATCGTTGAGCTACCCCGTCTTGTGTCACCCGGGTGATAAGCGATAAGCTCCCCGACTCGAGTTCCCCAATCGCAAGCGGTGTAAGGCCCTGTTTTTGACATCCCACCTTGATTTACCTGTGCTTGTACTTTCGTACAACGTAATTACAACGTACTTTGTACTTCGTGCTTCGTACCTCCTTCACCCGCCTCTTCGGACATGACTACTTAGCCTTCCCTTCCTCTGTGGAACCGCCAATCCACGTCCGCCTCTTCCCCCTTTCAACCTCCGCGCCGACACATCCCGCATACCTATCGCAGTATCATTTAGGACCACAGGGCACAACGTTTCAACACGATCCCGACCGCAGTCCTGTGCGCGTATTCGCGAGGCGACAACAGCCCAACATGGCGCGGGTCTATGCGGACGTCAACCAGACCATGCCCCGCAGTTACTGGGATTATGATAGCGTCAACATCAGTTCGTGCTCGCCTCGCCCCGTTCGGTTATCTATTCTATTTTTGCTGCTCTGTTGTGTTCTTTTGGGCTGACCGCATACTACTCCCACATAGGCTGGGGCGTCCTAGAGAACTACGAGGTTGTGCGGAAGATTGGTACGTGAACGTCTCTCTCCAACATTCATTCTTCCGTGGTAGTCACGATGTAGGCTTTCGCCTTGCCTTGGCGAAAACGATAAAACGATCCCCGCTACCGTCCTACCGTCCCCTTCTCCCGATGTCTCCTTTTTCCCTCCATGCGGACAACAGTTTTTTTGTTCTTTTTCTTTTTTTCTTTTTCGAAAGACTCGACGGGTCAAAGTGGTATTAACATGCGAGGACGGCACAGGCCGAGGAAAATATTCGGAGGTCTTTGAGGGTATCAACGTGGTTAACTACCAGAAATGTGTCGTCAAAGTCCTCAAGCCCGTCAAGAAGAAGAAGATCAAGCGTGAGATCAAGATCTTGCAGAACCTTGCGGGTGGGCCCAACATCGTGGCGTTGCTGGATGTGGTTCGCGACAGTCAGGTATGGGAAGCGCGGCTCTCCTTTTGTGTTTTTCTCTCTGTTTTTTTTTCTTCCTTTTTCTTCTTTCTTTTACATACCGACACTGACTGGTTTTTTGTACCCAACAGAGTAAAACACCGTCACTGATCTTCGAGTACGTCAATAATACCGACTTCCGAAGCCTCTACCCAAAGTTCAACGACCTCGATGTTCGGTACTATATCAACGAACTCCTCAAGGCGCTTGACTACTGTCACAGCAAGGGCATTATGCACCGCGATGTGAAACCTCACAACGTTATGATCGATCATGAGAACAGGAAGGTGCGCATAGTCAACCCCTCGAGACGTCTTCTTCGTGGCTGACCATGTCCCAAGCTTCGCCTCATTGATTGGGGTCTCGCCGAATTCTACCATCCCGGCACTGAGTACAACGTTCGGGTAGCCTCTCGCTATTTCAAGGGGCCTGAACTGTTGGTCGATTTCCAGGAGTACGACTACAGTCTCGACATGTGGAGTCTCGGCGCCATGTTCGCATCCATGATCTTCAGGAAGGAGCCGTTCTTCCACGGAAACAGCAACTCGGACCAGCTCGTCAAGATTGCCAAGGTCCTTGGCACTGATGATCTCTTTGACTACCTTGACCGGTACGAGATCGAGCTGGACGCCCAGTACGACGATATCCTCGGCCGGTTCCCAAAGAAGACGTGGCTCAGCTTCGTGAACTCGGACAACCAGCGTTTCGTCAGCAATGAGGCTCTCGACTTTCTCGACAAGCTGCTGCGATACGACCATCAGGTGAGTTTGTAAATTTTTTATTGTTTTTTTGTTCTTTTTTGGCTCAGTTCGAACCATTTCCACCGTAGGGCGTTTTCCCATTCTGACATTCCGTTTCCGTAGGAGCGTCTCACGGCCAAGGAGGCCCAAGCACACCCTTACTTTGACCCCGTAAGGGACGTAGAGACCTTCAAGCAGAGCTTGAGTCAGGCGGGTCTTCCTGTCCCCGCGAGTTTATAGCTCTGTTGCGACTCTTAAATAGCGTCCAAATCATAGTGATACCCAGAACCAGCGTTCTTCACTTCCCGTGTCGGTCGCCGGCAATGGCAAGGGATTGCAGAATCAGTTTTGTGATATCCTGCTGAATCGAACACCACAGCGCTCGGCCCCCGAGATAATCACTGCCAAACCAGTCGTCGATGCGCTGCCTAGCCTGTCAAAAATACTCCAGTCCTGATCAATTACGCCGAAGTATCACCATGTCCTGGCCTTCTCTCTCTCTCTCTCTCCCCGTATTCTCAATCTTCATTACGTTTGCGTTGTTCCTCTCTCCTCTCCGCCTTTCTCGACCTTTTATATGCACGCCCTTCGAGATTCGGAGAGACCCACGATGCGCGAATGACTTGGACGTCGTTCTGCGCGAGCTTTGTCGTTGGAGCCGCGGTCACAGTGACAGGGGTGATTCGGGATCACAAGAGAAGGGGGAGGCGTCAGGTCATGCGGCCAGACATGGGCAGAGGCGGAGCCGGATATGCCGAGCGGAATGGAACCGGAACGGAGGCAGTTCGCACACGGGATATAGGATAGATACACAAGGATGAAGAGGGCATATGCGGGTTTCTAACCATCTCCTTGTATCGGATTTCCAGCGCTTCGCATTCTTTTTCACATTTTTTTTTCTTTTTCTTTTCGTTCTTCTTCTTTCCTCTCGACGACAGAGGAAGAGACCAGCACGACGGAAGGGGAAGGAAAG
>NW_021167082.1:1553824-1630021 GCF_003711515.1 Sodiomyces alkalinus F11 | reverse complement strand
GTCTCTCTGGCAAGGGCCAATACGGAGCATAGGGAAACGGGGGGACTGGTGGATTTGGTTTACGGTTGCTGTGTCCTCGACCATGTGAAATCCAATGGGCTGGCTACACGTCCTTTCTTTTCCTTTCCATTCCGCCTTGATATGCTTTTCTTTGGAGTAGCGGACTTTTAATGCCACGCCGTAATGAAGACGTTTTGCAATATTTATTGTTGGCAAGTGCATAAGGCAGCTATGCGAAGAAACAAAACGACGCCGTGAGGAGCTTGTTGGCTTTGCGAGAGCCGCTGTAGGTCCGGGGTAGAGAATATACATAGAAAAATAAGATGGAGAATCGGATAGATATGGAGGGTGACAGACACGCAAAAAGAAGTCGCGGAAACGGCACGGCCTACAGGTCTTTTTGCTTCGGCCACGATGCCGATGCCGCTCTTCAATCGCCGTTTTCATGTTTCCCGCTTAACCCCGCAAGCAAGTGAAGCAAAAGTCTCTCTCGCAGGTAAACCCGCCCACGCCGCACCGTCTCATGTGCCCACCGGGCGTCTGGACGATCGAACCCGTAGGACTGCCCAGGCTGTCCGTGGTCCTGGGCTTGGTCGGGGTGCTGAGGCCGCCGAAACCCTCCCGTGCGATGCGTAACCGCGCGCTCCCCGTGGCTTGGGCGGTTCCGCTGTGTCCGCGTTGCGGGGTGCGGCGGCCAAACGTGGCGTGTAGGGACCGAGGGGTCCGGGGCGTGAGGGAGCCGACGACGCGCTTGGGTTTGATGGTCGGGCGACGACGTCGAGCGGAAGAAGGGAGGCTGTCGGGTGTGGCTCCCACGTCGCCGGGGGACTCCCTTCTGGTGCTGGGTTTCTTGATCGGGGAGGAGAGGGAGATGGGGCAGGTTTCGTCTAGGTCGTCTAGGTCGTCATCGTCGTCGTCGTCGTCGTCAGGGCGTATCTGGAGGGAGAGGAGGCCGCGGCGGATCGTAGTCGAACTTGGCTTCGAGAAAAGTGTGGAGCGTGGTTGTGCTTGCGGGGTCGAAAGGTTATCGGCCTCGGGTGGTCTGCCCTGCTCGACTGCCGTAGGGGTCCGGGGTCTCTCAGGTGGCCCGGTGGCGGGAATTGGGCTCGCTATTTCCGCGGACTCTTCTTGGACAGGACAGGATCCCCGCGCTGGCGTGGTTTCTTCTGTTGCGGGTTCGGACGACTCTCCATCGGAAGATTCGCACTCACTAACGTGTTCACTGCCCTGTGGGAGGGTTGTTGACGAGTCCACGGCAGTTTCGGTGATCTGGCCCTCAGATGAAGCGACGGGGGATGATTGAGGCTCATGGCGGGATTCTGGCGTTTGCTCGGGAGTACATTGTTGTTCTGTCGGCACACGCGTTTCGACATTCGTCTCGGCATGTGTAGGCGTACGAGTACCGGAGCTTTGCTCCTTGTCCTCGTCCCCGTCTTCGAACATCTCTTGGTCGTTTTCGGAACACTCGATTGAAACTTCGACATCCTGAACTGCCTTGCCACCGCATTCGCGTTCTGTAGGTAGGGTAGGGCTGCCGCGAGAGCTTGTCTCGGTGTCAACCGCCTCGGAAATGTGAGAAGCCTCTTTTTCCGATGCAGGACTATCGCTCCTTTCCTTCGGGCTCTCTTCCTCTTCTTCCTGGCTTTGTCTCGCCGCAGAGCGCGTCGTTCGCACCGGAAGCGAAAAGAGGCGAAGAGCCGGGACGGTCGGGGAAGCAGAAGCACTATGTCTTTCAGATTCGGCCCATGACGGCGGCTCAGGAGTGGTCTCTGCCCGTTCGGCTGCTGGTTCCTGTGCTGGCATCTGATGAGTTGGCGCCATGGCCGAATCTTCGGGTATCTCAATGTCGTCGTCGTTATTGTCGTCGTTATTGTCGTCGTCGTTGCAGGAGACCTTGATCAGTTCTTCATACTTTCTCTTTTGGCTGCGTGTCAATCGGAAAGGCGCTTCTGCCGTCTTGACTGATATTCGAGTGTCCGGGGCCTCTGGTCGCGTTCTTCCAAGACGAGACATGGGAATGCCATCTTCGTCCCCCGAGAATTCATACGACTTGTCAACTTCGTGTCTCGTGAAGGTCAAGGTCTCCTTCAAGGGCTGGGCCACTGATGGCTCTTCTCTTGTCGCATCAGAGCAAGGCTCGCCCAAAGCCGGGACGGCCGGCTCTGCCGAGGCACCCTCTGATTCCGCGGGTGGGGGTGAAGGAAGAGCTGGCAAATCGTGCACCGGAGGGCTCGGCACCGGCTGCTCCGGAAAGTCGCTGAGATCGGTATACCCGCCTGGTGTCAGCAGCCGTGAGGGAAGGACAATCTCTATCCTCCGCATTTGGGTCTGGGTTTGACCAGGCCACTCTTCGCCAGACACACTTGACCGAGTCGGTCCTGACTTGCCACTCTTTGCTGGTTTCCGAAGGTCTGCTGCGGGTGGTCGCTTGGTTTTCGCGGGTTTAGTTTTGGGTTTGGGTTTGGTTCTGGTTTTTGCCCGTGAGGGGTCTTTGTTTCCTTTTGACCCCTTCTTCCCGGACTTCGGGTCGTCTCGTGTGGATTGGCGATTACTTGTTTGCTCAATGGAGTGGATTGCCTTGTCCGTATGCAGTGCACCGCTGGAAGAGCGATCGGTGGCTTTGGATTTGTCGACGGGCCTTTTGTCTTTCTTTCTTGCCGGTTGGTCCTGAATGTTTCTCGACGGCGCTGAACCGGGCGCAGGCCTGCGACCTGATTCTTTATTCGTTCCGTTCGTTCCGTTCGCTCCGTTCGCTCCCAGGCCGAGAAGCTCATCCTCGTCGTCGTCATTCGCCGGAGGGGCAGCCAGTAGTTTTCGAAACTGGGGCTTTCTGACTTGCAAAGGTCCACTCTGGCGAAAGTTGGATGGAGTGATCCGCCGGATGGGAGACGGAACCCGGGGTGCCTCTCTGTCGAGGCGTCGGGAAGACCACACTGATTGGGAGCCATCTACCGCCGGAAAATCGTACCTCGCGTTAAAGAATCTGGAAGTGAAGGTGTGATTCAACCCTGGTGGCGGCAACGGAGGGGCTCTCCATGCAGGGTCGACCGTCTCTTCTTGTTGGTCCCATCCCCAAGAACCATAAGATGACGACGCCGGCAGGGAGAGGGCTGTGTGGGGTAAGAAGCTGGTAGATGGGCGTCCTTGGAATGGTCGTTGGATCGGTGTCATGACTGCACCTCGGGTAGCTGCGTGGAGGACTGGGCCAATTTTCTGGAGGGATCGCGATTGGGGTCGAGGACGGGAGTCGGCATGAGCATGAGCATGAGCATGAGCATGAGCATGAGCATGGGCGTCTGGTTTTCGTCCTTGTAAGATGCGATGCTCCTCGCCTTCCTCGTCCGCTTCGTCGTCTTTGTCGTCGTCGTCGTCGTCGTCGTCTCCATCCGTTTCCGTCTCAGATCCGACGTAATCTCCCAGAAGGATCCCTTCATCCTCTTCCTCCCCCCCCTCTTCATCCTCAATTCGCCCCACGTCCCTCTCATTTTGCATGTTCTGGATGTGACCATTATCAACCACGACCTTGCCCGTCCGGAGGTCAATTTCGTCGCCGATGCCCGTGAAGTCCCTTTCATACTTTGCAAAGATGTGCTCAAAGGTCGATTTGAGTTTGTACGCAGCAAAAGCTCTTGATTCCTCCAATTGGCAACCGGGGTCTCGTAGCCGGGAGACTTCTTCGGGCTCGTAAAGCAGCTCATCGTCGTCCTCATCGCCCTGGCCTTGCGTAAGGCTTAGCCTGGGCCTCTTAGCCGGCGGCTCCATGGGAAGTCGTCTGAGTGCATGGATGAAGAAGAATGGAGAAGGTTGTTGCAATGAGAAGGAACTCGCAAGTAGTTGTTGTATGCAGTGAAGGTGTGAATCTGCAGGCAGGAATCGGAGTATCGGAGTATGGGTAAAGGTACTGTATGTGTATGGTATTGATGGGTCTCTTAGCAGTGAACTCGAGACTCACAATGAAGAGGTCACGACTCGATTCAGGATGGGATGGTACATGAATGATTAGTAATTGTCAATGACGCGCTTCGAACGCGTCGGCGGGGAGGTGGGGAGCTGGCTGACCGTGTTCGAAGCTACCTACCTAGGTGTGTACATACCTTACCCACCCTGCTTATCTCAGCAAAGAGCTGTCTGGTCTCGACGTCACGTCACCCCATCTAAAGTACTTCGTGTACACGTACTTCGTTACTTCGTACGCTATACGTCTCTATTCCATTTCCCGTCACCAAACACTTCTCCCATCTCTCACAAATGACTTCAGCACCATCATGATAACTCGGTATTGTCTGGACTCATAACAACAAACCATGTACTGCCAAAAATGCCGGGCGCCTCTCAAGGTCGACAGCTCACTGGAAGATCTGAACCCTGCTGCCTATGATCTCCTGATAGGTTCGTATCCTAGGACTCAAGGCACAATCCCCCTCTTAACGTAGCCTCCCTGCTGACGCCTCGGAAAAGCCTCCTCTTCCCAGCAACCGCCAAAGAAACTGCACTCCTCCAGGCCGTCATATCCCCAAGACCAGCAGCGCAAAGCCATCTACGATAGAGCCTCCCAGAATGCGGGCCACCCAACCATCAAGCGTACCGCAGTTGGTGCGCCATCACAGCGAGATGCCACCATGTCCTTCATCTACCTCACCGAGTCGCAAGTCACACAACCGACCCCCCCGCGAGCCAATAACTCTTCCCATCCCACCTCTCCTCGGGCCACTCAACACGGGGGCAAGGTGAACCGGGAGAATGGCGTGCCCAAGGGCTACGAGATGGAGCGCGTCAACAAGCTCTTCGAGATCCTCTCCTCGCGCTCCGACATGGACCACCCCGTCTGCGTCGAGTGCACCGAGATGCTCGTCGACGGCCTGCAGAAGAAGCTCGAGACCGCGACGAAGGAGAGGGACGCCTACGTCTCGTTCCTCAAGCAGGTGCAGGCCAACCAACCGAGCGAGGACGACATCCAAGCCCAGCAGGAGGCGCTATCCAGGGCCAAGCAGGAAGAAGCTGACGCGATGGGCGAGCTGCGCCGGCTCGAGAAGGAGAAGGCCGCCGTGGACCGGGAGATGGCCGCGCTGGAAGAAGAGGCGAGGGCGCTGGACCGGGAGGAGGAGAAGTTCTGGCGCGAGCGCAACGCCTTCACCACCAAGCTGTCCGAGTTCCAGAACGAGCGCGACAGCGTCAACTCCAAGTACGACCACGACGCGCGCCTCCTCGAGAAGCTCCAGCGCTCCAACGTCTACAACGACACCTTCTGCATCAGCCACGACGGCACCTTCGCCACCATCAACGGCCTCCGCCTCGGCCGCCTCTCCAGCAGCCAGCCGGTCGACTGGCCCGAGATCAACGCCGCCTGGGGCCACGCCCTCCTCCTCCTCGTCACCGTCGCCGAGAAGCTCGATTACCGCTTCGACGGCCTCGAGCCCCTGCCCATGGGCAGCACCTCGCGCATCATCCGCTACGAGCTTCCCTCGCCTGCCGCCTCCAGCCGTCTCGTCGGTGGTGCCAGCCAGCGCGGCGTCGCCCCCGTACAGCCGCTGCCGCTGCCGCCGCCGCCGCCGCCGCCCAAGAAACACGTCCTCGAGCTGTACTCCACCGGCGACCTGCCGCTCCTGACCTTCATGCACCGCAAGTTTGATAACGCCATGGTTGCCTTCCTGGAACTGGTCCGCCAGCTGGGCGCCTTCGTCCACCGCCAGACCGCCGCCGAGGGCCACCCGCTCACCCTCCCTTACAAGATCGAGGGCGACCGCATCCACGACGTGAGCATCAAGCTTGGCATGGCTCAGGATGAAGGCTGGACCAAGGCGTGCAAGCTCACTCTGACCTGCTGTAAGTTTTTGCTGGCTCATGCGAGTAATGTCAACTCTAGCGCTAGGAGCTCGGGGACTTGATTCCGGTCGTATTGTCTTGCTTTCTCTTTTTTTTTTTTCTTTTTCCTCTTTCTACGTGTATGCACAAGGAAGCCTGGCGTTCGGGAAAGGAGTCATCATGCTATCGGGAATCCGGGTGTCATCTGTGTTGGAGGGACGGGCGTTCAAACATGACATGAATCGGGTCGAATCTTCACTTCTAGGGCAAACACGCAGGGGCATTCTCAGTTAGTAGGCTCATGGCAGAGGGCTGGATAGCGAATTCTGCCAAGACGAAGCGGTTATGTGTTTTTCAGTGCTGGCTTGATTCAAAGCAACCTCTTGTCTCCTCTTGTCTCCTCCTGCGACCTCCCTGGGAATATGGGTATACCCCTTATCCCCTGAGCCATGGGATGGAGGGCGGGTATTGCTACGGTTATTTTCTTATCTCACATCTAGAATTATGTCGCTCTGGAGAAACAAAGCCACCGCTTCGCATATGAACCAAGTGACGTTGTGTTGCCTAAGAGGGCCAGAGTCCAGTATATATAAAAGACCAAACTTTTGATGAAGAAGCGGCTATGATCCAAGCCAAGCCGAGACGATATGATGATGCATTCTGAATGCTCAACATTGTCGAAAAAAGAAAAGAAAAAAAGGCAAACGACAGTCTATTTACCATCCGAACCATAAAGAATATCCTTCAACTTTTCCTTCTCGCCACTCTCCTCACACATACCCCTAAACACGCCACCTTCCCCCTTCTCCCACAATTCCCTCGGCGCGCCAAACTCCGCGACTTGCCCCTCACTCAGCACCAGAATGCGATCAAAGTCAGCAATGGTGCTAAGCCGATGCGCGATGACCAGGAGCGTCGACTCCATAAACTCCTCGCGGATGGAGCGCTGGATAAGCGCGTCCGTCGCCATGTCGACCGCCGACGTGGCCTCGTCCAGCACCATGACCTTGGGTCGGGAGAGGATGGCGCGCGCCAGGCAGAGGAGCTGGCGTTGGCCCTGGGAAAGGTTGAGGCCGCCTTCCGCGACGGGCGAGGAGAGGCTGCGGAAGGGGTTGGTGTTCGTGCTCCTCGGCGTCGGCGTGGCGGGCTCGGGGGCAGGGTCCGGGGCGGATGATGACGATGATGACGATGATGACGGTGACGATTCACCGGGCGGCGGCGTACCGGGTGACGAATCGAGAAGGTGGACGCGCCGTAGGGCCTCGTAGAGCTCGTCATCGGTGCGCTCGTCGAACGGGTCGAGGTTGAAGCGGACGGTGCCGGAGAACAGGACGGGATCCTGGGGGATGATGGCGAGGCGAGAACGCAGCTGCTGGAGCTTGATCTTGGCGACGTCGACGCCGTCTACGTGGATGGTGCCGGACCGCGCTTCCAGGAACCGGAAAATGGCGAGCGTCAGGGATGATTTCCCGGCGCCCGTCCGTCCCACCACGCCGACCCTCTCCTTCCCCTCGACGTGGAAGGTCAGCCCCTTGAGGACGGGTGGCAAGTCGTCTGCGTAACTGACGACGAGGTCGTTGATCTCCAGCCTGCCTTCGGACGGCCAGGTTGCGGGCGGATCCTCCCCGCCTTGGTCCTCCGTCGGCAGTTCGGCGTACTCCACGACGCGTTCTGCGGCGTTCATGTCCAACTCGATGCTCGCGTAGTTTCGGATGGCCCAGAGGACGCTCTCGGAAAACTCCAGGGCGAAAGATAGGGTGAAGCCAGCCAGTGCGGCGTCCATCCTCGAAGAGCCGAGGATCATGATGGCCACGACGACGGAGAAGATGGCACCCAGAATGGACATGCGCCACCCCATCCAGCGATTGAAGAGCCACAGGTACCAGGTTGCCATGCCGTAGTCGTCCGTCTTGGTGTACAGGGCCTGGACGTACGTATTGGCCTTGTCGAAACCCCGGATGGTGGTGACACCGGCCAGGGCCGAGCCGAATACTTCAAAGATGGGCGACTTGGTTGTGCTCTCGAGGCGTTTGCTCGGCCGTGCTGCGTCCAAGTAGCTGACGGCCACGCGGACGCACGCGAGGAGGAGGGCGAAGGCGAGCAGAATGATGTAAGGGGAGACGAAGATGGCAGCAATGCAGATGCCGACGACGCTGAGAACACTGTTGAGTGTCAGGGCAATGTCCACGGCGATTCTGCTGTCGATGATGTTGAAATCCGCCGTGAACCTGTTGAGAATCCTACCAACAGGCACGGTGTCGAGCCACCTCAGAGGGGCCCGGAGGACCGTGTAGGTCATGTTGTGGAAGATGCGTCGGGAAGCCTTGAGGCTCATCACGAAGAGGAAAAGCATCCGGACAACGCCGAGAACGGCGGCTGCGGCTGAGATGGCTACATAGATTCCCAAGTAAAATTCGACGCTGCGGGCTTCGGTTATGTGGACGGGATTGGGCGGGACGTGGTGCATGGTGTGCTGGAGACTAGCAGCATAGGCGGCTCCGTGGGCGTTGTGGGCGTCGTGGGCGTTCAGATCCAGTGCCTCTTGTTGGTTATTGCCCGTCCAGATCCTGAGCCACCATGAGCGGCCTACGTCTATCGGTTAGTTTCGAAGAATGAATATCCGGGTTATTTAGCTTGATCGTACGTACCGAGTGTCATAGCCTCGAAGGCGATGAAGAAGAAGGCGGACATTGTCCACCAGGACCATCCGCCACTATCCCGCAGATACGCCGCGTAGACATGCTTCTTGATCGCGCCCTGCTCTTTCGATTCTTCCTCGATAAATTGCCGGGCCGCTTTGGAGGGTACCTTCTGGAGCGCGCTGCCGCCGGCCTCCGAGTTCATTGCCATGGGTTCTCCATCTTCATCTTCCGCCCCGGTCCCCGTCCCCGTCCCCGTCCGCTGGGGCTGGACATCTTGCTCGATCAGACGCAGGGTATCGTCGTCTCCGTCCATCTCGGAGGTCCGGACAGCGCGCTGTACAGTGCCGTCGCCGAGCTCCAAGACGAAGTTCGTCTTGGGCGCGCAAAGACCGACGTGGTGCGTGACCAGGATCCGCGTCCTTCCTTTGCACAGGGGTCCGGTGAGGCATTTCTCGAAAATATGGCGGCCGACGTGGGCGTCGACGGCGCTGAAGATGTCGTCGAGGATGAGGATGCCCGCTCTGGAGTACACGGCCCGCGCGAGGGTGACGCGCCACTTCTGGCCTCCGCTGAGGTTGACTCCGTTGGCGCCAAGCTCCGTCTGGTCGCCGTCCGTCAGCATGTCCAGGTCCTTTTGCAGGGCACAGGCCCTGATGGTCTCGCTATAGCGGTCCTCGTCCAGGGGGAGGCCGAAGAGGATGTTGTCTCGCAGGGTGGCGTTCTCGATCCAGGGGATCTGAGCAACAAAGGCGATGCTGGTGGGAAGAATCCAGTTGCCTCGGTTTGCTTTATCGTCGTGGCGCTCGTCGGTCGAAGGCGGCTTCGGCACGTAGATCTTGCCCGAGAGAAGGTCCGCTTCCCCCAGGATGGCAGCCAAAAGCAGGCTCTTACCCGCTCCCGTCTTGCCCGACACGACCGACAGCTCGCCGGAGGGGAATTCTGCGGTGACGTTGCGCAGCACGAATCTCTCGGATTCATCGGTCTCCTCGTCGTCAGCGGGCCAAGCAATGTCCGCACCTTCAAACGAGACACCGTCGCCATGGGTCACGATCTGGGTGATTTCGGGTGCCTTTGTGAATTCCTCGATCCGACCGATGGAGACTTTGGCGTCGATGAGATCGGTTGTGAGTTCCGGGAGAATGGACAGAGCAAGCTCAAGTGATTTGAAGACGCTGATGCTCACAAAGGCAACAGACGGCGTCAGACTACCATGGATCAAGGCGTAGACAGAGAGAGAGGCGGCGGCGAGGGCGATAGGGCTCCCGACCCACGAGCCATAAAGGGCGGAATCGGCCTTGAAGGCGTCCCAGATGGCCTTGAGCTCCTTTTCCCTCATATCATGGATACGGCCGCCCCACTGGGCTTCCAGGGCAGAGAACTTGATCTGGCGCATGCCTAGAAGACACTCGTTGACGAGGGCCAGCTTTTGGTCCCTGAGTTTCATCAGTCGGTCTTGCGCACCGGTGTAGAGCTTGGTGAAGTAGATGTTCAACGGCGTGATGAGAGCCAGGGCGCCGAGGCCGGCGAGAACAGGGATCCAACCCAAGAGCGAAACGAGGAAGCAGATGCCGATGACAAACCTGGCAATGCTGCTGGGGAAGAAAAGCTGATAGGCGGCAAAGTCGGACACTCGCTTGGCGTCGACACCGATCAGATTGACGATGGCCTGTTGGGATTTGAGGCTTGGTCCATCCTCGTCCTCGTCGTCCCCGGGTTTGCCTTGATTCGTGGACTCGCCATCGGCTTCGGCGTCGGTGTCGGTGTTGGTGTCGGTGTTGGTGTCGGTGTCGGATTTACTGACCGACTTGACATTCTTTCGCCGCATGGATTTCTCGACAATGATGGCAGATAGGAGATTTCGAACCGGGACCAGCAGTTCCGACCACGACACCCAGAACATGACGGCGCTCAGCCACTACACTCAACGAGGTCAACGACGATACTTCTTCTTTTTTTCGTTCCCCCCCCATGATAGGCATCCAGAACGAAAAAGGCGGGTTGAGACGTACAGCATCGGCCAAGATGGAAAAGCCAAGCCAGAAGACCAAAAGCCAGGTCTCGATATCAAGCTGTGTCCCCGACTGTCTCTTCTCCAGAGCCCTCAAGATCTGGAGAGTGACCCAGTAAGGCACGAAGGAGACAAAGCTCCTGAAGAGGGCGAGAGACCACTGGGCTAGGACGGCCCACCGGAAAAACCAAAGAACACGGAGCCAAAGCGCGGAGTTGGCGTTTTGGTTGACCGTTTTCCAACGCGCAGAGATATCCGAGGCGCGAGTTGTATGGCCGGGACGAGGAAGATCGACTACTTCGAGATCCTTCTTCTCTCTGGCGGTCTTGATCAAGGGGTCGCACCAGCTGAAGGTAAAGCGGCTGTATGCCGGCACAGTGTACATGCGATCAACAAGAGCACCGTCCAGATAGACGTCCGGCCGTCGGGCTAGTGACACACTCGTGGCAGAGAAGCCCAGGACGGCAACCAGAGTGAGAATCCTCAGGGCAAAGGAGATGGGGTGATGGGGTAGAAGACGGGTCAGGACAGAAGTGCCTTGGATCAGCAAGACCAGGCCTAAGACCAAGCTGCTGACCCAGGCCCACAAGCCAACATTGTAGGCGTGGACCGAGTCGTGCGTGGCAGCGATACAGGCGGCTTGGACGACGAGCAGAATCTACGTACGCACCACGTTAGCCTTTCTGGCGGGCCATATTCGGCACAAACCAGATGAGTTCGAAATGAGATGAACGCACCCACGCAGCAGAAAGAAGCCCATCGGCAAGAAGCACGTCCTGCCGGTCAACGGTAGACAATATAGCGACGGCCAACGAAGAAGCAGAACCGAGAGCGGCGAGGAGGACGATCAAGACCTTGGGCCACCTGTTGGAGAAGGTGGCGTTGGCCTCGGGCGTACTGTTCCCGTCCTTGTCCTCGTAGAAGTTCTCCTTGACAGACGGTGACCGAAGCTGGGAGACAAATCCGACGATGGCCGGGACGGAGCAAACGGCCACTACGGCGAGACCGGCCCCGGCCTCCATGGGTGGGCGAGGATCGATGCACCGCGGGATACGGTGGATGTATTGTTTTTTATTCTTGTTTATTGCTAAAAGAATGATGCAGCAAAGTTTTCTTCATATATGACATGTAGCAGACAGAAAGATGATGAAAATGATGAAAAAACGGCAGATGATGGGGACAGGGTAGGAGGCAGAAGCAGGGTATAAGTCAAATTCGTCCGTCTGGAAGGATTCGGTCTGAATCATCGCCGGGGACTTACTAATCGACGTCCTGGTAAAGGGATAATACGGATAGTATGTAGATGCTCTTTATCTAAGGTACCTTATGCTAGTAGGTCCATAAGACGTCTATCGGGGCCGTGTCCCCGTTTAATGGGTTATCTGCTGGTCCAAGTACGCACTTCGTACTTTAAGGTAAGGTACCTTACCTTACCTTAGCTAGGTACCTAGGTACCTTAAGGTACTTACCGTATCCGTATCACGCGTGATACCGTTCCAGTCTCCCAAGGTCATCGATTCCATCGTCCCAATCATCCCTCATCCCTCCTCAGCCTTCTTCCTCTCACTGCCTCTTCTCTTAATTTCGTGTCCTTCCAATGCCAACAGGCATAAGATAACCTTCCAGTTACCCCGCTCTAAAGGCACGACTGCCCCTTCGAGCTCCCGACGAGCAAGACCAAGGTAGCAAGCGTGTTACACCTTCGGCTGGTGGTGCTGGTTCTCTCGCGTACACCAGTCGTTCTCGTTCATCAACGCCAACGTTCGAGTCGTCTTTCCCAACCTGAAAGACTCCCACTGGGTTCCCTTATTTACATCTCTTCATGGGCTGCTTCGAGGCGTCCCGAATTCGAATCCCCGCTGTCCACCGTCTTTAGTCCAACTACCTTGGGCATTTCCGTCGCCTCGAGACCATTGTATTCGCTTGAAGGACACCCATTCATATGCCTATCTCTTACAGCCCCTCCGGAATAGACCATCGACGCGATGAAGAGCACACCTTTGATTATCAATTGGCACGATCAAAATGCCCCTATCTATTCTGCGCACTTTGAGCCCCAGGGCAAGGGTAGACTGGCGACCGCTGGCGGCGACAATAACGTGAGGGTACGTCTGCCTTTTTTTCTCTTCTTCTTTTCTTCTTTTTCTTTTTGTTCTTCATTTCTGTTTTTTTTTTTTTCTTTCTTTTTTCTTTCTTTTCCCCACGCAAAACGGGGTCTCTCGAGAATCAAGTAGCTGACATACTCCTCTGCCTATAGCTTTGGAAAATCGATGGCCATGGCGAGGACCGCAAGGTTGAATACCTCTCCACATTGTCCAAACACACTCAAGCTGTCAACGTTGTGAGATGGGCTCCCAAAGGTACGTCAAGTGCTCTCAAGTGCTTCGTGCTTCGTGCTTCCAAGCTCCAAAGCTGTGGATTCGTCGTTACTAACATTCCGTTCGCCCCTCTCCAGGTGAGCTTCTTGCCTCCGCCGGCGACGATGGCAACGTCATCCTTTGGGTTCCCGCCGAACACCAAATAGGCCCCTCCTTTGCATCAGAGGGGTTGGAAGACAAAGAAACCTGGCGGGCCAAGCATATGTGTCGGTCGAGCGGCTCCGAGATATATGACCTGGCCTGGTCGCCCGACAGTACATACTTCATCATCGGTAGCATGGACAACGTTGCCCGGGTTTACAACGCAAGCACGGGTATGCTCGTTCGGCAAATTGCCGAACACAGCCACTACGTCCAGGGCGTGGCGTGGGATCCGTTGGACGAGTTCATCGCAACGCAGTCTTCCGACCGGTCCGTCCACGTCTACTCCCTCAGGACCAAGGACGGACGGTACTCTCTAAGCGGCGGTCACGACGATAAACCATCCCGGATTGCTAGTCACAACAGGAGTGAGCTGCCGGCTCTGCGGATTGCATCGGGCAGCCCGGCGCCTCCGGATTCGACTCATGCGCGGTCGCACCTCGTGGCCGTGCCCGAGCAAGCAGTCGGAGTCGGAGTCGGATCCCCGGCTCCATCGGCACCGGGAACACCGACATCGATGGCTTTGCCGATGCACCCGCCGAGCACCATCAGCCACAGCAGAAAGTCGTCGTTTTCGTCGGCCAGGCGGTCACCTAGTCCGGCTCCGTCTCCGTCCATGCCCCTTCCGGCGGTGATGCCGATGGAGCCGGCTTCCAAGCCGCACTCGTCGTCGACACCGGGGTATGTCGGCGCTAGGACCGCCCACCTATACGCCAACGAGACGCTGACGTCCTTCTTCCGGCGGCTGACTTTTACGCCGGACGGGAGCGTCCTTTTGACGCCTGCGGGGCAGTACCAGAGCCAGCACCAGCATCCCGCCGAGTCCAAGACGACCTACGAGGTGACGAATACGGTGTACATCTACAGCCGGGGCGGCATCAACAGGGCGCCCATAGCGCATCTGCCCGGACACAAGAAACCGTCGGTGGTGGTGAAGTGCTCTCCCGTATTCTACCAGCTCAGGACGTCGCGGCGGCCGGCTACCCAACACATCGCCATCGACACGTCCTCGACCGGAGAGGTTATTCCCTCTCTGCCGGAACCCGTGTCGGAGCCGCCCCGGGACTCCCCAGCCATGGAGCCTCCTCCACCGCCGACGCCAACCTCTACGGCGGAGGCTGCGACGGCGGCCACCATAAGGCAGTCGACCGAAACGGCAACGTCGTCCACATGCGGGCCCCCAGCGGCGTTTGCTCTGCCTTACCGGATGGTCTATGCCGTGGGAACCCAAGACTCTGTCCTGCTGTACGATACGCAGCAACACACACCCATCTGTATCGTTAGCAATCTCCACTGTGCCACGTTCACCGACCTCGCTTGGTAAGTTGAGACGCCACCATGGCCATCTCAAGCAGTCTCTTCTCCGGGCTAACGCAAAACAAACAGGTCGAAGGATGGACTGACGCTTCTGATAACGTCTTCGGATGGATTCTGCTCGACCTTGTCGTTTTCGCCGGGTGAGTTGGGCCAGGTGTACCAGGGGGAGGTGCCGACGGCCAAGAATCCGGTTGTTCCGGGAACGGCGTCGTCGTCCCACCAGAACACGCCGGTTCCTACACCGACGTCTGTGCTTGCGCCGCCGTCTCCGTTCCCGAGCGGGCCGTCGTCCCATTCACACCAGCACCGGACGGCGTCTTCTGGCTCGTTTGGCGCCTCGACATCTCCGCTGCCTGCAGGGTTCGTCCACGCTCGGCCGTTGTCGCCCAGCCGGTCCACCACCTCGGCGTCGTCGTCGTCGGCGGTGCCACCGTCGCTGGCTGTGCAGGCCGGGGTGGCGACCAATCCTCTCCTTATCGTCGGCAGCGTGCCCAGCATCGCGGCGACCCATTCTGGCCAGGTGACGGGTATGCCTGTCACCACGCCACCTGAGACGCCCGGCAACCGGCCGACTGACGATCCGGCAAACCGGGGCACGAAGCGGGACGCTAGTACGGAGAGAGAGGGGGGCCGACCCAAACGGAGACGGATAGCACCCACGTTGGTGGAAGCCTTCCCTGACCAGCAGTGAGAGAGAATTAAAAAAATGGAGATCATTTCGACGATTAATGCAGAATGACCAGTACCTCTGGTCTGTCTTGGTGTAAGATACTTGAGAAGACAAAAGTGAAATGATGGATCGATGGCCTGGGGAGAGACGACAGGAGAGACGACAGGAGAGACGACAGGACAAGGCTTAGGTTATAAGAGGGAAGGGGTCGGGTTTGCATGGCATGGCATGACTTGGGCGTTTGTTTGGGGTTTGGGCAGACGCGTAGCAACCAATATACCATAGGTAGGAAGCTCCCGGCAACAGGGAATCAGGAATCAGAATATCATCATGTTTCTTTGGCTTTGTTATCATGGACCTCTGCTTGTGGTCATGTGATGGTCCTGTCGTTGTCGTACGTAATACGGACACTGAGGTACGGTACCATTATCTTAATGAAGCCGTTGATACCTTATACGAAGTACTTTTTAATGACGTACCAAGACCCTCGCTTTCCGAGACGAGATACCTTACCTGAAAAAGTTACTCACTCGTGTCCCTCACTCTCTACCTTACATTATACTCCCTCACATTCTCATGCTTCAGAGCAATGTGAATGAATCTCCTCAATTTGCCCGGAATCAGCAATCCTACACATGTTTCTCGTTTCAGACGAATTGCATCCAATCCTCTTCTAACCCAGTTTCCGTTCTAATCATCTCGAGCTACATTGACGACATGATGCATGACGTTTCTCACGCTCACCTCTAAGCCCACGGGCATCGCCGCATTTCCAGTGCATCTCCAACGCCTCATCTCCATATTCCTCGTCTTAGGTGCCGAGATACCCTTATGGTCTGGTTCAAACCCCCCTACTAAGGTAGTGAATCGCCATGGCGACAAAACGACCCCGTAGCCCGGATCTCATCCCCAACCCTTTCATCAAGAAGCGAAACCTGCAATGGGCGCTCGAGCCTCCCGAGTCTCGTGGCCACATCCCACCAGAAGAAGAGTCCGACGAACAAGATGACGATTCCAGCTCGAGTGCCGACTTCGACTTTGCCGCCCGCGAAGCAGAAACAGAGAAGCCACCGCCGCCGACGTTCTCAACAGCAGCCGTCGAATCGGGAAGCGAGTCCATGACGGATCATGCAGCGCATTTCAGTGCGCTCCTTGCCGCTCACACGCTCAAGCTTAAGCGTCCTACGCTGCTTCCCGTAGAATCGTACCGAGCTCTGTACGAGGAAAATTTTGGCTCCCCGCGCGGCGCCCACTTCGTCATCCATCAGCACAACCACCCCGTGGCTGGAACACATTACGATTTGCGTCTGCAGATCAACCCGACGAGCAGCGCTAGCTGGGCTGTCATGTATGGACTTCCTGGCGACCCGAACTCGCTGCGCTTGATGCGGAATGCTACTGAGACGAGGGTGCATTGTCTCTGGGTGCGGCTCAGGATCCCCCCCCCTTCTTTTTTTCTTTCTTTTTTCTTTCTTTTTTCTTTCTTTTTTCTTTTTTTCTTCTTTTTTTTTCTTTCTCTCCTCTCTTCTTCCCCAGAGCCGGCAACTGATGGTCTCGCAAAACTAGAACCACTTAATTGAAATAGCCTCCGCTTCAACCGGGTCCCTCCTCATCTGGGACACGGGAACCTACTCCATCCTCCCTCGACGTTCCAAGCACGCCCCCTCCGTCGACCCTTCTTCGCCCGCCTCCTCTGCCCGTTCCGACGACGATTCCAGTCCAGAGCAGCGCGAGCACCACCACCACCGCCGCCGCCGACACCCGCACCAGACGGAGCAGGAAAAGCTCCACGCCGCTTTCCGTGAACGGAAGATCCGCCTGCGGTTGGACGGGACCCGCCTCCCGCGCCCTTATGTTGTGAACCTGCGCCTTACCAAGTCGGAGGATGCGCAGGGACGAGCCAAGGCTGCGAGGTCGGCGTCGTCGTCGAGGGGCCGAACTCGACAGAGACGTGGTGGTCGTGGTGGTCGTGGTGGTGGGAAGGCGATGCGGCGGGTCGTGGAGACTACGTCCGAGTCTGGCTTCTCGTCCGCTGCAGAGGAGGAGGAGGAGGAGGAGGAGGAGGGAACTCGCGAGGGGCTTCGAGTCGCCGTGGAGACGAAACAACAAGACGAAAAAGGCGCAGGTCGGGACGGCGTCCCCTTGCCGCCCGGCCGTCGGAATCAAGACACAGTCCTCCAATCGACTCAACCAAGGCAAATCGACCGAAACGCCCAGCCGCTATCCGAAGAAATGCGCCGCGAATTGGAAGAGCTCGACGAGTCGGCCCAGGTCCGCGCCTCCAACGCCTACCCCGGCGCCGAGAACAGCGTCGGCAGCGTGCACCAGCGCAAGTGGTTCCTGTCCCTCGACCGTGCCGCCTGCGGCTTCGCGAGGCGTCCGCCCGCCGACCAGGGGGCCAGGGCCCAGTGGGTGGGGGAGTCTAGATCGGGCCGGGACGACGGGCGTCTGGGCTTCCCTTTCTACGTTCGCGGTCCCGATGTGGAGAGGAGTGTCGTCACCGGTCGGCTGGCGGCTGACATACTTCGCGACGAAGGGGTGTCGGGTTTCGTGAAGAGGAAAGGCTGGAAGCCTGTTTTGAACTGACGGACGACGCTCACGCCTCGATGTCGTTGCTTGTACCCTGATGCAGGAAAGATATAATCATGTTCGTCATTTCAGCGTTCGATCATGTGGCAGTCGATCACCGACCTCTATGGTAACCTGTGAGCCATCCTCGGCCATGGTCCCCGGTGTCAGAGGCTTGGGTCGCCCTCTCCAGGATGGATGAGGCGTCGTCATCGTCGAAGTCATAATCGGGACGGGCAGCGGCGAACTGGTCGTTCAACGAGTAGCGAGAACTAGCGGAGCGCAAGGTGCGGGATGACACCGACAGGTACTGGGCGTAGTCGTCGGAATCGGCGGACGAGCGGCCCGGAGGCACGCGTAATGAGGATGGATGGCTCCCCCGTGAACGAGCACTCCGGAGGCTGTCGTAGTAGTTTGCAGGCCGCGGAGGCGGTTGAGTAGGTGAGGCGAGTTGGACGACGAGTCACTCGTGGTTTCAAGATCACATCAGCCTTGTGTCTTTATGACCGACGAGTCGTTTTTTCTTCTTCTTCTCTTTCGGAACGGCAGGGGCTGACGAGAAGTGGAGGTGGGAACCGCTGGGGTCAGTCAGTTGAGGCATCGGTGAGGGTGAGGTTGAATATAGTGGCTGTTGTTCGTTTGCCGATGATGTCCGGAATAGGCGGCGCGTGCGTTTGTGTAGTGTAGTGTACGTGAGGTGAGTACGAATAAGGATCGAAGCAATCCCGTCGTTGCTTGGTGGACGACAGGGATCCAAGTCGAAGAGGGGCACGCTGTTCTAACATTGCTTGCATTTCGACGGGTTTGGACAAAAGGAAAAGGAAAGGAACCAAAAAAGGGTAAGAGAGGAAGAGGAGGAGGAGGAGGGGGAAGAATAAAAATAAAAATAAAAAATAAAAGAAAAAGCAAAAGGAAATCGATGCCGCTCGCTAAATGCTTCTTTCTCCCTCTCTTTGCCGATTGATTCTTTCCAGAGACACCCTCGTTTTGTTACAACACCAGAAGCAACACCAGAATGATGATGAGCACCGTGATGAGGACAGCAATGCAGCAGCTGCTCAACCTATCCTCATTCCGCCGAATGACAAACTGCAGCTTGGTCATGCCAGTCTGCAACCGTCCGCCGACGCGGTCCGCAACCGTATCCACCACCTCCAGCATCTCCCGCTGCTCCTCCAGCTCGCGCCCCATATCGCCCGCCTGGCGTCGCAGGTTCCCCACCGTCTGGAACACGCCATCCAGGTGCGTATCCTGCTCGCGCATCATCTCCGTCTGCTGCTGCCGTTCAAACTCGGCCACGTAGTCGCCGTCACCGTCACCGTCGCCGTCGCCGTCGGGGATGCTAAACGAATTCGGATCCGGGAGGTCCCCCGACCCGGGCCCGGCGCTGGCTTCTTGCCGGGTCTTGTGGAGCTCGTCGCGCATATCTTCGACTTCGCCGCCTACTTCCTGCACGAGGCGCTCGCGGCGCGTCACTTCGGCCGCGTCGAGCCCGAACTGCGTCGGGTCGGCTTCGACGGCGCGCACCGACTCGATTAGGTCGCTCAGGTCTTCGGCGAGGGCGGCCAGCGCGGATTCGAGGTCGGTGCGCGCGGCGACTAGCTCTGGGGACGAGGCTTTGGTCGAGAGCGAGCGGATGCGGAGGTAGGAGGTGAAGAGGGACCGGGTGGAGTCGAGCTGGGTGAGGACATCTCTGCAGAAGCAAAAGTCGTTTAGCCATGGATGGGCTTGAGGCTGGCTGACCGGCCCAGCCTGCTAGCAGCCAGGGTTACAGTTGTTGTACTTACTGTTGGACCTGGAGGAAGGGATCCACCTCAGTAGTGGAGGACATCATCCTGGTGACCGTAATTTGTATATGCCCATTCGTATCGGCATTGGCGCAAGGTTGTTTGGACAGCTTAGGGTCGAGGGTTGTTGTGTTGTGTTGTGTTGGGCCAGGAAATTGACCAGACGTACGAAGTTACGAAGTTGCGGAGGCCGGAGTAATCAATGGGGATGACGTTTGAAAGGAGGGCCACCAAATCAGCAGTTCGGTATTTCTTCGGCTGAATTATCCAGGTACCATAGGTACGATCTCACCGGCGATTACCGAGGTGAGCATACTAGGAAAGTGGCTTCACCGAGAAAAATTCCCTAACCCCACCAAAGATCCTCAGGGGAGGGGGCTTGAGTCGCTCGATGATTTTTAGGACGAATAGTTCCATCTCAGAAACAAATCAGAGTAAGTGAGATAGTGAAAGTCTGGTGTATCCTTTCCTTTCATTTTTTCGCTCTCCTTTTTTCTTTTCTTTTTTTTGAAAAAAAAAAAAATTAAAAATTTCAACAGCCGGCTCATCTCATCTCTACTCCACACAAAATCATCTCTCCCATTCAGCTCCTCCACCAGACCCCAGGATGATACCGGACAAGCCTCTCCCCTATGGGGATGAATTTTCGTCAGTCGAGGAATATGTCGACTCCTTGCTCGAATTCGCCAGCACAGCGGACATGTTCCAGCTCTTCGCCGGCGGCGTCCACCTGAACGACTTGTTCATTTCAGAGCGCAGCCTGTTCGAGATGAGCGTCCCGGAGGACTGGCAGCCTTACATCTTGTCCCTTGAGCCCATGGGCTTCGTCGACCTGCTCCTGCGGGATGATCTGAACGCCATCCCAGAGGGTTCCCGTCCTCCGGCGAGCCTGGCAAAGTACATTCGGGACGTCCGCCGGTTGTCCCTGCGCCGGGCGTTCGGAGGCCCGAAGCCGCCCAAGTTGGCGCGGACGGTGGCGCTGGGCATGAAGCCCAAGAAGATCCACGAGGTGTCCAACTTTGCCGAGTACATCAACCGGCTTACGGGGAGCATCGCGACGCGTTACGGCAAGGACGTCACGCACCTGGTGGACTTTGGCAGCGGCCAGAACTATCTCGGCCGGACGCTGGCCCTGCCCCCTTACAACCGGCACATCGTCGCCGTCGAGGGACGGAAGCACAACATCGAGGCGTCCAGGAACTTGGATGTACAGGCAGGCTTGTCCACGCGGGAGAAGGTGCACCGCAACAAGAAGATGTGGCTGCAGGTCGTCGACAGCCAGACCCCCGAGGACCAGCGGACGTCCAAGGCGTTGAACCGGGCCGCCAACGCGCACAGGATCACCACCGACCCGGCTGCCGACCTGCGGCCGGCGAAGGAACTGGCGCAACGATATGTCAGGGTACCGGGCAAGGGTACAGTGTCGTACGTGGTCAGTAGGTTGGAAAGCGGCGACCTGTCCGATGTGATTGCGAAGATTGAGAAGGAGGTGTGGGCGGGAGAGACCGGAGGGACCGGAGGGACCGAAAAGGACAAGGACGAGGAGGCCAAGGGTACGAACAACGACAAGGAGCTCAGGATGATGGCCATTTCCATCCACTCTTGCGGAAACCTCTCGCACTACGGCATCCGGTCGCTCATCATGAACCCCGGCATCCAGGCCGTGGCCATCGTGGGCTGCTGCTACAACCTCCTGACGGAGAAGCTGGGCCCGCCGACGTACAAGTTCCCGTACGTGCGACCCAGCCTGCAGGCCGTCAACGGGCGGGCGTTCGCCGAGTCGACGCGGTTCGATCCGGAGGGCTTTCCCCTGAGCCAACGGCTGTCCACGTACAAGGGGGACGGGGTGCGGTTCAACATCACGGCGAGGATGATGGCATGCCAGGCGCCCTACAACTGGGGGGAGGAGGAGAGTCACCACTTTTTCACGCGGAACCTCTTCCGGTCCGTGTTGCAGAAGATTTTCCTGGACAAGGGAGTCATCACCAAGGTGTACCACCGCGAGGGCGAGAAGGAGAAGGAGAGAGACGAGAACGACGTGGAGACGCCGTTCAACGTGAGCACGAACCCCATCATCCTCGGGTCGCTCCGGAAGCCGTGCTTCGCTTCGTTCAAGGCGTACGTCCGGGGGGCGGTCGCCAAGCTGACGACGAACCCGGAGTACGGCAAGTACAGCAAAATGGTGCACGCCAAGATGTCGGACATGAGCGACGAGGAACTGGAGTGGTATGAGGCGAAGTACCTGAGCCGGGGCAAGGAAGTGTCGGCCATCTGGAGCCTGATGGCCTTCAGTGCGTGCATCGTCGAGTCGACCATTGTGACGGACCGATGGCTTTTCCTCAAGGAACACGGCGATGTGGTCCAAGATTGCTGGGTAGAGACGGTATTTGACTACAGGGAGAGTCCACGCAATCTTGTTGTGGTTGGCATCAAGAAGTAGGAGGTCGGGCGACTGTTGTTTATTAATTGTCCATCATGATCGCAGGGACAGCGGATTGCGGAGGGATTCTAGACAGTTCGGCGGGAACGGTTTATTCCACTTTGGCGTTTGGTGTTGTTCAAAGAGCGGCATATCGTTGGCTCTAGAAGCTTAGATGAAAGGAAAGAAGATGCCCCTGTAGGGGGGCGCTCGATACGTGGAATATCTCTGGAAAGATAAATTTGATCGCCAGAATGGCGAGGAATAGTAGTGGTCTTGATAGGTGTGTGATGCATCGTGGAGTGAGGCTATGTACCAAGGTAAGGTAGGTCGGTAAGGTACCTAGGTAGAGACGCAGCACTACCTTACCTACCCGGACGGTATTTGGAGTTACCTTAGGTACCCTATGTTCATGCCTCCACGCTTGGAAGGTACTCTAGCAACTTGGCGTTTCAAGTCATGGAGGCAGGCATGTTCCTTTTCGAGGGGTGGACCTGCGTCCTCGGGCATGATGCAACGGGAAGAAGGCAGGGCAGTCCAAGGCCATGCAACTGATATGCAAGCGGCCCAAAGGGTTCTCGTTTTGATCAACATCATTAAGCCATGACGACGAGGCGTAAAGCCATCTCCCTCCATCCTTCCCTAAGGTATGCGGTAGGTACCTTAGTAATCACCAATCCCCTTCATTCTCTGCTTGCCGAGCAGGAATGACCTGTTCAGGGGTGGGCTGCGCCTGTCATCATGGGCCTCGGGTGGGTGACTCTGACTCTGACATGGAAGGATGTGCCGGGAAAGAATAGTGTTGGGGAGGAAAGAGGAAAGCACGAGGGACGTCAGGAACTCCCGACTTGTACTGGACTCGAGACATGAGACACTGCAGCCCTTGGACTCGAACCCCGTGCCAAGTGGCCTGTTTTCCGTCGTGGCCGTCAGGGTGAGACATCACCATCACCATCACCACCACCTGCACCGCGTCACCACATCACATCAATTTCCGCTCGACACACCATCTCGCCAATTTCCCCGCAAGATGTGTGTCCGTACACGTACATCGTACATCGTACATCGCACATCGCACATCGTATGCCCTGCCATCGGGTGTCTTTCCGGTGCAGATGTGGCGCCAATCACGCCAGATCTGAGCTTGGCTTCTTTATTGAAACCTGGTTTCCCCAGGGTACTGTAGGCTTGGGTTGTTGCTCCCAGCTGTTGGCACGCCGGAATCCCAGCCAGTTGGTTCGCCCGCCCGCCCGCCCGCCTCTCGACTCCCTGCTTTCCTTTTCCAAGGTAGGAAGGTGGAGTGAAAAGTCGAAGAAAGGAGATGAGATGATGACTAGGACAAAAAGCCGTGTGTGCGTGTGACTACTGAGTACAGCATTGCATGCCTGAACTTGCTTGGCCTCGATAAAAGCCCGGGAGAGCAGGCAGGCCACTAACGGAGTAGGCCAGCAGACCATGGAAGACCGACTCGCCACCCCACCTACCACCCCTCATGCCTTGGGACGGGTGAGTCTGTGACCTGGGATCGTGCGAATCGTCAATTACGAAATCGCTGGCGCCATTGTTCTCATTTACATTTACCTGGTACGTCGACAATGACGACTCCATCACACCTTTTCCTCTTGAATGCTTGTTCCTTTTATTCTCTTCTTTTGTCTCCTACCTATTCACTTCCTCACCACACCTGGCTCTCCTTTTATACGGGTTCCCTTGTTCCCCCTCCCTCATCATCTCGTGTCGTACAAACTATTGCCATTTCGACAGACAGCCGGCTACCCACAAATCGGAGTACGGCAACCGACTGTCTATGCCCCTCCACCTGATCCGGGCTAGCTACCGAGTAGTTCGAGTAGTTCACTTGACCTTGAATCGTATCCCGGTCTATTGATCTTCCAGGCCTACCTACTCTACTCCGTACACAGCTCTTCGACGTCGGTCCCGGAGATATCTCCTAGCTCGACCTACTAGCACGCCCGCATCGACATTCGACATTGGCTACGAGAAGGGTTGGTTGGGTTTATAATCATTAGACGCAGACCGTTAGAGCAATTTCTCTCACCTCATCGTCTTACCTAGTCGCGGACCGACCCTGGGCTTTTTCTTTATCGTTCAGTGCCCACGCCCGCCGCTCTCTCCACTTGGCACCATCTCACTAGTCTCCAGTCTCCATAAGGCATCCTCCCACTCTTCCTTATCTCGCATCGGCCAACACCCAACACCCAACACCTAACGCCCCGCGCCCAACGCCTTCTCCGTATTCCCCCGAACGGAGTGACGGAAGACGACCCCTGAAAAGAGCAAAAGGACGCAAAGGCCATATATGGCCATAGTGTGCAGTGTCCATAGCCCAACTCACAAGACCCATCACCATGGCCGCGATATCCTCGGCTATGAACGTTCAGATTACCTTTCTCGTAAGTTTATCCGTATATCCGTATCCGTATCCGTATACCATATACCATACAATCAGACACATCGTCTGATGACTGACACATATATCGGTGGCTCCTTCATCTAGCCCGGTACCTACTCTCTCATTCACTTCCCCCCCGAATTGTACGCCAATTTTCTCCAACCCGTCCTCGGTGTCCTCCTCCCTCAGACGCAGACGGTCAACTCAAGCCGGCGATGGCCTGACCACGACCTCGAGGGCCTCACGAGCGACCATCAACACACCTTCCTCAACGTCTCGGTCACGCCTCTCGAGTGCTCGGTCGTCTGCCACACCTCCTTTGCCCGTTCCGTCTTCGAGCCCGCCATCGCCGCCATCCCCCGAGATGCTCGGAAATCTGCTTTTATCTCCCAGGAGCCCTACCTTGTCCTCTCTGTCATTAGCGGTGACGTCGACATTGTGAGCCGCATCCTTGAGTTGACGTGCCCCCTGGCCCTGGCCGGCATCCCCATCTTCTTCATCTCCACCTATTACTCCGACTTTATCCTGGTGCCGGCCAAGGACCGTGAGTCGGTGGTCAAGGCACTTACCGAGCGCGGTTTCGTTCTCCACCGGTACGAGAAGGACAGCTTCGTGGCCAACCGCCACGGCTACACCACTCCGACCATTGCGGCGGTTGCCGCGCCTTCCCCGGCCACCATCGCCGAGCTGTTCGGCCGCACGTTCGCCCAGCTTAAGAAGCGGTGCGTCGAGCCCATCGTCGAAGATGGCCTGCGTCTGGTCCAGCTGAGCGCGCGTGACGCCCATTTGCGGGGCACGGGCATCGGCGAATGTTACATCGACGGCCCTTCGCGGCGCTTCTCGCAGTCCGGTTACGGCATGAGTGGTGGTGCCAACGGCCGTAACCCGCCCCAGCCTTTGTGGATTGACGCGATCGACGCGCGGCTCTACGCGACCCTCGTGTCTGCCCTCGTCGCCCGGCCGCGCTTCTTCTCGCTCACGCTGGCCATCGAAGACCCGCCGTCCCTGCTGCTGGACCGCAATCTGCTCCCGCTGTTTGGCGATATTCTCATTGGCGACCGGAGCAACGAGCTCGTGCCCATCTCTCTCGACCTAGCCAAGCTGCCCTTCGAAGCGACCGGCATAGTGTGCGGCGTCGCTGGTAAGATCGTCCAGGAGATGACCATGTCACGGCCGGGTATGTCGTATCTGTCGACGGCTTGTGCCGGCACCGTCATCCTCTCGCCCGAGCAGGCGGCTCAGGCACTCGAGGTTCTGCGACCCCTGATGGCCGAGGAGGAGTAGGCTTCCCCCGGCGTGCTGCAGGGGTATGCAAGGAAACTCCGATCCCTGGCTGTGGTGGTAGGGCGTATCGGCAAGAAGGGCTATCGCCTGATTCTTCTCTGGGCTCACCTGAAGAAGAAATGAACCTGGTCGATGCTTTTTTTTGGGGGGGGGATGGGCGGTCGCGTTTTGGAGCCAAAAGAAAAACAACGACAAGACTGATTGGGAATCTTGATTCACGAGTGGTTTATTCTGGCGTCGGACGGGGGGAATGCATCTGTGGCCTGTGGTTCTGTGGTTCTGTGGTTCTGGGGTTCTGTGGTTCTGGGGTGTTTTGGCTGTTTTGGCTGTTTTTATTTAGATGCCAATGATATCTTGACGAGCCGGTAATCTGGCTATCCAACTATCCAACTTGGCGATGACTGCATTTTCGACTTTTATTCCCATCTTCCCTCTCCCTCACCTCCCCTTCTTTTTGCCCCCCGATTCACCACCACCACCACCACCCCCCCCCGCCTTCCCACCAACCCCCTCCCCCAAAAGCCGCACGACAGCCTCCCTCGCAACAGAATTAATCACAGCAAACCGCCTCGGCCCAAGCTTCTGCCCACCATACCACCTCGTCACGACCACCACCACGTCCCACGCATCCATGAGCTGCAGCAGCCTCAACACGCGCCCGCCCGCCGCCGTCTCCCCGTCGTCGTCGCAGTCCTGGAACGTCGCGCCCGCGGGGGTCCCGTCGGGGCCGCGGGCGCGAATGCGCCAGGCGGTGATGTTGTGGGTCGCGGCGCGGGCGCGGCGGTCGGTGGCGAGGAGGTGGGAGACGTAGGCGGAGGCCTGGGCGGGGGAGGCGGCCGGGGCGGCGCGGGCGAGGAAGGTGGATCTGAGCTCGGTGTAGGGGTCCGAGAGGGTCCAGGGGGGGGAGGGGCCTAGGGAGGAGGGGTCGTCGTCGTCGTCGTTGTCGTCGTTGTGGTCGTCTTCTTCCCGTCCTTCGTCTGCTGTTGCTGTCTCCGAACCCGGGCCCCGGGACGATTCAGATGATGATGCGCGGGCGCGAAAGCCCTCGAGGGCGTCGAAGAGACATACCGTCCCCGGGGAGAAGGTGGCGAGGACGCTTTGGCGGAAGAGGGCGAGGGCGTGGGCTGCGGCTCCGGGTTTTGCGTTTGCGCCTGCGGAATGGGTTGCGAGCACCACAGGGGGTTCGGAGGCCGGGTACGAGGGGGGGAAGGAGAGGCGGAGGGAGAGGCGGAGGGAGAGGCGGTTGGATGATTCTGATGGGTTGTCGTTGGACGGGTCCGAGGCGGCGGTGTCGTCGTCTGGGGGTGGGAGGACAAGGATGTAGATGTTTGGGTCCTCGGGTGACGGGGAGGGGGTGAGGGTGCCGTCGCCGTAGATGGAGTTGAGGGCTTCTATTTCGTCGAGGAGCTCTTCTGAGGGTGACATGGTGGTGTGGTGGTGGTGGTGATGAGTCTGAAGATGAGTATGAAGATGAAGATGAAGGTGATGATGGTCTGTCTGTTTAATTGGCTCGAGATTCAACTAAACATGTATTTACGATGGTTAATTATGAAGAATATGAGAGTGGAGTGTCTGAAATGTGAGAATTATAGATGGTTGTAAAATAAAGTAAAGTCAATAAAGTAAAAGAATATAAAAGAATATATTCCTGAGAAATGATTTGGTCACTTGAGGGAATTGAGTGTGAAAGTTCCTCACTGTGTCTAATGAGTATAAACACGGTACTCAAGTGACTTGAGTAGGTGATGGTGGCAGTGGCAGTGGAGTGGCATGGCAGTGGCAGTGGCAGAGTGATTGGGCCAGCACATCAACACCATATGAACCACCAAAAAAAGGCGGAAAAGGGGGAAATAAAGGAACAATATTAATAGAGCCAATAATACATTGAATTAGAATAGCCTTGCTCTGAGCAAAGAATTAACAGTGATCCCCCTTGTTTTCCCACAACTCCTCCACCTGTATGTAGGTGCCTCAACTGTTCCAACTCTCTCCTGTTAACGCCATGCTTCTTCCACGGACAGACTCGACTCGTCCCCAATTCCCAGACAAAGACAGCAAAGAAAAAGAAAAGAAAAACAGAGAGCTAGTAAAACAGTCCAAAACAACTCCTTCGTCCCATGATAATCATTGTCTCTTCACACTCCTCACACCTCACACTCCACTCGACTTCCATCACACACACCCTCCCCCCCTACAAACACGGCATCCACAGCGCATCGCACTGCGCCAGGTTCATAGGATTGACGGCCTTGGCAATCAAATCAATGACCGTCTGGTTCGCCGGCAAATTGCTCGTCGGGCTCTGCGCCAGGCTCGCCGCCCTCTTCACAATCGAGTCCGTATTCAGCTGCACCGACTCGCGCAGCTGCTGCTCCGTCATCTGCACCACGCGGTGCGAGCTCGTGAACCAGTAAATCATCTCGTCCCGCACGAACAGCGTCAGCGCGTGCTCCAGCCCGTGCTCCGGCACCAGCAGGCACCGCGCCACCGCCATCAGCGCACAGCTGAAGATCCCTTCCATCCCCAGCGGGCCCATGAGCGTCTGCAGGTTCGGCGTCAGCCGGAACGGCACCGGCTCCGGGTTGTGGAAGAACGGCTTGTTCGGGCTGAGGAACGACATGAGCTCCGACCCCCAGATGCGGCCCGACGCCCGCGCCACGTGCATCTTGGGCGGGTACCGGTTGTGCATGTACAGGATGTACGTCATGAACGTCAGCGTCGCCAGCTGGTACGACAAGTGCCGCCGGAAGAGCCAGAACTCCGAGTAGTGCGGGAAGATGCGCTGGAAGTACTCCAGCGCCACCGTGTGCGGCACCCACTTCTCCTGGATCGCGTTGAACACCTCCAGCCGCGCCGTCGCGCCCTGCTCGCCGTGCTTCGGGTTCTTGCTGTCCAGCACCCCGCGCAGCTTCTCCATCGTGAACAGCACCGGCTCGTCCTTGGACATGCCGTGCCGCCGGCAGTGGTCCTCGTACACCCCCTGCAGCGTGATGTACGACGTGTCCTCCTGCACGATCCGGATGTGCGGCGCCAGCGGCACCATCAGCGGCAGCGTGAACTGCAGGTCCCGCCGCCGGCTCTCCTTCCGCCGGTTGAGCGTCTGGTTGAGCTGTCGGAACAGCTGCAGGATGCGCTCCTCCCGCCGGCAGTGCCGCGCCGCCGGGTGCTGCACCACCCACGAGTGCACGCTGGCGTCGTGCCCGCGGATCCGGAGCCGCCGGTACGACGCGCTGATCGACCGCACCAGGTCCACGTTGGGCAGGAACCGCTCGATCCGGATGAAGTCCTGGTTCTTGTCCTTGTGTTCGAGGTACTGCCCGGGCATCTCCACGTCGTCGAACCTCTGGTACCGGAACTCGCTGAGGTGCGGCGAGAACGCTTCCAGGTTGACGCGCGTCTGCCGGCGGTCGAGCTTCTCCTCGAACTTGTTGCGCCAGTGGCGGAGCTTCATGATGTATTCGTCCATCGTCGGCTTGACTTGCACGAAATCCGCCTCGAACGACTTCTTGATGTGCGCTGGCAGGATCGTCTCCGCGAATCGCACAATGTTCGTCTCCGTCGCCGGCGGCAACTTGATCTTGGCGTACGAAGACGGCATGCGACTGACATACGCCAGCGCGTCGTTGAGCAGCGCCACGATGAGCCGGTATGCGTCCTCGTCGGGCGGGCATTTGAAGTTCTTCTGGATCTGGTCCACCATCGTCTCCATCGACAGGGCGAGAAGCGGGAACGCCGACTTTAGGTGGCTCATAATCTCCTCCGTGAGCTCCCAAGGAGGCCGCTTCTGTCCACGACCCGGCGGCGCCTGGTGCATCTGCTGAGACGGTGGTCGTTGCTGTGCTTGCTGGGGAGTGGGTGTCTGTTGTTGATTTGTTTGTTGCGCCGCCTGTTGTGCCGCATTGTTCTGCTGCTGCTGCTGCTGCTGCTGCTGGCCCGTCTGGCCATTCGCATTCGCATTCGCATTCGCATTCGCATTACCCCCCGGAGCAGCAGCAACAGAAGTATTTCCGTTCGTCGCACCATTCGTCGCACCAGGCTCCGTCTTGACCGCGCCAGGGGCAGAAGAAATAGACGCCTCCCCGCCGGCCGTCCCCGGTCTCGAACCAGCACCATCTTGCTTCGGCAGCTGAGGAGACGCCGCGCCCGGCTGCCCAGGATTCGAAGCCGCCGCCGCCGACTGCGCCCGCTGCCGCGCCTTCTCCTTCGCCTCCTGGTTCTTCTTGATCACCGCCATGTCCTCCCGGTTGGTCCGCAGCTGGAAGTACAGCGCCTGCGGGTACGACTTGGCAATCTTGGTCAGGATCTGGTGCACCCGCGGCGCCTCCTTGTGGCCCAGCCCCGTCAGCAGCTGCGGGATGAACGTGATCCAGTACCAGATCGGCGTCTCGCCCTTGAAGTCGTCGAACCCGGCCGCGATCGTCCCGCTCGCGTCGTCCAGGCTCAGCAGCCACAGGATCCGCGACAGCAGCTTCCG
The DNA here is from genome assembly GCF_003711515.1 of Sodiomyces alkalinus F11. Lineage (NCBI taxonomy): Eukaryota > Fungi > Ascomycota > Sordariomycetes > Glomerellales > Plectosphaerellaceae > Sodiomyces > Sodiomyces alkalinus. The sequence continues at coordinate 1,600,118 of NW_021167082.1, read as the reverse complement.
CGACTTGGCGTTCTTGTAGCTCCCCGCCGCCTGCAGGTACGACGTCACCGCCTGCCGCGCCGAGTTGAGGTCCGTCGGGTCCTCCTTGAACTTCCGCTCGTTGAAGTACCCCCACTCGGCCCACGCCTTGGCCGCCGTGATGTCGAAGAACAGCGCCGTGCCGAACGCCTGGTCCGCCTCCTCCTTCTGGTTGAGCTTCTCCAGGAACATGCCCTTGAGCGTGTAGAACTCGGCCTTCTGCGGCGGGTTGAAGTAGCCGAGGTTCGTGTTGTTGATGACGTCCAGCCCGCTCGTGAGCTCCTCCGGGTTCTCGTAGTGGCACTTGGCCTGCTCCCGCAGCTTCAGGAACGCCTCCTGGATCTCGATGTTCGGGAGCGTGTAGATGCGGCTCAGCTGGCTGATGCACACCTCGGGCAGGTTGTGCTTGCGTGCCACGTGCGCGAACCGGTTGATGATCCACGCCGTCTCGTGGTAGCCGCGGTACGCGAACGACGCCCCGCTGGTGTTCTGCTGCCCGCCCCCCTGCTGCGGCAGGAGCTGCAGGTACGTCTGGTTGATGAGCCCGAAGATGTGCTGGCGCCAGGTGACGAGGTCCTGCCACGCCGTGATGTCGTCCCACACGTTGGGCAGCCGGTCGCGCCACGCCGCCAGGAGAAGCTTGAGCTCGCCCGACTTGACGTCGAGGTTCGCCTGCGTCGTGCCCGCCAGGCTCTGGCAGATCACCTGCGCGTCGTGCAGCTCCACCAGCTGCTGGAAGTTCTGCAGCAGGGGCACGTGGGCCCGCGTCAGCCGCTGCGGCAGCTGGTGCCACTTCCGGATCGAGAGCTGGATCGCCTCGTCGCACGACTTGGCAAACTCGACCGGCGACTCCTGCTTGTTGTAAAACTTGAGCAGCGACATGAACGCCTGGAAGAAGGCCCGGCGCGGCGTCGGCGCGTCCATGACCCCCTTGATGAGCGTGTCCAGGGCTTCGCGCTGCGCGCTGTCCTGCCACATCTCCATGTTCCGCCAGGCGCACTCGAGCAGCAGGTCCTGGAAATTCTCGTGCTTGGCAAAGTCCTGCAAAATGTCCCACTGCTGGAGCTTCTGCGCGCAGAGCACCCAGTGGTCCTCCCAGATCATGTACTCCCCCTGCGAGAACGGGACCACGCCGGTCCGCGCCTTGATCTGCGCCGTCTCGTACATCTTCTGCGCCTTATCCCACATGCCGTTCTGCTCGTAGGAGAGCGCCGCGTTGGTCTCGACGAACTGGCACCGCCGCCGCCACGTGCCGTAGAACATGTCGTCCTCCTGGAGCGTGGCGTACAGGTCGACGAGCGCGTCGAGGTTGCTCTCGCGCACCTTGACCGACTCGACCTCCGGCTGCATGGCCGCCCTTTCCAGCTGCACGAGCGCCGTGTACCAAGCGTCGTACGTCTTGGCCTCGTACTTGAGCACGTGCGGCGGCATCTTGCAGTCGGGCCACGCCTTGGCCGCGCCCTCCAGGAGGGACTGGACCACGTTGGGACGCTTGTCGATCTGACGGCTGTGGTAGTCCTTCGTCAGGAGCGTCACCATGCCCCGTTCGAGATCCGTCCGTTCATCCCGGGCCGTGGCCGACCAGTAGAGCGGGAACAGGGCCACCCAGAGCTGGTGCGCCAAGGTCGTGTCGGCGTGCTGGAGCTGGCCGAGCGGTTCGACCAAGTCGCGGACCTTGAGGTCGGCCATCTCGCTCATGAACCGACGATGCTGTGCCATGAGGGCGTCGTACTTGTCGTCCGCCATGTTCGACGGCTCTCGGGTGTCCCTGGCGTAGACGGCACACAGCCGGCTGACGGGCATGATCCGGAAATCCTCGTGGTGCAGCTGCGCGGCCGTGTTCAGCTCGACGCCGCCCAGTAGGAGCTGAGACGCCTGGGCGAGCCAGAAGCTATCGGCGAGCGTGTCCCAGTTCTGCGACGTCAGCACGTAAGAGAGCCGCGCCGTGGCCGTCTTGGAGAGGCTCTTGTCGAAGATGGCCATGAATCGGTTTCGCATGTGCACATCTTGCGCCCTGGTGCCTATCAAGAACGCGTGCTCCATCCGAACGGTGAGTTCTGTCCGTGCGATCTTCGGGTCTTCGTAGATCCGGATAACGAGGTCCAGGAACTTGGACAGCATGGTCGGGTCTTGTCGGTGCTCGAACGAGAGCATCTTGTGCAGCACAGCCGTCTTCTCCTTAAGCGTGGGCCACGTGCCCTCGGACCGGAATACCCAGCCCTCCACCATGGAGAGGATCTCCTCGCACAAGGCCATGTGCATCGACTTCTCCACAAGCGTGGCCAGGACGCTGAGGAAAGGCCGACGGTGATCGCCCAGCACTTCCATCCGCGAGGAAATGGTCTGCATGGCCCTGAGCATCAGAGTGGTGGAGATCTCGAGGTCGTCGGGCGACATCTCGCCAGGCGGGGGAGAAGCGTCAGGGCCCCTGTTAGCGGCGGCGGCGGCGGCGGCCGGACCGGCTTGCAAGCTAGCTTGGATGGTGTAGTTTTGAACGTGTTCGCGGGCCAGTTTGCTCTGCAAGGCTTTCATGAGGACGGGGATGTGCTGGTCGATCACCGTGGGCTTGCGGTGACCCAGCGACCACAGGAGATTGACCCCGGAGGTGTAGTTACCGGCCGCCATGGCCTCCCCGGCCATCGCAGACAGCGACTGGATGAATTCGGACGTCGGGGAATCCGTGTCGACCTCCGCGTCGGCATCTTCCATGGGGACGTCTTCGGGCACGGAATCCAAGACCCGTTTGATCGTCGGTTTGATATCCCGGCCGCCGTCGAAGTTCGGGTCCGCCACGTGAAGGCAGTCTTGCACCTCCGGGATCTCGCTCTTCAGACACTTGTCGAGAACCTTCTGCATCGAAGCAATGTTCCTCTGTATCCAGTCGTCCGACTTGAAGTGAAGGATGATCCTGACAATCTGGAGCGTGTTGATCACGCTCGTCAAGAACTTGTCGTCGAACTTGTCCTTGTCGGACGGATCGGTGGCCAGAACCGCCTGCGTCTTATCGCTGGCCAGAACCGCCTCGGTCACATGGGGGAACAGGTCGACGTCCAGGTCGGCCCAGTACTGCGGTTGGAGCAGGTTGTAGAGGAGGGCCATCGCCTTCTGGTACAGCTCGGGTTGAGGCGTCGGCAAAGCGTTCACAGACGACGGCTCCTTCGTCTTGGTAGACGGGAGCTGATACCTCTCGTTGAGTTGGGCGATGAACTCGATCAGATACCTCACCATCTTAAGGCGGCCCACGGGGGGGATCTGATAGTCGTTCTGGCCGGCCGGGAGCTGCCTAGCCGTCGGCGGCGAGGACATGACCTGATCACCACCACCCTCCAGCTTCCGCTTCCTAGCGGCTGGGGACAAGGAGGACGCGTCGACGACGTCGCGGGCCATGGCGTCGCCGGTGGCCTCCACCCTCCTCTGCTCCCAGAGCCAAATCAACCACATCATGTTCAGGGCGAGCTTCTTAGACTCTTGCGACGCATTGGAAGGCATGGCCACCTTCCTCAGCGACGTGATCAGGAGCATGGCGTACTTGTCTCGCGACTCGTAGAAGAGATCGGGGTGCCGGACAAGGAAGTTGAACGTGCTCGTCATCTGCTGGATGTTCAAGCCTTCGTCGGCGAGGACCCTGCGCGGTGCCACGGCCCAGGCCGCGTTCCTATCGTTCGGCGCAGTGCCCAGCCGCTTCGGAAGGACCGGTGCGATCAGCTCCAGGGCCTGCGTCACGAGCGCCCGGCCTTCGTTCTGGTTGGTCTTGAGCAGCGACACGTACACCTGCGTGACGATCTTGACCGGCGTCTCGTACAACGCGATGAAATACCCAATGACAACATACGCGGCATGTTTGTTGACGACGTCGTCGAGCCGGATGAAGGTCCAGCAGCTCTTAATGATGTCTTTCCTGGCCTCCTGGATGGTCTGGTGGTGGTACTTGACGAGCATGGCAGACAGCTGGAGAACCTCGAACCTCGTGTGGTCGATCCCGGGCTGGGACAGGTCGTCCGCGTCTTGGCTGGTGTCCTGGTGCGTCTTCCAGATCTTGGTCGTGACCGCGTCGATCACGCTTCGATCCATCAGGCGAGGAGTCCCCTGCGGCGGCGCATTCCAATTTTCTTGCACGTCCATGGCGATGATGGGGTTGACGACGTAGTGCAGCAGGAAGCGCTTCATCTTCTGGGAGACGTTCTTGGACGAGTACGCATCGAGGCACTTGAGGACGGCCGCTTTCCAGACGTCGACGGAACCGCTGTTGATGATATTCTTGTAGATGTATGAGATGAGCGGCTGGGCGTCTCGGAAATCCCTAGCCGTGACCGCCTCGGCCAAGCTGAGGAGCGAATCCAAGTCCTTCTGACTCCTCTCGAGGGACTTCAAGAAGATGGACATGACCTGCTCTAGAGCCTGAGATGCCGGCAGGCGGAGGGTCGCCGCGATGGAGTAGTTGCGCAACTCGCTCTCGAGCTCCTTGCCTGCCTGTCTCAACCATGCCAGGATCTCCCTCTTCTCGACCCAACCTTCGGAGCCGGGCCACCGGCTCAAGGAGTTGAGGAGGTTGACGGTGTTGATGACGGCCACAAACTTGGCGCCCTGGTCCTTGGAGGCGATTTCCTGGCAGGTCTGGATGAGACCGTCCACGGCGGCGACCGCCTCCCTCCGGAGCGGACCACTGTCTGGGTGAGCGAGCACTTGAGCCAAGAAGCGACCGTACTTCAGCTCGCCCATCTTCGGCAACAAGAAAGCCCACATCTCGGCCGGATACCGGTTGAGATACTTGTAGAGGGGCGCGCGGAACGGGCTGATCTGCGTCCGCCGCAGCTTCTCCTCGAGGTCCAATACCAGGTCGATCAACCGATCTTTGAACGTCTCGGCGGCCGGAGGGAGGAGGTGGAAGATGTTAAAGACCGCCGCCACAACCTTCATCTGCGCATGTTGCTCGAAGTAGGTGAAAGAGAGCAGGTGTAGTACCCCCGGGTCAGCCAGGACCTTGACATGATCCAACAGACGAGCTCCGATTTCCACTTTGAAGTACGTGGTAAGCAGCTTAAGCAACCGCGCCAGGTTGTCGAGCCCGTGGCAGGTGAGTTTCTTCGGGTCTTGGAGATTGGCCAGCACGGGTCGGAGCCCTCCCTGAAGCAGGTCCTTGGGCAGCTTGTTTGTCTGCTGCAACACGGATTTGAGAGCGTCGTTGGCGGCATCTATGGTGGCCTTCGAGTCGGAGTACAGCGACTTGAAGAAGACGGAGACAATCTTGGCTCGCGTCGCCGCGGTGTTCTGTCCCTTGGCAAAGTCGTCGAACCCCATGGCCGTGCTCAGGAGCTTGATGCAGGCCACCCGCAAGTTGACGATGTACTCGTGCGTCCGGAACTCGGCGGGCTTGTTCGCCAAGGACTCGTCGCTGGCATCGGCCAGGGCAAGCGACTCCATCAGAAGTCTGTTCAGATGTTCGTCGAACACGACCCAGTCGTGCTTGAGCGTCATGTGGTACGTCATGGCATCGATGTAGCCGATCTGAACGGGGAACGGCAGCGCGCGCAGGGGCTTCGAATAGATCGGCTGGAGGAATCGGTCCTTGTAAGGCGCAATGAGCTCCCACACCTCGCACGACGCCGCCTTGGCGATCAGCTCCAGAGACCTCTTCGCCGTCTCGCGGACGTGCCGGTTCATATGCGACAGTTCGCTGTTGAAGTGCATGCAGATCTGGGGAAGACGGTTGCGCTGCTGCTGCTGTTGCTGCTGCTGCTGCTGATGGTGTTGCTGCTGCTGTTGGCCGGGAGGCATGGGAACCGGAAGGACGTCTTCCTTCTTGATGTTCTTGGTCACCCTCTGCAAAAGGGTCTCGAGGGTCACTTGCGCAGTCGACCTCGTCTTCTCGGGCAAATCCTGAGGCATGTCCTTCACGACATACATGAGCGCACGGATGAACTCCGTCTGCTTGCCGGTAGCCCACTGGTCTCCTAGGTTCAGCTCCGTGAGGAGGAAGTTGATGCCTATGGTGCCTCCGGCTTTGGTGAACCATTCTTCCTCGTAGCACGCGTGGCAGAAGGTCGAGGCCAGGTTGTTGACAAAGGGGAGGCGTGCCACGGCATGCGTCGATCCCATGATGGCCGTCGCCGTGCTGTAGATTTCGCGGATGGCCCGCTTCGCCGAATCCCGGACGTCCGGATGTTCCGACGACAGCGACTCGACGATGGCGTCGGAGAAGACTCGAGTGGAGATGTAGAGAGGGCCCTCGCCTGCATTGGGGTTGAACTGGCTGTAGGCATGCTTCGCATCCACGAGTGACCGGCCAATCTCGACGATGGTGAAGTGCCTCGCAACGTTGACAAGGAACGAGCTGGCGTCCTCCTTGAAGTCGGGCAACGATTCCGCGAACATGATCGCTTTGAGCAGGTTCCTCACCAGGATGTCCTGTTCATTCTTCTTGGCGATGGACCTCTCTCGATCGGAGACGTCGAACGCAGACAGGTCAGCGTCGAGCTTCCTGGAGAGGAAGTCCTGCGCTTGGAGCCGGAGCAGCCTCGGGAGATCGTCTGGCAAGTTATCGAAGCCGATCCTCAACTTCAGCTGGGACTTGATGTAATGGAACGACTGCTTTTTGTAATAGCCGTCATGCTGGCGGGACTGGTTGTTGCCCTTACTCGGCCTGGGGGCCTCCATGAGCTTGCGGATGGCCAGGTCGATGCCCAGCTCCGCGGGAAGCGCTCTGTCCTTCTTCGAGCCCACGAGCCGAATATCAAAAGTGGTTGGGTCATCTGCGAATTCTGAAAAGTCGAGAGGCTGCGGTCCAGTAATGTACTTTCGATTCCTGCCACCGAGCTTTCCGAGGATCCTCATCGTCGTGTGCGCATGGAAATGGCTGTAGGGATGGGGCCGGAGATGGTCGAACAGGGCCGTCATGAGCTCGTCGATGACCGGCGCCATGATGGGATCGAGATAGTCAGCCGTCAGATTGTCGACACAGAGCTCCAGGGTCCTCAGACCCTGGCCGACGAGGTCGGTGCTGGCGCGCAGGGCGACCACCAAGGGCCGCATGAGGAAGCTGAGGTGCGGGAGCAGATTGCTCAGCCGAGCGGGCACCGTAAGACACAGCTCCACGTAGAGATCACGCTCCGACGGTTTCCGTGCGGCCATCAGGAGTGTGTTCAGTACGTCAAGAAGCATCTCCAGCAGAGGGAGAATCTGCTTGTAGAGGTGTTCAAACTTGCCGCCGCCGATGCTTCGGAACAGCGATCTCAGTAGGAAGAAGTAGTTCATAGGTTCCTCGGCCCGCGTGGAGAGCTCGATGGACTGGGTGACAATGTCGACAACGTGAGGGAGCAAGACCTGTTCATTTTGGTTTGCGAACAAGGTAACGGCCATGAAAGCCAGCTTGAAGAGTCGCAACAGGATTGCGGACCTCTTTATGTCTGCCGAACCGACCTGGTCTATTCTGTCCATCAAAAAGCGCAGCAGCATGCCGCAGAAGCTAGGCGATGTGGCCTCGCTCGCTAGGAAGAACTGCATGATATGCAACAGCCCCGTGTGCTCGAAGATCATGTCGTAGAGGTGAGGGATCTCCTGCTGGAAAACCTCGTGGAAGGTGGCGGGATCGATACAGTGAAACACGGTCGCGAACGTCTCCAGCAGGTCTTTCTCCTCCTTACTGCTCGAAACCATGTAGAAATTGGCCATGTACTCGACGGGAGACGTGTACTGGGCCTCGCTGCTGGGTTTCTCGGTCTCGTAGTAACGGAAGACATAAGCACCTTGGCGGAAGAGCTTCACGATGATCTTGACCTCCTCGGCGGTGAAGCCATAAGCCACGTCCTGCCACTGGGGGGGCGCGTTCTGGAGGTTGACATTGGCCACGGCGTTGCAGCCCCTGAGCTGATAGAACGTGTTCTTCAATCCATTCATAAGGTTTCGGAACAGGAACTTGTTGTCGGCGACGGGGTCCGCGCCCCTCTCGCGAGGGTTGCTGGTTTTGATGGGCATCGCGGTGAAGATGTCGGTCTCATCCCAGTCGGGCGGTTGATCCCTGTCGGCGAGGTAGCTCTCGGCCTTGCCGTCGGCGGCCTGCTGGTGATACAGCTTGGAGAGCTTCACGGCATTGGGGTACTGGCGATTCATGGCTTCGAACTTGTCCGCAATGGCGCTTAGGATCATCATCAGATAGTGCCGGGCATCGACCTTGTCCTGGAGCTTGGCGATGCACTCGGCCATGTTCAGAAGCAGCTTCGCACTCATGGTCTGGAAGCTCGTCCCCGGGTAGTTGTCCTGCAAGTTCTTCGTGTAGACCTCCACCGTCCTGCGAATCTGGTCGGGTGTAAGCTGGTCCCTGACGTGGTGGATCAGGTCCGCCAGCATGCTGTAGGCGAGAGGCCGCATGGTCTCGTGTACGGTGAGCCCATCTCCAATCAGGGTCCTCTCATCCAGGAGCTCGCCAATCTTGGGCAGAAAGATCTTGCGAAAGTTGAAATTGATGATATGCCGAATAGCAACAAGCAGTTCCTTGCGCGTGCTCGACTTCTCTCGGGGACAATCCTTGAGGAGTCTGACGACAATTTCCGGCAGGGTCGGCAAAAAGTCCTGCAGCTTCTGGGAGTGCTGGCGGAGAAGGTAGGCGAGAAAGCTCATAGTCTTCACCTGAGCCGCAATGAATTCGCCAAAGGCCGCCCGGTTCCTGATGAGAGGGCTGACTCCGGTGAAAATGTCCCCCCCCCTCGCTTTAGCGTCTGCATGTGCTTGTCGCTGCGCACTCGCTTGCAGGCAGAGGAAGCCTTTGATGAGCGGCACGAATGCCGTGACGTTCGAGGCGACGAGGTTCTTGTACGCCGGAAACAGCGAGACGACGATGATGGGGCATTCTGAAAGGACCTTGAAGGAGGACATGCCCTTGAGGAGCATCCGATTCTGTTGCTGAGGATCGGGGCCGAGATCGGTTACCGAGGCGACGGGTGATCCGGGTCGAGGGGACTGAAAGTTGGTCTGGGAACTCCCCGGGGTCGAGGGCGCACCGGCGGCGGCATTGGAAGGGACGGATGTGTTATCGAGCTGCTCGCGTACGACCTTGTCCATTTGCCTGAACAAATCCTGGATCAGCGACAGGAAAGGCTGCACCTTCTGTCCCAACACCTTATGTTGGTGCCGCATGATGTCGGAGATGATCTTGACACATAGCGTAGCATTGTCTTCGTTATCGGTCCGCACGAGTTGCATGAGGAGGTCGACAACCTCTTCAGCGTAAGGTTCGAAGGGTTCGGTCGGGACGTATGCGGTCGGTAGTCTGTGGAGGATTTCTAGAATGCAGTTGCGGAGTTTCTGGTGCGAGTTAGAAGGAAGGGCATCTCCTGTGAGAAAGAAGGGGAGGCAATCGGGAGCCTTACCTGCTCCGGGGAGCTGCTTTGGAAGATGCATGGTCCCCTCAATATGCTGATGAAGATTGGCATCAACTTCTTGAGGAAAGGTGTGTAGATGGGACCTGTGGTGTAGTGATCTAAACTGTCTCGCAAGGTAGTTGCTGCCTCAACCCTGACCTTCGGATCTGTTGTCATCAAGATGATGTCAGTAGACCATTACTGTAGAGACGCGTGGCAATGTAAAGAGCACGCAACAGTCGAGGTGCAATAGGAGGAGTTCCTACCTAGGTCCGGCGTGCTGAGTCGCTTGACGACATCGTCTATCGTCGTGCCAGACATTACGGCAGCCCTTACGACGATGGAAGGTTGCAAGCGCCGCGTTGGCTCATGGAGGTCGAGAAATCGGGCAGCGTCGTCGTAATCGGGTAGTGTTTTGCGACAGTACTGAACTGGCTGGTAGGGTATGGTCTGTATGGCCCAAGTCGTCTACCTAGGGAAGAAGGAGGAAGATGATATCGAAGGTGGGTATGGAGGGGTATCGTATCTCTGGTTCAGTAGAAGGAAAGGGACAAAAAGACGGGACGGAGGAAAAGGAAAATCGAAGGAAAGCTCCTACAGCACCATTCCGTAGCTGCCCTTTGTATTCATTTGCAGCAGAGGGCTACTACAAGCTTCAAAGGTGGGTAGTATCCCGACAATCGTATGTGGAGAGGGAAGTGGTAATGCAGGCACTCGAGGTTGGTCCTAGGAATCAAAGGTGCCTGTAGACGTGAAATTTCCATGAACGCGAAAAGCTGGGGGATCCCGTCACCAATTCACTTGACGCTAGGAAGTGCAAAATCTTTAATCCGGAGTACCTATATCTTTAGTAGCTTGTTGTAATTGGTTGAATGCATCTAATCTTATCTTATCCAAGCTGGTGCTCTTATCAACAACATAATTCAGGAGATGGATCGCGAGATTACGGATAATAACCTGTGACTCCTTCTGTCCCCCCTCTAGTTCTTAGGCCCAGTGGGCCTTGGATATTTCACTCGATTACTCGCTTTTCATCTCCCGCTATGTGTTACTTTATCTTTGACACTTCTTAGAATGTACTAGAATTTGGCTTTCGTCTCTTCGTCTATTCGTCTTTTACACGTGTAGATCCTTCCTTCACTCACTTATTCGGTTCGATTATAGACCAATATCATCCTTCGCAGCTTCGCTTTGGCCTCTTGCAAACATCCTAGGAAGTTGTACGGGGTGTGAAAGACTTCCGGTTGAACCTTCTCTCCGCAGAAACACCCTAATATTGACTGACTTTGTGTCTCGACTCATAAACTCCCCGAAGAAGAAAAGGGCCCTGGAAACTTACAGAGCCGGCGTGGCGTTAAGTGGGATCTGTAGCCAGAGTTCTCCATCTGCCATACTCACATCTCTCTTCAAACACCATCCCCGAGAGTCTCGCGAAGCTTCACAAAATGAGTGGACAACTCACGGCTTTCGTTTATGGTAAGTACGCATTATATGATCCCTGACATCCATCTGAGGACTTATAGCAGGAGAAGAAAAGCTCACGGATTTTCGCAGGCACCCTGGTACTGCTGCCCTCCCGCCCTTCCAAGCTTCTACACGCATGACTGACCCCATCTTTCTCTACAGATGGACCCTCGTGTCTTCTTCAGGGTCGTGCAGGGCAATTCCGACCCGCCAGAGGTCATCCGGAACCTCTACACCTTCACGCCCGCCATCCTGCACGGCTATTGTCGCCACCGCGTCCGAACTGCCGACTATCCCGGCATCATCCCCGAAGAAGGCCGTTCGGTCCGAGGCATTTACGTCACCGGCTTGACGGATGCCAACATCGATAAGCTCGATTCCTTCGAAGGCGACGAGTACGAGCGTCGGACCGTCAAGGTCAAGCTTCTGGAGCAAGTCGGTGATGATGATGCCGAGGGCGAGAGCTTGGTCGAGGGCGAGGAGAAGACGGCCGACACGTACGTGTTCATTTATCCCGACCAGATTGAGCGCGGCGAGTGGGATTTTGAGCATTTCCGCCGTGAGAGGCTCAGGTACTGGGCGAGGGAGGAGTTCTCCTTCGATGATGGTGAGTATCGCCCTGTGAATTTGCCAAGCTCCGTGCCCGTCGAAATTTGGTTGCTAATGCATAGTGCTATAGCGGTTGACGAAGCCGTCTGAGGTAGCCCAACAAAAACGGACTCTGCTGAGAATATGAGGCTAGGACATTGGGCAGTAGAGAAGCACTTTAGAAACAAGATTTAACTCAGTCAAAGACATCATTCCCACAGGTGCGCCTGGAGATCAGCTCCGGACTTTTCTCTCTAATGTTGGCATCAGTCCCCCTGTCTAGACGGATAACATGATCAGGACATATAAGTGTTCTGCACCATTTGATACCAAGGACGGTCTTTGACCATATCCCGCATATCGAGGACATCCTATCAGGCATGGATTTCTTCTCGCATGAACTTGATCAAGGATTTGCCTTGCCCTAGCTCCTAAAATAATCTCTTGCTAACCATTCAGAAGACTATACAGGCAGTCCAACCACCAATTTGCTGGGGAGGAAAAAGGGGTACACGCCCTCACTTCATGTGTGCCGGTGATCTTCAGCCCTTCTGTTTCAGCGATCAAGGCTCAATTTCCCGTCTCTTCAACGAGACAAGTGCCTAAATATGGCCCGCTACGCCAGTTCATTGGCAGTAGAGCTGTTTTGCAGGATCGACCCATATCATGGAGGGTCCCTCGCATTACCATGAGTGGCGTGGGTGAGTGTCAACATGGACGAAGGACACAGGATGTTATCGGGACAAGCCTGCTGGAGATGAAGGTCATCTGGCAGACCTAGGATTGAAAGATACGCAATATCAGGCATGGTCATGCTAACATGTCAGGGGGAGGAGTATGGTGTGTTCCACTAGGGATCTCTCGCGGGCCGAACACAAAGGGGAAGCAAAGACGAAATTGGTGGAAAACGTGCGTGATACTGTAGGAACATTCGAGGACGATATGGCCCAGCAGGCAGAACACGCCGGACGACGACTTGCCATCTTCTCACCATCAACCTAAGCTCCCACAGGCTCTGCCATCCGTCTCAGTGGCACCATTTGGTGGCTTTGGAAGCAAGAGGCGTTCAGATGAAGGTGATCACTGTTGTGAAACAGCAGCCATGCCCGTACGGGCGGCATAGGCTTGGTGCATGTGTGTTCTGGTGCCCTCCCCAATAAGATGTCGAGACGTACGCGTGGCTACTTATGACAGCTCACTCGTCCTTCCGGCGAGTTCAGGTAATTAGACTGGATTCATCGAAATTGCCACAAGGGAGCAGCACAAAACAATGGTTGCGGACGGCATCACACGAACATGGCCCAGCATCTCAAAGGGTTAGCTAATTGGATACGTGGTTGGTCCTCCAATCTTGCCACTCATTAGACCAGAGGCACGGGCCGTTTAGTTTGAATTTCCCGTCATATTTCATGGAAGGGAACTTTTGTGTCGTTTACGGGAGGGAGGATGGTCATCACATGTTACACTGTTGAGTAGGAACACTGAGGAATTACTACCATTCATGCATTTGCAGAATGGACTCTTCGAACAGGTCATCGAACATTGGGGTCAGTGAGAGGCATAGGAGCCATAGATCGAGACGAATGGCCGGGGGAAGGCGGATAGCCAACACCAACACCTTGGAGATCTAAGTTCATGCGAACAGCCAGAGGCCATGTTGTGGCGAGGTCGCCCAGGCAAGAATTCCTCGGCTGACTGGGTGGGGGGGCAGAGCGACTTGGGTTTGGCCCTTCCAAGAAATTAATCTTGCCCTTTAATCACGGGGTTGACCAACGGGATCGTTCGCTGGCCCTCAGAGGAGATTCAGGAACACCGCCACTCACTTTCTCTACAACGTACCCGTCCATGTAAATTTCTGGGGCGCACCCTCACTAGCATCTCATCCATGACCTTGGCTGAGGAGCGGGATCCTCGCTTCATCGCCGGGGCAGGAGGCGGAGACAGCTCGGGGAATTACGTTGGAGGAAACCATGGGGTTGGGGTTGGCCTAGCCCGTGCCCGTATAAACCGAAAACTGATATATGTCCGGAAGCTGGGATTAGGGCAGATTACCTAGGACCGTAGTCGAAGGACCGTAGTCGAAGTAACGTAACGTTCTGGGATGGGAATCGAGACGAGGTTTCCAAGAGGTCTTCTCATCGTTACTTTTCGTCATATTCGTCTTGCCTCGGCGACGACTGACCTCTCAGGGTAGACGCGAACTCATCTCACCCCGGCTGGCACTGTCCGAAATTGACACACTGTACACATCATCGGCGTCACGACAACTTACGCAGGCGGTAATGGACTGGCTCAGAGCGTGACAGCGAGTACTAAACGTAGGGCGAGGTCGGCGTCCTTGGTCCCGGTCACATAGCTGGTCGCATGTATTGAAGGGCAGTTGTTGAGAGCAAGGTTCGAAACAGTAAAAATAGAGACAAAGAGAAGAAGCGCGCGAAAAAGTGTCGGTGAAGTGGTGAAGTGGTGAAGCGGTGCTGCCAACGTCTTTACCGACCCGTGGGTTTGGATACGGCGCTTACATGAGGCCGGCCAAGCTGGCCACATGGTCTGAAGGTCAAGTTGGAACCGGCCGAGAACGGTCGAGAAGACGTCAAACGGAAAGGATAAAAAAAAAAAAAAACCAAAGGAAAAAAAAGAAGTGTCGGTGAAGTGGTTTTGTCGACGGGTTTGCAGACCCGTGGGTTTGGATACAGCGCTTACATCAACGTTTTTGCTGGACTGATTCCAAAGCCCAACATCCAGTTAAGGCCATAGTAAGAAAGGTCCGTTGGGCAGCTAGAGGGACCGCGATGCAAACACACAACTCATCGTATGGCTGGCGCTTTAACGTGTCGTATCGTAGCTCGTCGGCTGTAGCGGCGCAAAGAGGCGGCATTATTACGTTAGGTTCGAAGTTGTTCGCGGCTTTCAGATGTCGCGATGGATATTTCGAAGGTGCAGTGTGTTGTCATTGTCATGTCGTGCTTCTGGGAGGTGACTGGCTGCTGGGAGATGGAGGAAGATCATGCTAGGCCAAATTGGGCGAAGTACCCACCATGGTGAAACCAGGAGCGTTTCGAAAACGTGACTTAGTCATCATCTTGAAGAGGGATGCACGAAGTACTTACGCAAGTAACCCCGCCAAGATCGATGGCTGACAAGCGTGAGCCATTAACCATGCCGTGCGTAGCCACAACGATCAAGGCAGCCATGTGAAGTGCTGTTGAGCGATATAATTGACTCTATGGAGCAAGATGCAAGTGCGAACAAAGTACATACGATACAGCAGAAGAGAAGTACTTCGCACAACACCTGACGTAACAGTTCCAAGGCTCCGATGGTACCTTACATATCTCGTTCTGCGGGCTACCCTCGTAAATAGAGCCGGGGTGACATCGGCCATCCCTTCCGGCAAGTTCCCGTCCAGAGATTGGGACTTTTGGTCCTTGGTACCTGCCGTGGTACCGAGCGAAAACACTGAAAACTCTGCCTGCCACAAGTGGAGCAGTCCACAGTTCTCAGTTCTTCCTTCCCCGGCCCTTGTTCCTTCTCTCCCCCGCACCCCTCCCCTTTTACCTAGGGCCGGTTTTTTGTGTGCCAAGCCAAAACGTTGCCCTCTCCTCCACTCTCGTTGACCTGGACCGTTTCCCCCACACCACCAGCTTTCGATTGCCCAAACAGAACTGTCGACGGGAAAACATCCCATCTTTTTTCATCCGGATCTGTCGACAATATCAAGAACCAGTTCCGACTAAAAGAAGCGGACTCTATCCTAAAAAGATTCTGCCCTGGCTAGAATGAAACGGCCCCGTGGGCTAGAACAACCGACTCGGACTTAGATCACGTAGCCCTCCTTGTTCGACGGGTCTTAGCCGCACTTTCACCGAGCCAGCCTGACTGCCGTTTTGCGATTCGATCGAATTGCCTCCAAGTGGCTCTCTCTGCCACGTTGGAAGTTGGGTACCTGCGTTGGTGCCTTGTTAGTGCGCCGTTTTCTTTGGCTTCTTTCCTTCCCCGTGGGTTCGGAAGATCCCCTTAGTATCGTCGTTGGTTCTTCCCTCTGGTGCCTGGAACTCGAGTCAAGTCGTCTCAACTGCCGATAACCATGATAGAAACGAAGATGCTTGATATCAATTACCTGTGCGTCCTTATGGGAGGAATGACTTTGGGGCATTCAGCTCCTCCCTTCCGACGACCGGTTCGTCGCCTCCTGGAGGCATGTCAGACTGATACGGTAATGCTTTCTGGCTGTTCTGCCCCGCTTATTGGCATCTTTTGCCCTGAGCCAGACATTGACGACGAAAGACGTTGCACTTCACACTCACATATCGTACGGATTCGTATCCGTACGAAGTACAGTAATTGCTACTCCGTACAGCAAAGGAAACGATTGAGTGGTGTCGGGCGAATGCGAGATGTCATGAGCCTGGTGCTGCATCGAACATATGACTGGCCACCCGATCGAGACCAGGGTTACAACGCACATACAGCCAGACTCTATGCTCCGACCGCACGGTTCGGTCTGCCCTCCTCATTGGAGGCCCCTCCTGCGGCCAGGTGGTCAGGTACAAACGTACGGATACCCCCGTACAGTACAGGCGTACGGATACGTTGTACAGTACGTTGTATCCACATTCGCCGATCCCAACCCCCCGTCAGAATCCGAGTCTTGGCCACCACAAAGGCCAACGAACACGAACGCGACTCGCTTGTCCTATTCATCGTCTTCAAACTTGGTCCAATTATCCGCACTTCATACTCCGTACGGGCGAAGAGCCGATGTTGATAGGGTCAGCTGGCGCGTGAACAGTTCTTTGTTCCTGTCGCGTCATGAAGCAGAAGACTATTTCGGCCTTGGTCCACCAGCTTCTCTAACCGTCTCAGACGGGCGGGGGAAACGGCGAGAAAGACAGAAAGAGGGCGGGAAAACAGAGACCGTTGACGCAGTTTGAGGCATGTTGCGTTCCCTTTTTCTATTGCTTCTTTTCTTTCTTTCTCTTCGGTCTGCCGCACTACTCATTTGCTGCTGCAGTTCTCCCCTTCCGCCCCGGTTATACTCTTCCATCTCGGCCGTTCGAACCCCATCGTGCCACAAGAAAATGGTACCTTGCAGTAGCTCCTCTTGTTTGCCTGCGACCTGCAACCTGGCTCCCGTGTTTTCACAAGGAAAACCGTCCTGATCATGCCGTGCTTGGCCCGCGATTTTACCACGTACAACGTAATTACTCAGTAGGACTTCGTTCGAGCCTACCAATCCCATATTACAGCGTACAACGTACATATGAGAAACGGAAACGGGAAATTTCCGTTCTGCGCATCATCCTATCGCATCGCAACCTGCCTCTTTCGACATGGGATGTACAACGTACGTTGTAGGGACAGGGTGTCCCCCTCCCCCTCTTCCAGCCCGAGTCAGGGGTCAGGACTTTTTCCCCTCCCAAGATCCCTCAGATCCCTCCCATTACCCCTGGCAGGCTCTCCACCCATGCCAGGTTACCCCTGTCTGGTCTTTTTCCCTCGGGTCCAGGGCGAAACAAGCCGATGACACCGCTCCACCCTATCAACGGCTTGAAGTCTTCCCCGACCACTCTCAACCACCAGCGCACGCTCCCTGGGTCGATCCGGCATGCCTCGAAACACGTCCTCCATGTGTTGAATCTCAGCCTGAGTGGCTACGCCGTTCCTGACCTTGACCCTGTTTTGGGATCCACGGGGACAGCCCGTGCCTTCTCGACCAGCCCAGCTGTTCAATCCTGTCTTTTTCTTCTTCCTCTCACTCTCCACCGTCCGACCCAAGTCCCCGAGTCCTTGTTCGAGCATCCACATGGCGGGAGCCAGTCGTCTCCTCCGCCCATGCCTAGTTCCGCTGCGGTTCCTGTTTGCCCCCTAGGTCATGCCTGAATCGGCATTTCGTGGCTCCGCCCTGTCACTCCATTCCTCTCCTCCCTCACGAGCTTATGTTTATGCTGTTTTATAAGAATGGCTCGCCCTGCCCCCCTCTAACCCCCCCGGAACCTCCTTTTTCATCCATCACTAGTCTACGCTGCATTCCTTTCGTAGGCTTCGTTGAGTCGTGTGTCGTTTCGACGTCACTATCCTTCCTTTTACTTCTTCACTCCTTCACAAGGCTAGTCCTTGAATTCTTTTCGTTCAAAAATCATCTGCCCAACTTTGCCTGGTGCATTACCGTCCTTTGAACACTCGATTTTCGAACCATCGACAAACATCCAGTCCGATCCGTTCACTCCTTCGGATATCCAGAAGCATCTGCTGTCCACTCGCGCACTCTGCTAGCTAGAGACCGCATAAGATCTGAGATCTGGACCTTTTTTTGCCGTCAAACACTTTCTTCAAACACTTTCTTTCCCAACGCAAACGACATCACGCCAAGAAGACTTTCGTCCGGAACGTTAAGCCCTCTCCTCATCACGACTCTTACAACAACTCTTATCACAACATCGAAATGCTCACCAAGACTCTTGTTCTCGGCAGCCTGGCCGCTCTGGCTAGCGCTCACATCAAAGTCAGCTCTCCCGAGCCCTATGGCGCCTCTAACCTGGACAACAGCCCCCTCTTACCTGATGGCGCCGACTTCCCTTGCAAGCAGCGTATCGGTGTCTACGACGTGGAGGGCGCCTCGAACGTCTACGCTCTCGGCTCGACGGGTCACCCGCTTGCTTTCGTTGGCTCCGCCGTCCACGGCGGCGGCTCCTGCCAGGTCTCCATCACTTATGACGCGAGGCCTGACAAGAACTCCGTCTGGAAGGTCATCAAGTCCATCGAGGGCGGCTGCCCTGCCCAAGGCCAAGAGGGAAACATGGGCAGCAATGCCAACCAGGAGGTCCCCTACAAGTACAACTTCGACATCCCTAGTGACATCCCTGCCGGAAACGGCACGATCGCCTGGACTTGGTTTAACAAGGTTGGCAACCGGGAGATGTACATGAACTGCGGTCCCGTCACCCTCGAGGGCCAAGGCGGTTCCCAGGAAGCCTACAACGCTCTGCCGGACATGTTCGTCGCCAACTTGGAGGATATCAACGACTGTCGGGTCCCCGCCGGAGTTGACGTCGTTTTCCCCAGTCCCGGAAGCAGGGTGGAGCGTCTGAACGGTCCTACTAACGCCTTCGGCACTCCTGACGGCGAACAATGCAAACCTACCGGCTCTCCTGGCGGCGGCAACGGCAACGGCGGCGGCGCCCCTGCTCCCACTGTTGCCCCTCCCACAACTGAGGCACCTGCCCCCACACCCACCGGTGATGCTGGCTCCGATGACCGCGCTACTCTGCCCGGTGGCATCTTCATTCCCGTTCTCGATACCACAACTCCCTATGAGGGTCCTCAGCCCACGTCTGCTCCCGACACGGGATACGAGCCTGAGCCCATCCCCGAGCCAGTCCCCGGGCCCGCCCCCATCCCTGAACCCGAGGCTCCTGTCCCCGTCCCGGCCCCCTCCGAGCCCGCTGGTGATGGCGTCTACGCTCCCGGTACGCCTTGCTCTGAAGAGGGTCAGTGGAATTGCATCGGCGGCGATTCCTTCCAGCGCTGCGCTAGCGGCAACTGGTCCACCGTCATCCAGCTCGCGGCTGGCACCAACTGCGAGCCTGGTCAGGGCGCTGATATCAACATGATCGTCACCCGCAACGGCCGTAAGCGGGCCCTTCGGAAGACCTCCGTCGTCGTGTAGGCGAGTGCGCATGCTAAATTGCATGTGTGTCATGTTGGAATATATACATCCACATGGGAATGATTTTTTAGGATATACCACTGGCCTGGGGCGCAATCATGAAACGGATATACCAAGCCGACTGACACGCAAGGGGCGTTCGTCGTCGGCATGATTTCTTCTCTTCTACTGTACATACTTTATAGACCTGTACATTTTCTTTTATTCTTCTTCCGACATGTTCGACATTTTCTGTTCGAACTTAGGGTTCAGGACCAGGCACTCGTTCGATACCACCAAGACAACATGACTTTTCTGATCGTTCACAACACTCTTTGCCTTTTTTGTTTTTTTGACAGCGGTCCTTGTTTTCCGTGGCGACGCAGCTCATTCCTCGCTGTGACTGGTGGGCCTTGCCAGCAACACACTGTGACTCGTACACCAGCCTTCGGTTCTTACAACCACGTGTCGGTCCCCTTTCCCCCCTTCGGCAGCGACTCCCTGCGTCCGAGCAGGATCCTCCCGATCAGAGATTTCCTAGGCCGCGTGTCGCCGTTCCGCAAGGACGAGAGGCGCAGCGGCACGACATACGGGTCCAGCTCGATGCCGACGTGGGCGTGGCCGTCGTCGCCTATGTATCGCCCGAAACTAAACGTGCTGGACGAGGCGGCGCCGCGAGGAGTCGAGGTCGTCGTGGTCATCTTCTCGCCTTCCTCGACCGGGTGGTATTCCCGCAATGCGCGGCTGGGCGCCACGTAGGCCAGGATGGAGCCGACGGTGGTGGGCATGCGGGGCAGGAAGTGCTTGATGCCGAAGCCGTACAGGATGGCGGCGACGAGGACGTCGAGGCCTAGCACGGCGACGCTCATGATGAAGGCGGGGAGGGGGATGAAGATGCGCGTCTCGGTGCGGTGTTCGGTACCCTCGAGTAGGACGGGTTCGCGGCTGCGCTCGAAGACTTGGTGGTTGAGGCCGAGGATGAGGGCGAAGAGCTGGCGGTAGAGGGTCTCTATAGACGGGATCACGGCTTCGGGGTCGGGAAGAGCGGCGTCGGGATCGAGGAGGTCTTTGTGTCCGGGCATGATCTTCAAGAAGTGGTTCATCCAGTCTCGCGATAGGGTATCGTTGTGCCAAGCCAGCTCCGACTTCCTGAGCTGGTAGTTCGTCATGACGATCAATGTGTCGGTATCATTCGTTGCGTCTTGATAGTCGAGCACGTTCGTGGACTCGGAAACCTGCTTCGAGGCAAGTACAACACCCTGTTCATTGACGGTTAGTTCGAAAAGGGCTGTCGTAAAGTCAGGCTCGCATAAGAGTAACGTGGTTTCCATGAAACCATCTGTATCCCGGACCTGAGGACTCTGTGACCAGCCCAGAACCAGCGTCGTATCGCAGACATCATAAGCCGCGCCAGAGGCGAGAGTGTCTACAACCTCAGCGGCGGAAGGACCGAAAGGCATGTTAACAAGAGCCCTGTCCAAGGTCAACTGGGCGGGTTGAAAGTGTGTTGGACATTCAGGAAGAATGCGGCCTCTCCTTGACAGCGTGTAATTGACCAGAGGGCCAACGCCATTGGAATCGAATTTGCCCAGAGGCGAACATTGGGGCGTGACGCCGAAGCCCCTGGTGGTCGATGTGTACGCCTGGGCAATCGTTTCTTCGCTGTTTGGGAGAGTGAACGGGCGGAAATAGTAGTCCTTGCTGATCCAAGGGGGAAAGGGGGTATTCTGAGAAATGTTGTTCATAATACGACGAAGGGCTCGTGATAATCCAATCCCGTAAAGCTCCGAGGAAGGAAGTAGACGTCGTGGAGAGTCGCCTTATCAATCTTGGGAAAAAGAAAGGCCTCGAACGTGCGCGGGTAGCGGACCTGCACCGGATGCTGGTTGAAGATACCGCCGAGACCGACTGCGAGGACGTTGGAGAGCAGGGCCACAGCGGCAAGCATGGCTAGAAGAAAGTGACCGGCTCCCAGGGCCCTCCACAGTACCAGCTGGGGCGGAATGGGCGGTATACCTTGCGTTTATGGACCCTTTAGCTGGTCTATGGCCCGACCAAAGGTCCTTGAATGGTTGCAGAATGCAGAGCAAGCGGTTCAATAGGACCCAGAAGGGCTCCATCAAAGTGGCAAAGATGGTTGGCAAGAAACTGAGGAGGAGTTGCTGGACATCGAAGCTGGCATTCGGCGGTATAAGCCCTGTTGGATCAGTTAGTAGATGGGAAGGCCGGGCTTGTGCTGTCCCACTCAATTATAACGAGAAGTCGAAAAAGGGGCAAGTCGAAAAAAGGGGCAAGTGAAAAAAGGGGCAAGTGAAAAAAACGCACCACCTCGGGTTTGTTCCTCCTGCTTGAGATACACAAGGCAAACCATTGCCGCGACCATAATCAATATGACCAAGGCAGCAAGAGGACGGCGAAGAGCCCAAGGTCGGACAGGGGTGTAATGACCTCTAGCCGCCGCCGAGTCCTGCCGATCGAGGTTCACCCGACCACCACTCTGTGCGTTCCCACGGTCGCCCAGGACTTCAATAACCCTGCGACTGGCATCGGCACACAAGCTTGAACCTCAAATCCTGCAGTGCGTCGGCCAAGTCTTCCTCGGACGCGCAGCCCTTACCGGCGAGATTGTCCAAGAGAGCTGAGCTGTCGCGGCAGATATCCATCAGAGACGCAAGGGAATTCGGGTCCTCGGTCAGGGCGCTCGGCGCCTTCCGACAAATCCACGCCAGCGCGAGCACGAAAAGGGACACCAAGACGAGTAACGCCTCGACGATGGCGGAGAACAGACGGCTGACGACGATGCCGTGTAGCTCCATGTTCTCGGTCCCCTGCGCCGTGAAGTTGTCGGTCGCGCTGACCATGACCCGACGTAGTGCGAGGGAGAAGATCTGCCTGTGTGCGATGGTGAACGCCTCGATGAGTCGTGACCGGTTCTGGAACACGTGGAGCGAAGGCAGGTCTTCCTTCTGCGATCCGACGGCGAACCCGACCATGGGCGACATGGGCCACGCCAACCCCAGGTCGATCATGTGGGGATACTGCTCGAGCAGCCGTCCGAAGGGATAATCTCGCTGGACGTGCAACTCGACAGCCGACACGCCCGCGCCGAGGAGGTACTCGAAGGCGGTGACGTTAAACTCCGCCTCGGTCAACGGCTGCACGGGCCCCAGGGGGACGACCGAGCCCTCCACGGGTTCCCGGTTCTCCGCCGACACGGTGACGCGGACGGTCTGGCGGTAATAGCTCGTCTTGCAGAAGGCAGCCTCCAGTCGGATGTCGTTCGGGTGGTCCTCCATCAGGGAGGCGTTGTGGTGGGTCCAGATGGCCAGGAACTGGTTGCGGACGTCGGGGCAGGTCGGGCTCTCGAGAGAGTAGGAGGCGAAGGCGCTGTCCTGCCAGCCGAGGTAGAACATCTTGAAGGGACTCTGGCCGCCGAAGTGGCCGTAGGCGGCGATGTCGCTGGCGTTGCAGCCCCGGCCGTCGAGGAAGTCGAAGGTCCTCCGCGTCGAGGGGCCGTGTCTTGAGATTTGGGCGGGCCAGCAGTCCAAGTCGGTCCAGTATTTGACGGATGTTCCTGTCAGATTCCTGTTTGTGGTAGTAGTAGGCGTCTGTGGATCGCTGGCCTGCACTTCGAATGGCATGATGGTGTAATCTGGAGTGGTAAAAGGGGGGTACCGTTGGTCGAGCCAGGTGATGGCGTAGGCTTCGTTCAGGATGGATTGGTCGAGGATCATGGGGTGCTCGGAGGTGGGCATGAAGGTGAGGCCGTTCAGGATGCGGACATCGCGGGTCCTGGTGACGGAATCGGTAGCGATGATGGCGGCTTGTAAGGGGACGATGGCCCACATGATGATTGTCATGGTGGTGCCGGAGAAGAACACGGGCCAATGGCTTTTTCCGTTGGGTCAGTTGAGGAGGAGGAGGAGGAGGAGGGGGAGGAGGAGACACTGCATACCGATTCTTCAAGGCCCGAAAGGGCACAAAGCCGACAAAGTCGTAGGGGTACGTCAACAGGATGGAGTGGTTAGCGGTGGCCCCCTCCTCCCGCGACATTTCGAACCAAGGCTGCGTCCGTTTCGCGTCCAGGTCGACCCAGCTCCAGAACAAGCTGTAGAAGACGGCGACGACGGTGGGGAGGAAGAGGTAGCCGAAGGTGGCGAAGGCGGAGAGGTCGTCTGGCTCGGTGGACAGGGAGAGGCCCCCGGCCATCAGGCTCTGGCGGGTGAGGACCTCGAGGATGGCGACGAGGAGCAGGGACAAGAGGGCAAAGCAGATGAGGACGGGGAGGCTGAGGGTAGCGGGTTTCCAGCCATCGTGGGTATGACGGGTGGGTTGAGCGGCGTCGAGGCTGGGCTGGCTGGTTGGTTTCACCGATGTACATGAGGTCGAAGGACGACTCTTCTCCGGGACGGGAACCCGGAGAGTGTCCCCCGACAAGAGTTGCGGCCGAACGGTATGATCAAGCTGAACGTCATTGTCACCATGGCCTCCTGTGTCGACTGGTTGAGTGTGCGGTTCGTTCGAGGAGGGAGGGGAGGCCGTTTTATCCGCCGACATTGAGAGGCAGCTAACCAGTAGCCGCTTTGCCAGGGGCTGTGCGAGAAGAAGGGGGGCGAAGCGAGACAGGGAGAACGGGAGCACAAGTCTAAAGCTCAGAGGCAACAAATTCAAAGGATTGTCCGGTAATACGCCATCGAGTCGGTCAAGGAGCGGAACTGTACAGCGTAGCACATCGTAGCACCTGATCTGGAGGACGGGGAGCAGAGACCGTTATATGAGCTCAGGAAAGCCCGAGACAGAGGCGGTCGGGGCAGGGGGGGCGGGGGCCATATCCAAGGCCAAGGTGTGGTTCCATGGGGGAGGGACCGGAGGGTGGGTGGTGATGCATGACGAGAGACCCGGCAGTGTGGTCGAGCGCTAAGAGCAGTGGATGGGAGCTTTTCTACGTGAGTACGGTGATCGCTGGATGGTCGGTCCACACGGAGTTGAGTGGGATGGAGAGACGCGGGCCCCGGCACGGTAACCGGCGACAGGGGACCAGACGGAATCGGTTGAATGAGGCGTCGTGGTTAAGCGCCGGCGCTTGGAGAAGGCAAGTTGCAACTGCAACCCCTTGTTGCAGCTCCGTTGGTGATGAGGACAGACCATGGCGCTTGATTTTCTTCGCTTGGAGAAGGGCATTGGTTTGTTTGTTCTTCGGGACGGTTTAAGCGGGACGGACCGCGTTGAAGATGTTTGCAAGTTGATGGTATGCGGGTTGTAGGTTGTAAGGAGTAAACGGACAATGAGGAAGCGCTGATGGCAGAGCAGAGCAGGGACTGGATAAGCGAGTCACGTGACCTTGGCGACTTGGCGATCAAAGGAACATAGGTAAGGTAGCGATGGTACCTTGTTAATTAGGTACCTTATTCGAGATTCTTTCCAGTACGGTCCATGTATCCCGACTCCTGCCACGAACGATGGCAAGTAGCTAGCTGAGGTACCTTGGGTAGGGAACTTGGAATTTACATCTCGAGTTTGTTGTCTTTTGCTTCTTTTGTTTGTCGGCTGGTTTGCTAGAGCTCCCTCTTCACATATGATGGACACAAGTATCGCTCCCTCTCTACTGGAGGGATCGTTGCTACTAGACAAGCACACAATTAATCATCTGTCCTATGAGGTTTGTTATACTGTATACGTAATGGAAGTACCTTCCGTTCCAATTACTCTACTCTAGTCCTCTATACCTTAAATACGCCCGATACCCCTTGCCAACCATCTTTCTTCTCCTCTTCGTGTAGCGGAGGGCACAGCCATGGACAGGTACCTAGGTGAAAATGGATATACAACAGTCCAGGTACTACTAACGACAGCAACGATGTGGGGGACACGACCTTTATGAGAACAAGAACAAGAACAATAATCAGGTATCTTATACATATGATGTCGACCTTTACATGTACCTGGACAGCAGAGGACTTTAGCTTCTCTGATAATGCCAAGTGCGAGTACTGCCAAAGCATGCGCAGTAAGCCATGCCCTAAGGTATGACCATGCCAACCCCCCTGTGTAAGCCGTCCCGGGTCACTAACTGTCACAACACAAGTAATAACAGCCTTATTATCCGTTAGGCGGAGGAATATAAACTCACAACATCAGTCCATGTCTGCTTTCTTACCACCATCGCACGAGAACTCGGGCGAGCAATCATATGCAAAGGGGGCACCTGGTCACTTCACAGGTTATGAGCCAGTGACCACGTGAAAAGACACCATGGACGAATCCATAACGTCCTTAGGCCACTGTCTTCGCCGGAGGGCAGACTGTGAAGGACCTCTTTATTAGTGGCATTTGCTTAGTTATCCACATATATTAGGTAATTATAAGGTACCTCATCACCACGTGCATCAGAATCACCACCACCATCATCATCATTCATAGATGCTCAACTATAAGACAACTCTATAATGTAAAGACTAACCACAACATGAAATCATCAAAAGTGATCAAAGTGTTAGCAATGCTCCGTGCCGCACAACAAAAACACCATCTTTCAACTCCCAGAATCAACACCCCTGGCCCATCCCAGCCAAGTTACCCATCCCTTCAACAGCCAGCCCCCCCTCCACCCCAGCCGACTTGAACTCTTTAACCAGCTCCTCAATCCTCCCCACATCCCGAATGCGCCAAAACGCATGAAGCGCATCCACAAAGCGCCGAGTAGCAGCATCCACATTCTCCTCCGACTCGGCCGCGAAGCACAACCGGTAATAAGCCCACGCATCCCTCGCCAGCACGCCCCCATCGGCCGCGAACATGACCCCCGGCGCAGGGAGCACCAGGTACGGCCGGTGCGTGCACAGCGCCACCAGCGCCGTGCTGAGCGCATGTCCGTCCACGCGCGGCAGGCTGCCCCCGGGGACCCCGCGGGCCATCCAGAGCGGGTGGCAGGGGAACCGGACGCGGAGCCAGAGGAACATGCCGCCGCGGGGCCACGCGAAGTCGTAGAGCCGCGTCTTGGTCACGACGCGCCAGTCGTCCGTGTCGTCGGCAGCCGTAGCCGTGGCCGTGGCAGGGGGGTTGTCGCCCCCCCCGCCTCCCCCCGCTCCTCCGCTCGGTTTGTTGCGCACCGGCTGCTTGAGCTGTAGTAAGGTGGCGCCGTCGTCGAGGATGCGGGCCATGCGGCACATGCGGCGCTCGTAGGTCCCGCGGAGGCCTTCGAGCCAGCGGACCCAGCCGGAGGTGTCCCAGCCTTCGAAGGCGAGCTGGTCCTTCTTGGAGGGGAGGGAGGCGAAGGAGGCGGTGGTGGACGGGGTTTGGGGGCCCAGGAGGAGCTCGGAGACCATGGCTTGGACGAAGCCGGAGGGTTGTTGGGTGGATGTTTCGGCGATTCTAGGGGAAGGATGTGAGTGAAAGAAGACGAAAAAAGAAGAAGAAAAGAAGAAAAGAAGAAAAGAACAAGAAAAAACCGGGGGGATGCGAGGGACGGGGGAGGGAAAGGGAGACATACCTCGTGATCCGCTCGACAAACTCTGGCTGCGCTGTAATCCAACCAAGCCGGCAACCGGGCGCAATGGTCTTGGAAAACGTATCAAGACGTATCACCCGCCCATCAACGTCCATGCTAAGATACGACGGGACAAGAGAGTCCAGGAAAGGATAGCCAGACGACTTGGTCCGCCCGCAAGAAGAAGAAGAAGAAGAAGAAGAAGACGAAGAAGAGTCCTTCTCAGACCGTCGCTTCGCCGCCTCCACA
Source organism: Sodiomyces alkalinus F11 (assembly GCF_003711515.1). Lineage (NCBI taxonomy): Eukaryota > Fungi > Ascomycota > Sordariomycetes > Glomerellales > Plectosphaerellaceae > Sodiomyces > Sodiomyces alkalinus. The sequence goes on along the minus strand of NW_021167082.1, from coordinate 1,573,315 downwards.
GGATAACCGCGGGACACAGCCTCCTCCGTCTCCGCCGAGGGAAACTGCAAAAACCAATACGGGTCATCCTCGACAATGATCACGTCGTACTTCTGGCACAGCGCATAGATCGCCCGCCGCCGCTCCACAGACAGCACGCCGCTCGTGGGGTTATGACCCATGGTGACCGTGTACAGCATGTGCGGCCGGCGACCCCTCCGCTCGTCCCACGACGCGAGCACGGCCTCCAGCCCGCCCGGCCCGGCGGCGAGCATGCCCTCCTCGTCAATCTCGACGGGCGCGATGCCGATCCCGCGCGGCAGGCTCTGGGCCAGGACGTTGGAGTACATGAACCGCTCGACGAGCAGGTGCGGGCGGGCGGCGATGGCGTCCGCAGCCGGGTCCCACGCGTCGGTGAGCAGCTCGAGCGTCTTGGCCATGCCGTCGGTCGAGCCGCACGTGAGGACCACCTCGGGCCCGCCGGCGTAGGGAGCCTCCGGGTGGAGGTGGTTCCGGGTGAAGTGGCGGATGAAGGACAGAAGGGGCGGGTAGCCTTCGGCGGTGCCGTATTGGAGGGCCGTGGCTAGGTCGATGCGCTTGGAGAGGTCGCCGTCGGGGCGGACTTTCGGGACGGATATGTGGTTCGCTGACTTGGGATCATCGTGGTCGACGTCCTTGTTGCTGTTGTTGTTGTTGTTGTCGTCGTCGCGGACTGCGGATGAGGTCTTCTTTTTGGATCCGAATAAGTTCAGACTCCAGCTCTTCTCCGGCTCGGAAGGGAGGGTATTCGATTTATCGGTGCGACCACCCTCCACGTAGCGACTACCGCCGTTCGGAGCGGAGGAAATGGCGGCCGCAGCCAGTTGATCGGTCACGGCATCGGGACTCGGGGGTTCGTTCGGAGTGGGTGTCCATCGTTCGGGCTTAGCAGCCTGTGCCTCGAGAGTATCGTACGGGAAGAACGATGGATTGGGAAGGCCTGTAAGGGAGGGTGGCGGACCGTTAGCCGTTTGATTTGTGGCGTACGCCGAAGGGGGCTGGGGGATCAATCACGCAATTAAGCTGAAGCCCAATGGCGATCGCAGGTGGGCTAGTGAGACATTGAGACGTCGATTTTGTTTTTTTTACTAGTACTGTCTTACGCACCTCCGGCAAGGTTTCCGATCCCGGGAATCTGGAAGAACTTGTAATATTTCTTGAGAGCGCTCGGTTGACGCAGCTTCGTGATGGTGGAGTAGTGATGGCTCAGGTCCAGCGGACGCGGCTTTGCCGTGTCCATTTGACTTGATTCCATTGTGTCTCGTAGAAAACGGGAAGAATAAAGAGAATTTCGAGAAGAAGCCAAAGATGTCTCTGTCAAGGTCCAGACAGCGTACGAAACCTGGTGATTCAACGTCAATTAGAAGCCGCTTATCTGTCCGCCCGAGATATTGCGGAGTTGCTGAGAGTCGTATCACAGATACCTTAGAGAGCTCACCGTCTATTAAAGAAAACCGATGACAAATCGAGAATCTCCAATCTCACCGGTCTGGCCCAAAGGGAATTAGCATCACGGAGGTACCCGGCTGACCTTGGCATGAAGACCTGACCCGGGATCCCGGAACCGAATTTGGCTATTGGTATTGGTGTTGGTGCGATAATAAAACTGGGGCTCCCTGGGAGCATTATCCGTACGAAGTACACGTGTAAGACATGTTACGGTTACCTAGGAGAGGTGAGGATAAGGTCGGATGTCCCCAAACTATCGAATATCAAGAAGGCCAGGGAGAGAGAGAGAGACGCGCAAAGGACGAGACGGCAAAATGTACGACCAACTTGACTGGCTTAAGGAAATCAGACATGCTGGGAAAACAATCTGTTTTCAGTGGAAGAGCCCCATCCACATCTTTCAGCGAGTCATCAAATCACATCAGTCACATAGTCACATCCTCGCAAAAGACGGTTAGGTCACCAGTTCGCTAAAACAAAAAAAGCCAGAAATCCGGGAATCTTCTTTTTCCATTGATCAAGAGGTCAACCTTCCTAGTTGCCATTTACGCCTCGAGGAGAAATCATGCCATGCCATGCCAAGCCGTTTCGCAAAACCTTCCTCTCTTTCTCTCCCCCCCTTCTCTCCCCCCCCCAGCCCCGTTCTTTTTGCCAAGTCATCAACAGAAAATGAATGTTCACAGAAGAAGGAAAACAAGCCCAATAGCTTATTGCTTCTGGTGCTCATTGGAGAACACGGCGGCGTACGGGTTGAGACGGAGCATGACCTGCTTGTTGCGGAGCGGGTTCTTCTTCTGGACCGCGGGGCGGCGCGTGGTGGGGCCGCCCTTGGGGGCGCGCACCGAGGACTGCACTTCCTGCGAGTTGATGAGACGGCTGAGGTCGGCCTGCGAGATGATGTTGGACGGCAGAAGGAAGTTCTTCTTGAGCTCGGACGCCTCCGTGGTCGACCCGTAGATGGTGTCGAGCGCCTTGAACGCGGCGGACGTCCAGACGATGAACCGGCCGAGGTGACCGCCGGGCGCCAGCTGGAGGAGGTTGAGCTCGGTCACGGGGGACGTCTCGACGCCGGCGAGGTTCTGGAAGCCCTTGACCACGTCCCGGCCGTCGGTCTCCGGGTCGTAGATCACCAGGGGGCCGCGGCGCTGGCGGAAGCGCCGGCCGCGCATCTTGCCCTTGCCGGCGCGGAGCTTCTTGGAGTTCTTGGCCTTCTCGACGTCGGTACCGGCACCCACCGCCTTGAGGAGCCCGAACGCGGCGGACGTCTTGACCACGGCGTCGTTCTCGAACGCGGCCGAGTCGATGACGAGGGGGACCTCGAGCACGTTGTTGATGCGGTGGCCGCGGGCGAGCAGCAGAGGAGGGACGGCCGAGGCAGCCAGAGCCGAAGCGACGGCGTAGCGCCTACGCTGGGTCAGCACGAGTTTACTCGTCTCCCGTGGTGGTCCCTACACACACGAGACAAAGTGCAGCCGCCATCAAAAAAAGGACTCACTTCTGGTTCAAGTTGACCTTGATGTGCCACTTGCGCCAGGTCTTGGTGGGGGCGAACATGCGACCGGAGCGGCACATGTTACCGAAGGCAGCCTGACCGGCACGGTGAGTACCACCACCCGAGACACGGGGAATACGGGCAACAGCACGACCTGAGAGGATACTGTCAGCCATCCATTCCATCTTGTCGTCGGCCCAAAAAAAAAAACCCCCATCACGTATGTTCGTTGTCGAAAGCATTTCCCCTCCCTCTCGTCCACACGACTCCCCCTCTCCCACAAACCAAATCCACCATTGGATTATCAAATCACCCTTCCACTCCCCGTCGTAGGGGAAAAGAAAAAAAGAAAGGCGAAAACAAGAAAGAACACGGCAAGGTGACGACTAACCAGTGCCCCAGGACTCGGCCGAGGTCTGTTCACCGGCCTTCGAGCTCACGGCATAAGGTTGACGCTTGTTCTTGGCCAGACCCTTGTGCACCTCCTGGACGATATCGGTACGGATAGGCGCCTGGAAGACCAGAGGCCAGGTGTGAGTGTTGCCCGTGGCCTTGCCATCGGCGCCGATGATGGTGACGGTAGGTCGCGAAGCCATCTTTGATTCGGTGATTGACCCTATAATAAACCACCCCGAACAAAAACCAAGTCAGTGAATTGATTCGAGGAACCCCGGAAGTCGAAAGTGATGTCGTTGGAAAAGAACGAGAAAACGATTGTGATGCATACCTCGGTCGTGGGTGGGCTTCGATGCTGTTGGGTTAGTAAAACGGAGTTGGGGAGGGTTTTCCGCCTGGAGGGCTCGCGAGAAATTTGGCCCAGGTGTAATTTTTTCGATTTGTTTGGTGGGCAGCTTCGACCCTAGGAACTTTCGGTACGTACCGCAATTCTTCGTAATTCTTAGCGAAGTCGTGGGGATGGTCACGTGCGATGTCCACTTTTTATCACCCATCACCGATAAGCATAATGTACTCCTTATCTCCCAACAACAACCACCTCCACCACCTCACTCAATTCTCGATCACGTCATTGGTCAATTCCACCTGCTCGACGAGGAGGGTTCGCAATATCCCTTCACAATATCCCTTCACCCAACTTCTCACGTTTCTTCATGAAATTTTTCTTCTTCTTTTCCTTTTCACATTTCCGCTATCCCTAATGCATCGTCGAACATAACATCATAAATGTAGCTTCATTCATCACATCACTCCCAGCTCTTCCACTCGTCAATAAGCTTATCCACCTCTCTCTTCGTCCAAGCATCGTTCTGCCCGTGCTGGTCCAGCCGCGCCATCTCGTTGCGAATATCCGCCCAGGCTCTCTGCCTCTCCAGGACCTTCGCCTCGAGATAATCCACGTCGTTCCGCCGGCACGCCTTCCTGAAAACGTCCCTCATGCGGCTGGAGTACAGCTGGCACGTACCCACGGGCAGCCGCTGCGGTTGCATGTAGAAATTCCGCGCGATGGGGTTGTTGTCTTCCAGCCTCGGCCGGACCACCTCGTCAAAACACTCGCCGCACACCGTGAACTCGGGGATATGCTGCATGATGTGCCATCCCTTGTCCGTAACGGGTCGGTCCTCCGTGCACTCCGTAAACAGCGAAAGCCGCTCCATCGTCCTGGCGAGAGCGGAGATGTTAGGGGGCGAGTTCGTCGCCAGGGCCTTGTCCGAAGTCGTCTCCATGGCGTCGAAATACAAAACGAACCGTCTTCGCTTCGGGTGGAAGTACATCGCACAGGTGCCCCAGGTGGGCACTGCGGGCGTTTGTTGCGGAACGAAGATGCCAGTCAGGTTGGGGAGCAGGACCTCAATCGTCTTGGCGCATTCGTAGCAGACCGTGAAATCGGGAACTGTGGTCTGACTGTAGGGATCCACGACGGAATACCAAATTCGCACCGCTTCCCGGTTCCCCGGGCATGGCTGGTTGTGGGCTACATTGGTTATCAGATGAAACAGCCTGAGGTCGGGGTAGCCCTCCTTCAGGGTGAGGAGCCATGCAATGCGGTACCATGGAGACGAGCCAAAGTCGCACCTAATGGGCCTGTCCATTGGTCGGAATAGCGTCGGCACGAACTCGTTCCGATAAGGTGTCTCGGCAAAGACAGCCATGTAGCAGTCGGGACAGATGTCGAAGTGGTCACAGCGGGGGAGACTGAGCCAATCTGCCTTGCCAGTCACCCCTTTTCTTCTGGGGCAGTCAGGAATGGGAGCAGTACCTCCCCTGCTGGCGTCCTCCGAGTATCGCCGATAGCTGCCAGTGGACTGGTCCGTAGTAGTAAGGGTCGTCTTGTCTGGTTCGAAAGGGGGTGGGGGCCAGGAGCTCTCTTGGCGAGTGTCAGGTTCCATAGGCGTAATTCGTGTGTCAGTGGAAGAAGGCGCCGGTGGTTGGCTCGCCTCGTCGGTCGGCTCGGGAGGTAGCACGGGCATGACGGCCGGGATGGCCACAGGCATGGACGTGGACGAACCAAGAGTAGGAGGGCCTCGCGATCGGAATGAAGGTGCGCGGGGATCACCCTCTCGAGAGCCCGAGCCATCCTTGCCCGGGCGTAGATCATCCTCAGGGTACGGCAGGGAGGGCCCCCTACTACCATGAGTCATCGGGAAAGTGGCGGCGCTGCGGGGTGTAGGGGAGTGACCGTCTGCAAAGGCCCTCCCTGAACTCTTGGAAGATGGAATGGGGGATACCGGAACCCACGATCTGGGTCTGGTGCTGGATACGGGGTAACCCCCATCCTGGTTGTGCAACACTGGTCGCTCCTCAAAGGCAGCAGCCGATCTCCTGCGGCGTGTGTTCGATGAGGGTGCCTTGAGCAAATGTTCGGCGCTGGAACTACTTGGCGGAGGAGACTCACGTCTATACATCGACGCGCGCCGTTCTCGTCTCCTGTCATACGAGTCGGGGCCATACTCACTGCGTCTTCCGACGTCGCCAGACTGATCCCCCGGGAGCCGCGACGTCGGGAGGGGGGCCTCGGCGCTGACGGCGGATCTTCTCGCCGTGCCGGGCGTCAGGGAACTGGCTGACCGACCAGCAGGATCATCCACTCGTCTACCCTCCCCCAAGGTGGAACGGCTCCTCTGGGCCGAGGCTGGTGAGTTTTGGCTTCGCGAATAGTCATAGTAGACCTTGTCACGACCGCCGGTGGCATGTTTGATAACCTGTGGCGACAGATGATCCTCGTTGTTGGTTGACAAGTGCTGTTTGGCGCGGTACGAGAAGTCGGGGGGCGGTTGGTCTACGTAGGTGGTAGACATGCTTCGGCGATGACCTCCAGCCCCCCCGGACGTGGCCGAAGCGAAACTGGTCTCGAGAGGTGGAAGATCCTGCCGGCTCCTGCGCCTCTCTGACCTCGCCTCGGGGGTACTGTCGTCAACATCTGGTGCCACAGGATCATATTTGCGAGCCGTGTTGGCCTTGTAATCTTCATTTTCCACAATCTTAGGGGCAGACGACGAATGTGTATCGGAGACCGTTCTCTCCTTCGTACGGATGGGGGATTCGAGGGGCCCGCTAGAATCCGAAACGTGTACGAAGCGACGCTCGGGGTTATGCTCATGGACCACTTCGATGAGGGGGAACTGGTCGACGTCTCCACGTGAGGGTGGTTCATCGAGGCTACTCGAGGTAACGCTGCCATGTTCTTTTGCGAGGGCTTCGGCTTCGTCTTCGCAAGTAGGCGGGGGAGGTCGGGGCAAATATCTCGGGACAGCACGATCTGGGCTTGGACTGCGGCGTCGGGGAAGGGAAGGAAGTGGACGGCTTGCACTAGGGATTCATGTCAGAAAACACTTGAAAATGTACGACGTTGGAGAGGCAGGAAGAAGCTTACGGCCTGGGACTCTTGCTTCTGGAGGTCGTGAAATAACCATCCTTGAGAAGGCTCTGGATGCTGTGTGGCTCTGCGTCGGCCATGATGAAGGCTGATAAAAGAATAGTAGATAACTCAGAAAAGGACGTTTCAGGAAAGTATCGGCGAAAGCGTCATGTTCGCGACGAGAAAGCCGCCAAAGGTTGCCAAGGCAAGGTATCAACCTTGGTCTTCACTCCTCTGTTAGCAGGAGTGAAAGTGAAGGTATCGTCGTCAGCAATTACCGTGGTAGTAATGGCAGTCGAGATCGCAGTGAGGGATAGAAATGATAGCGAGACGACGACGAACGAGTCCAGGAGCTGACGCGTGGCCTGACTTGTCTGGCGATGAGATCGTCAGCACGGATAGCTGGACACAGGCATTCCGCACACAAGGCAAAGACTAGGTGTCGTCAGAAGGTGATAGAGAAGATTGATCGAAGAAATGCAGCAAGATAGACGTCTGAGGATGGAAAAGGGAAACGGATTGGTTTGGCTTTGTTTCGTTGTCCAAACGAGCAACAGGGTGAGGTGAGACGCAGTGTCTTGAGGGCAACATGAAGGATGACATAGCGGTGGAGCCGCATAGTGGGGCGCAGTGCGCACCGTTGGCACGGTTACAGTGCATATGTCCGTGTACAATAGTATCGACACCGTGGCAGTAACAACATTATGTAAGCCATTACGGTCTCGGTCATCCTAATTGGACTTGACCACTATTATTTCCAGCATCGCCGGGCGACGACCGGCGGGCGGCAATCGAGGAACCACAAGAACATGCATGCCACTAGCCCGAAACAATGGCTTTCATTGTCAAATAACATCACACGTCCTTGGCTCCGACCGTATCCCGTTATCTCCACACAAACCCAACCCTCCTCTTTCTCATCCAGAATATCGGGCTTTGACTGGCCCCGCGGATATGCTTAGTGCTTCCTGCGTAGCACAGGTAGCCCCCCCTTTGCATATGGCCTGCACGGCGCATGGCCAAGCGGTTTGTTGCTACACAAGGCCACGTAAGCGACGAAGATCATCGGAGACTGGGTTGCCTCCTTCCACGTTGTTTCGCGGGTACCATATTGCTTACTCCTATTCAGCATCAATTCTGATCTGAGATGAATACCCACGCTGCTCTAAGTGCTCTGACAGCTGCACTTCCAAGGTCGGAGAAGCTGGAGATAACGGATCATTATGCCCTGTACATGTAAATCCTCGAGTTTCTATAAGTGACAGATTACTTGCACGTCAAGCCTCTACCTGGTAAACAAATATCCTGGATAAGACTCGCCCTTATTATGGCAAGTCCCTCCCTGTAGTTTAGTTGCAGCTTCTGATCCGGAGGGTAGAACATAACATTGCGACTAGGAAATCTTTTCGAGAGACACCAATTGGCTATGGATGAAGGAATGGGGAGCTCCTGGGCCTTAGCAAGGGAAGATGGTTCTCCAAGGAAGGTAATATTACGGCAGCCCGATGAATGGACAGAGCAAAAATAAAGTCCCCAATGGAAACCACCTGCGCATTGGCATCCTCGACGGTCAACTCCTGGAGTAGCACTCTAAGTACGTTCCAGATATAGGGACTAAAGTGCAGCTTATTTCAACATAATAGGCCAGTTGGTCAAGTTCAAGTGGACCAAGTCGGCTTTGTCTATTAGCATACAATACTGTGAACATCCCGAGTTCAAATTCTGCATTAAGGTGTACGTTTCCCGTAGCCTCGAAAGGGAGGCCGAGTTTTTTTTTTTTTTTTTTTTGATACTTCCCCCCTTATGACTTTAGTTTATTCATCAAATTCGCTATGGATATCCCTATCCGGAACAGTTGTGGTCTTACACGTCTCAAAGGGACACGGCATGGCTGAATTTCGACATTGACCAGATAGAGGCGTCATACGGTCATAGTAGTCGAACGAACTTGCACACACCAACCCTCCGACCAACACCAGACTTGCAGCCTCCAGCAACACAATAAAGCGCGTTGCGAATTACTCCTTTTCCAAAAACTCCTCAATATCCTTATCCTCCTCGTCCTCCTGCAACTCAGCTAACCTCCGCTCCTCGGCATCCAGTAGCTCCTTCAGCACGTGGCGCTGCCGCCGCCTAGCCTTCTTCCCCCAGTCAGTGGCTATCGCGGGGCCTTCGGCTCCCTCTTCTTCTTCTTCTCCGTCATCAGAATCCTCGGGAATGCCGGCCTGACCGCGGATGTCGTTGGGTGTCAGCTTCGCTCGAGGGGCGGCGGTATCTTCTGGTTCTTCTTGCGCCTCGTGGCCGCGCATCTGGAATTTTCCACCGAGTTTCATGAGGTAAGGGCGCAAGAGGGCGTAGGCGCCGACGATGACGACAAGGCGAATGATTTTTTGCGGGGTGAGGTCCTCGAAAGAGGCGCGGAGGTTGGTTACGCTGCGATTGACGTACTCCATGGTTCGTTTCTCTGAACTGAGCGGTTAAGACGGAGGTGGTTGGCCGAAAAGAAAACCCGGGATACGATATCCGAGTTGAACTTCGAAGTGGGAGAGTGTCGAGGTTGAATTTAGGACCCGACGTAAGTTGCGCCAGCAAATAATGAATCTTGCGTGGCGCAAATGCTTAGTCGACCTTAGCCGACAGCAGGTAAATCAGGGTTGTGTGAGTAGGCCAACAGAGAACAAGAGTCATAAGAACCTTGGATTCGGAGAGAGAGGACTCTGCGACAACTTGTGTGCGTGTGAAAGATTAGGGCAGGCGCTGCGTGAGTTTCCAATAGATGGCTCTCAAGGGAGGGATTAAAAAGTTGATACGAAAAAGATGGAACTGGTGGACAGGAGTCTGGAAGCGTCGGCACGTGGACATGCATTTGCACCGGTCACTCCGGGTTGGAGGTCCCCCACGAGCACGCTAAGCTCAGCTTGGCGATGGGGCCTAAGTGGAGCTAACCGCAAGCAACCGACTTGGCAGGGTCTAAGGTAGGTAAGGTAAGGTAGGTAGCCAAGCAATGCAGTGACAGTGACGTCAGGCCATTACCCATCTTCGAGAGAAGGTCTTTGTTACGATAAGATAAGCACTATAATCTATAGCACTGGGCATGAATGTATCTGCTGAGGTTGATCGGATTCGGGTATAATATCAGCAGATACAAGCTAAAACAATCACAAATTAATTTGCGAAATAGAAGCTTGAATGTTTTACTATCTACCGGGTCGCTCGAAATATTGTTGCACTGTTACCGTAGCTAGAGCAACTTCAATTCTTGACGACTCGGTATCACCAATGGCCGCGAGTCACGTGACTATCATGAATTGTTGTTTGGCGCGACCGAGAACGCATCGGAATTACAAGCTACGTTAAGGCACATAATGAAGATGAAGTAGGAACCCCAGACTCATGGATATGCCATCAACACTGGACAGACATCTGACGAAACGTCTTCAGCCACTCAAAGTTGACAGTGTGATGTGAAATCCGCGATTTCACACCATCACTTTCACCCGGGTATCCCCGTGACGCGACGCGCCAGACGTGGAGAGTGATCGATCTACGACCCGTCGTCTTGGGAGGCTTTAGGTTTTTCTCTTCTTCTTTCTTCTCGGCTCTTTACACACTCTGAAAGAGCCGAGGCATAGTCCATAATGGCCGACGCGTCGAGTGACGAAAAGCGAGAGGTCCGTCTCTCCCCTCGCCCCTCGCCCCTCGCCATAAACAACTTAGCCAACCGAGCACCGCCCGTGCCGTCCCATCGGAAAACAGAAAACGGCCCAGCCATGATTCACTGACAAACCTTCCAGCGCCTCAAAGCCGCCCTCTGGTTCGCCGTCGGGCAAATCGTCGACGAGGAATCCATGAAGAAAAACCGCAACGCCACGCCTCAGTTCATCGGCGCTTTGACCGAGATGGTGTGGGAGCAGATTGGTGAGTGCTGGCCATTCTTCCCAGTTTTCCTCCTCGTCCCTCGTCGGCGACTGTACACACACAGCACACAACATGGCCCTTACCGGTCCCGCAAAAACGGATGCATTTTTTAACGAGCAACTTTCGCGTGAATAGAATCCACAGCGACAGACTTGGAGAGCTTCAGTCGTCATGCCGGGAGGACTACCATCAGGGCGGACGACGTGGTGCTCCTGGCGAGGAAGAACCCGGATCTGCATGACCTTATCAAAGACTACGTTGATGAGCTCAAGGCCAAAAAGGCGGAGAAGGGAAAAGGGAGGCCGACGCGGTAGAAAGCCACTCCCCTCCCCCCCTGGGCAGTTATGGAAATGGGGGGCCCGTTTCAGGTTATGATATCTTATGATATCCTCCCTTTGATGGCCACTCTCTTAATGCTTAATGAATTCTTGACTAGGCCGTCGTTTTGGTGGTACAATTACTCTCGTGGTAAAATAAGCCACTAACAGCGTGAGAATGACGCTTCCCCCCCTAACAATAGCGATATTCGGCGACTAAAAGTTCACTGGGTATTCGGATGCACTCCCTCTTCCTGTAGACTTTGCCCTGGCTCCAGCTCCAGCTCCCGCTCTAGCTGTTCAATTTGTCGTTGCAGCTCCATTTGCCCTTGCATGTGGATCCGTTCTCGCTCGTCGATTTCTTCCTGCATCTGCTGCATTTCCATCTGTTCCTGCAGATCGATCCGTTCCTGCAAATCGATCTGTACCCGCATTCCAATGTCTTGTTGTTCCATTTCTTCCTGCTCCTCTTCGCGTTGCTGTTGCTCTTGCTCTTGTTCCCCCTGTCGTGGTTGTTCTTGCTGCTGCTGCTGCTGCAACTGGGCCGCATGTGCCGCCTCCATCTCCTTCCACTCATCCTCCGTCGCATGCAACGCCTGCGCAAGCATCGACACGAACGCCCAAACCTCCCCCGCCACAACGAGGTGCAGAAACTCGACGCCGACAAAGTTGGTCACCAACCGCCAGGACAAGCCGTCGAACACGTTGGGCTCGTAAATGTCCGACGCCGGGAGCCCCATCCGTTGCCTGTACATGCGCGCCACCAGCCGCAGCGCCACCGCTTCGTACGGCGCCAGGAGGACGTAGCTTGCAATCACGGTGAAGACGTCGGTCGCCAGACACGCCGGGAGGCGCGTGAGCATCGTGTCGATGTACGTCGGCATCATCGCCATCATCATCATGGCCGGTCCGGTGCCGTCGGGCCCGGCGCTGGGTCGGAGCTCGGCCGACCACAGTCCCGGCGGCGCGTCGGAGGACTCGGTGGCCTCGACGTCAAAGCTGATAAGTGTTGCGCTGATGCCGCCTTCCTCCTCGTCCTCGGTGCTGTAGTCCTCCCCGCCTCGGGAGGAAAAGACGCTAGGCCGTCGCGGGGTTGGGGTGGGGGTGGAAGTGGGGGTGGTCGGTGCTGCGGGGGTCGCTGGTGTGTCAACGCCGACGCCGACGCCGACGCTGGGACTGGCACTGGCACTAGCACTGGCACTGGCACTAGAGTCAGGAGCTTGTTGGGCTTGCTGCTGGCCTTGCTCGCTGATGTCGCGAAGCAATTCCGGCCGCGTTTGTGGAGGTAGGTCGACAGGTTGCCGTGAGGGGGCCTCCTGTGGTTCGGGTTGCGTCTCGGCCGTGACGGTTACAGTAGGGGCGGCGGGCATGGGAGGGAACATTGGGGGGGCCATCGGCGGAAGCATTCGCCGGTTATGCACGGTGTTGGGAAGCTGCGCATACAACGCTTGCCACAACGTAGTTGTCGTTCTTCTCCACACACGGCCCCATAAGACAAAGGCGAGGAAAGGCGTGGCGTTCAGGCACCAGGCCCCGGCATAGCCGAGGAGAGAGGACATGCCGAGATCCTTGGGTGGCGCAGGCGCGGGCACCGGCGATGACGGGGAGCCGATGACGAAGTAGCTCCAGTGAGGGAGCCACTCACTGGCCGGTATGATGTCTAACCTCTGCATGGCGACATACAGTTGCAGATGAACCCGGACGTAGGCAAAGATGCTATTGAGCCATGGTCTTCGGGGTCCACGGCTCCTGAATCGTACCCTAGTAAATGTCTTCCAGGCATGGCCGGCCAGGAACATGGGTAGACCGGCGAGAAGGAGATTGCGCGCAGAAGCCCGACTCCTCTCGTAACGAAACAAGTCGAAGAAGGATATATCTGCGTATCTTTTGTAGATGAGGATCCTGGCACGCAAGCCGTTAACCCCCCAGAGACTGCCCACCTCGAGGATACGGCCCAGCCTGAGTAGGCGTTGGCCCATATTGTCTTCAAAGGCCTCATGGCGATGCACCGAGTCGAAATGGGCGGTTGAAGGACCCATGTCGGGTTCGGCCACGCCTATTACCTGCATGACTTCATTGTGCGCCCTGATCATCTCGCGGTTGCGCCTCTTAGTTTCTGGGTTGACCGGACGCCCTCTGCTGTCGTATTGCTGTACTGGTTCCCGCGGATCCTCTTCGCCCAAGCCTTCGACTACATCGTCGTACGGCGACCGGCCCTGTTACATTGCCGTTAGATTCTGCCATGCGGCGCAGCGTGAGCGAAGAGAGAGAGAGGGGGGAGAGCTTACTAGGGCCTGCGCAGTCAAGGGGCCAAGCCGGGTCATGCTGGGAGGAAGTGGTGTGTTGAGCGACTCGGCGTGTGTCGCATTCTCATCTCAGAGCTCCAGTGTGACGAAGACCAACAACGAGAGACTCAAAAGAGCCAGTGCGATAGGGTCAAGGAAACGGCTTTCCGCTGAAGTTCTGGGTCATGAGTTGGCGAATCCGTTGTCAGACAATCCGTCGCTACCTTAACCCTTACCTAAAGGTAAGAGATCCGTAGAGGTACGTACCTTATCCGGGTAGCATGGGAACAATCCACCTTACATTTGTTAGCAGGTACAAAGATCACGTGATCTGTTGCACTTCCAGAGAGTTGTGTTTACGTCTCTGTCCGTCCGACTCAATAATAACCCGGAAGAAACGAAACTGCGTCCTGGAAGGTATTTTGAAGAATACTTCTCAAGGTTTCTTTGTTTGGTTGACTTCCAGGTTACCTTAGGTAGCGAACTCTTTCGTACTTTCAATTTGTACCTTAGGTACTTCTGACCAAGCCCTTCCCGTCACCAGCTCAGCTTACCTTAGATAAGATACGACCTCCGTTATCGATAAGATCGGGCATCCCGCTGGAGAAAAATTTCCAGGACATCTCGAGATTTGCGGTCGACCCTCGATTGGCAGCAGCAACGCAACACGCAACACGCAACACCCCCCGTATCGCCCTGTATCTCGAGTACATGAACAGGCGCCATGGCCAGCAAGCAGCCACTCAACACAACATTCAAAGTCGACAAGACTATCCAGCCTATATTCACAGGCGGGGCTGTGTCATTAGACAATGGCGCCAAGATCCTGGCTACGACCCTCGGTGAAGACGCCGTCTTGACGGACCCCTCCAATGGACGGCATATCGCAAAGATCGAAGGCGTACGAACTCTTGTTTCTTCTCACTTTCCATTCTTTTAAGAGACAAAACAGACTGACCTCAAGTCTTAGGATGGCGAGCAAATATCGACCTTGACATGTATGTGCCTACCAGCGTTTCCCTTGCTTCCCACCCCGGCTCCCCATAGACTCGTTTTCCATCATACTCACAACTCATTCTCTTAGTGACACCAAATGGGTCGCATCTCATTATTTGCTCTCGGTCTCTTACTATGAAGGTCTTCGCATTAAAGACGAACCAAGATGGCTCCATCGAACCCAAGCTCGCCCGGTCCGTGAAGCCTCATACTACACCGGTCGTCGTTCTCGCCGTCGACCGAACGAGCACCCTTCTTGCGACAGGAGGCGCCGACGGGACAATCAAAGTATGGGATATCGCGGGAGGCTACGTTACGCATACCTTTCGCGGACCGAGCGTCCTGGTCTCCGCGCTGCACTTCTTCGAGGTTGCCGCGGCCCGCGCCAACGAAACGGAGACGGAGAAGCCCAGCAGCAAAAAGGGGAACATGTCACGCCAGCAAGACGTCGAGAACGAAGAGGAGGGAAGCGCCAGCACCACAACCACCACCACCACCACCACCACCACCAGGTTTCGGTTGGCCTCCGGGAGCCAGGACGGCAAGGTACGGGTCTGGGACCTCCACAAGCGCAAGGCCATTGCGCATCTCGATTCCCACGTCTCGGATGTCCAGGGTCTGGATTACTGCCCGGAACAGCAGGCCGTCGTCTCCGGCAGCCGAGATAAGACGATCATCTGGTGGGACGCGCGGTCTTGGAAGATCCGCAAGGTCGTGCCGTGCCTGGAGCTCGTGGAGGCGGTCGGGTTCGCCGACCAGGGACGTCTGACCTACTTGGCGGGATCCAAGGGCGTCCTCCGCGTCTGGGATACCGACACCGGCCGGGAGTTGACCAAGGACCGACCTGCCAAGTCGGAACTGGAAGGGATCACGAGGGCGATCTACCATGCAGAGCTTCCGTTCATTCTTTGCGTACAGGCCGATTTCACTTTGGCCATGTACCACCCGCCCACCAAGGCCTCTCTTTCTGCTTCCGCCGAGGCCACGGTACAGGAACCTTTCCGACGTATCTCCGGGACACACGACGAGATCATCGACCTCGCCTATCTCCTACCGGACCGTTCGCTCATGGCTCTCGGTACCAACGCGGAAGAAGTCCGGCTCGTGTCCATGGTGGGAACAGAGTCGAAAGGCGACGACGCATACGACTGGGCAGCGGGCGAGTCGACGTATTTCGGCCAGGACATCGGCCTGCTGAAGGGCCACGAGGACATCGTCCTCGCCATGGACGTCGACTGGTCGGGCCACTGGATCGCCACGGGGGCCAAGGACAACACGGCGCGGCTCTGGCGCGTGGACCCGGCGAACCAGTCGTTCACCTGCTACGCGACATTCACGGGCCACGCGGAATCGGTCGGCGCCGTGGGCCTGCCCAAGACGGTACCGCCAGAATCCTCGGCGCAGTTCAAGGACCCGCTGAGCCACCCGCCCCCGTTCCTCCTGACCGGGTCGCAGGACCAGACGGTCAAGAAGTGGGAGATTCCGCGGCAGCAGCAGCAGGCGCAGCAGCAGCAGCAGCAGCAGCAGGGGAAGAAGGGCGGCAGCGGCTCGCGGGCTCTGTTCACGCGAAAGGCGCACGACAAGGACATCAACGCCATCGACGTGCACCCGTCGGGCCAGCTGTTCGCGACGGCGTCGCAGGACAAGACGGTCAAGATCTGGTCGGCGGCCGAGGGCGAGGTGCAGGGCATCCTCAAGGGTCATCGGCGCGGCGTGTGGTCGGTCAAGTTCGCGCCCGGCGACACCCCCATTATCCAGGGCGACGAGGGGCCGGTGGCCGGCAAGGGCGTCGTGCTGACGGGGAGCGGCGACAAGACCATCAAGCTGTGGAGCCTATCGAGCTACAGCTGCATCAGGACGTTCGAGGGCCACTCCAACAGCGTGCTGAAGGTGGCGTGGCTCAACATTCCCCGGGCGGACGACAAGAGCAGCAGCAACAACAACAACAACAACAACAACAAGAGGCCGATCCAGTTCGCCAGCGCGGCGGGCGACGGGCTGGTCAAGGTGTGGGACGCGCAGTCGGGCGAGTGCGAGTGCACGCTGGACAACCACATCGACAGGGTGTGGGCGGTGACGGTGCACCCGGGGGACAACACGATCGTGTCGGGCAGCGCGGACTCGACGGTCTGCTTCTGGAAGGACACGAGCACGGAGACGCAGGCCGAGGCGACGCAGGCGGCGCGGAAGCTGATCGAGCAGGAGCAGGAGCTGGAGAACCACGTCCGCGCCGGCTCGTACCGCGAGGCCATCGTGCTGGCGCTGCAGCTCAACCACCCCGGTAGGCTGCTCCACCTGTTCACGTCGGTGGTGACGACGAGCAAGCCGGAGGCGGGCAGCCTGAGCGGGGTCAGGGCGGTGGACGAGGTGCTGGCCAGCTTGGCGGACGAGCAGATCTTCCTGCTGCTGCTGCGGCTGCGGGACTGGAACACCAATGCGAGGACGGCGCCGGTGGCGCAGCGGATCCTGTGGGCGCTCGTGCGGAGCTACCCGGCGGCGAGGCTGTCGAACCTGTCGGTCAAGGGGGCGCGGGGGCAGAAGAGCCTGGGCGAGGTGCTCAATGCGCTCAAGGTGTACACGGAGAGGCATTACAAGCGGATGGAGGAGCTGGTGGACGAGAGTTATCTGGTGGAATATACCCTGCAGGAGATGGACGGCCTGGCACCTGCCTTGGACGATGTGGTGATGCGAGATGCGGAGGATGGCGGTAGGGACGTTATTATGGCGTCGTAGTATAGAGCCTGTATAGAACGCAAAAGGAAAAGACGACTTACGTGACCTGGCTGCATTAGTTTTCAGTGGTCAATTTCTCTTTAAAAGCTTCGTGTAAGGTGGTATTTTCTGTCAGGAATTGAATTTTTTTAATTTAATGTCGGAATATCGTTGATTTCAAACTCCTCGTCGCTCGGTGGTCGTGGATTTCCACTCTGGAAATGTCGGAATAGCCTCAAGTTAAGCTAGGGGCGTGGTCTCAGCTTTGTGATGGGAGTGGCTCTAATAAAGGAACATCACCTGTACCATTGTGTACGTGTACTTTTTAGGTACTTTGTGCTTTTTACTTGTACTTTGTACTTTGTACATTGTACCTCACTCCCATCCGTGCTTTGTATCTTTTTCCCAAACTGCAACTTTTTTGCCTTGGACAAATTCGAATTCCATCTTCAACCGCCCCATCATCCATCCCGACACCCTACGCGAATGATACCCGACCGTCCTATCTTCCCATCTTACGTCTCGTCCATATACAGCGATACTTTGTTTTTCTTTTCTTCTTCTTTCCAACATGGACTCGGTCCGTCGTAAGAGACAGGCAATCGATGCGCTCGATGAAGTCGCGGGCACCGATTCTCCTGCGTCAAAGAAGTCCAGGTTAGGAGATGTTCAGATGACCGACGGCCGTACATCGCCCACGCAGAATGGCCAATCTGAAGAAAAGTCAAGAGAGGAGATTCAAGAGAGACCAGGACCAGCCCCAGCCAACGGGGAGACGACAGCCGATGTAGACGACGATGCCGAACCCGAACCCGACGCCGACGCCGACGCCGACGCCGACCAGGCTCCCATCAGCGCACCGATCCGACAATCCGCGCCCACCGACGGCTACGACGACCTCTACCTCGACACCATAGATCGCAACGTGTTAGATTTCGACTTTGAGAAGCTATGCTCCATCAGCCTGTCCAACATCAACGTCTACGCCTGTCTCGTCTGCGGCCGCTACTACCAAGGCCGCGGCCCCAAGTCCCACGCCTACTTCCACGCCCTCGACGAGGACCACCACGTCTTCATCAACATGCAAACCCAAAAGGTCTACGTCCTGCCCGAGGGCTACGAGGTGAAGAGCAAGGCCCTCGACGACATCAAATACGTCTCCGACCCGCGCTACACCAGACAGGAAGTCGCCGAGCTGGACCGCCGGAAGACCCTCTCCTGGACCCTGGCCGGCAAGGAGTACGCCCCGGGCTACGTCGGCATGAACAACATCAAGGAGAACGACTACCTCAACGTCGTCGTGCAGGCCCTCGCCCACGTCGCTCCCCTGCGCAACTACTTCCTCCTCGAAGACCTGTCCCCGCCGCGTTCCGAGCTCGCGCGCCGCGCCGGCATCCTCCTCCGCAAGATCTGGAACCCGCGCGCCTTCAAATCCCACGTCTCCCCGCACGAGCTCCTGCAGCAGGTCGCCCTCGACTCGGGGAAACGCTTCACGCTGACCCAGCAGTCCGACCCCGTCGACTTCCTCTCCTGGTTCCTCAACCACCTGCACCTGGGGCTCGGCGGGTCCAAGACCAAACCGGGCAGCTCCATCATCCACCGCGTGTTCCAGGGCAAGGTCCGCGTCGAATCGCAAGCCATCACCGCCCGCGCCGACGCCGGCGACCGCCTCCGCTTCGAAGAAGCCGCCGAGGTCCGCGTCGACACCTCCCGCTTCCTCCTCCTGACCCTCGACCTCCCCGCCGCCCCGCTCTTCCAGGACGAGAACAACCGCAACATCATCCCCCAGGTGCCCCTGTCCCGCATCCTGTCCAAGTACGACGGCCGCCACGCCCAGGAACACCTCGCCCAGCGGAAGCGCTACCGCCTCCTCCACCCGCTCCCGCCCTACCTCGCCTTCCACGTCAAGCGCTTCAGCAAGAACAAGTTCGTCGCCGAGCGGAACCCCACCATCGTCACCTTCGACGCCCGCGGCGGCCTCGACCTCGCGCCCTACGTCGAGCCCGACCCGCGCCAGCACCCGCCCGGGGAACCCGTCTGGTACGACCTCGTCGCCAACGTCGTGCACGAGGCCGTGCGCGCGCACCGCGAGGACGTCGCCGACGCCGTGGGCGAGGAGCGCAAGACGTGGAAGGTGCAGCTCCGCGACAAGGCCCGCGACCAGTGGGTCGTCTGCCAGGATTTGTTCGTCGAGAAGGTCCAGAGCGAGCTGCTTTACCTCGGGGAGACGTATCTGCAGATTTGGGAGCGGAGGAGGACGCCGAGGGATACCAAGGGGAAGGCCGAGGCGGGTGTGTAGGGTGGGGGCTGTATGTACGTACTGTGTGTATTGTACGTACTGTGTATATACTGTGTAAGTGTGTGTATGGTCTTGTACAAATAGACCAGAATTCGAACCACAACGGAGATTATATTCATATGAGATATTCATGGAGAAATGACTTATGACTTTTATCTTCCTTTTTTTATCTTTTGTTTTATCTTTTTTTC
>NW_021167082.1:1539336-1553814 GCF_003711515.1 Sodiomyces alkalinus F11 | reverse complement strand
CCCCCCTCTCTTCTTTATTTTAAACAAAGGACATACAATTCACGACTCGGCCGAGGTCGAACAAAATATTCAAAATCGCTGTGGACTCTCTCCAGTGCCATTTCGGATAATCAACCTGTCGCTAAGAACAGCAATTATTCCTCTCCTATGGTACAATTGTGATTGACCAACAAGAATTCAACGAAAGACAAGAGGGGAAGAGAAAAAAAAAAAAAGGCATCCCAAATCAACAAAGCTGTCCCTCCCAAATGCCAAAGCCCTCATGACCATCTCGTCACATCCTGTCAAGGTCATGTTACGCATACGCATACGCATATGCATCCGCAACTGTCCTGATGTTCTCCCGAGTCCCCGTCTTAGCCGCATGATATCCATACCACATAATATACCGTTACCCTAAAGGAACCATAACGGCTCAAACTGATGGAGAAGAAAAAATGGAGGTAGCCTCGTTCGTCATGTTGTTACACGGTTTGAAAGTGAAGATGATGGCACGAGTGGTGGAATGATGATGTGGAGGTGGGGGGAGAAGAGGTGGGCGGTAGCGTATGAGTAATTGTTCAGTTGTCCGAAGAGATTGTGTTTTTTTCTTCTTTTCTTTTTTCATTCCCTTTTCCTTATTCCAGTGGTCGCATGCTAGAGAGCCAACGGGGCGGATAGTCAAGATTGGTTTTTTCGTTCGGGGTTTGGGGTTCGGGATGACGACGTCGGGCAGATAGATATCATGCTTGCATGGCTATTCGCGGCCGGGGAAAACTGGCCAAGGGCGGCGTTGGAGCAGCTCCTAAGCTGGCGGCAGCTTCTGATCGTCAGAAGCAACTTGCTTGCGCTTGTCCTGCTGCTTCTCCCGGCGGGACTCCTCGATGGCGGCGCGATGTTGGATGCTCTCATCGTGGGACTTGAACTCGAAGACGGTGCTGGGCGGGCACTGGAGATAATTCTTCCAGGTTTCGCTGGTGGTGAATTTTGTAAGCACAAGTCATGTCGGCCAGTGATACGACAGGAAAAGAAAAGAAAGGAAGAAAACAAAAACCTACCGAATCCTCAGCACGCGACCGCCAGTGGACCGAGTCCAAATGCTAATGACGTCCTCCCCATTACGGATGCTCACCACGCCGCCGCAAATCTCCTCGCCCACGTCCTGAAAGGCGTCGCCGAGGAGGGCAAAACGCGTGTCCTCCCAGTACCGGTCGGCAATGCCCTTCTTCAGGCGCAGCACCCACTTGCCACCGTTGCGGTTCACCTCGTCCTCCCAGACGGGGCGGATCCCCTTCTTGAAGAAGTGGTACTCCCAGCCGACCGGCAGCTCCGAGGGGTGCTTGAGGTGTCTGAAGCCACGGACGAAATCCTCCAGCGTGCTGCAGTGGACCAGCGGTGTCAGGGACTTGGCGTACTCCTCGAACGGCTGGCCCTTGGGCTGGCAGGGCCGGCACCACGTCACCCACTCGTATTTCAGGGGGTGTGTTCTCGGGCCGGTGTGTGGTGGCCGGGCCACCTCGGAGGAGCCGCGGACGGAGCTGGTTTGCGAGCCCGAATTGGTCTTCGAACCGGTACCGGTCCCCGACGCGATCTCGGCGATGGAGGCCATGGACGGCGCCTTCGCTAGGGAGGAGTCGCCGGGGGCCTTGTCGGAGGAACCGGCCTTGGCAGACGACGACTGGTTCTTCCCCAAGGTCGCTTCGAAGGGGTTCCCCGTGGATTTGGGCGTCTTGCCGGAACCGAAGGAGGCGAATGCACCGGAGCCGAGGCCAAAGGCATTCGAGGCGCTCGCGGTGGGCGACGCCACGCCGGAGCCGCCAGGGGTGGTCACGGTGTTGAAAGGGTTGGATTTTCCGTGGGAGGAGGAGTCGCCTCCGAATCTCTTCGAGAAGGAGCCATTGCGGGTGGAATCGCCGGCCGCCGGCGCAGTAGTCCCGTGGCCGGAGGTCGAGAGGGAAAGCTTGCCCGAGCTGTCGGGGAAGGGTTTAGCGTTCAGTGTCCTTTTCTGTATTTGTATTTGTATTTGTGTTTGTGTGGGGGGGTGTTGGATGTGTGCGCGCGGCTGGGTGTTGTATGTAGACATTGGAACACGAAGTAGACATTGGAAACACGGAAAAGACGTAGACAGCACCGGGAGACCTCCGAGGACGGGAGAAAAGAGGACAGGGCAGGAATTTCTACTCACTTAGTGCGGCGAGTCCATAGGTTGTTCTCCATGGGGACTGTCCTGGAAACGGGGTCGACGATTGATTTCCCAAACTGCGACGACGGCTCCTTCTCTGGTTCGAAGGGCGGCTCCTAGGCGTGTGTGGAGGGGGGAGTTCGATGTCGTGTGTCCTAATCGTAGTCCGTCTTCCAGCGTCTCACAATCGCGCAGTGGTTGCAAAGAGCAAGACGGAGGGGGGTTTTCGAAATCAACTAAGACAACTGTAATGCCCAAGAGAGGGCTGTGGACCTGGGCGAGGAGGGGCAGAAGAAGCAACGAGAACCGGGTAAATTGTCGTGGGTCCTTTCTGGAATGTTGCAAAAGGCCAGGAGAACACGAGCTGTGGTTCGAAGCGGGACGAGAGAGAGAGACGGGGGGTGGCTGGCAAAGGGTGAGATGAGGTCGGGACGGATGCAGGCGATGGTCGAGGTTTTTGGGTTGGGTTAACTGTGGCGAAGATGAGAGTTGAGGGGGGACTGTTGGTTGGCAAATGGTTGAGATAATATGTCCTGAGTTATTGTTGATCAAAATAATGTAGGTAGAATAGAGTGGTTGAGTAACGGAAATTCTCTGGATACACGTGTAGAATGGTTCGAGGGTGAATGGTGGAAGGTGAAAAAGGTGTTTGGGTCAAGACGTTGGATGGAAAAAGTTCAGGTAGGAAAGTACAATGTTACAGTACATCGGTGGTGGCAGTGGCAGGCAGTGGTGGTAGGCAAGGTGGAACTTTTAGGTCAATGGGGCAAAATAACGACTGATTCTATAGGTACTGTACTTCGCAGAAAAAAGGGAAATAAAAAGAAGTACCCACAGTCTTGCCCTGTACACTTGTCAGATGCCACAGCCACCTTATCGGGGTATGACAAACCATATAGTGTTAGACGTGTGGAGTATGGAGTACCTCGGTCCTATATATCCACCCTTATTTCCCCTGCTTTTTCCGTATAGTTAGACATTCCCGTGAAGTATTATAAACTTCACTTAAATAATTCCGCGTATCTTATTTATATTCTAACAGTTATAAGCCCGGCATTCTAATAAACGAAGCTATTCCAATCAATCCTATAGCTTCTAGGCTATTAAAAATCAGCCTTAAGTCTATAGCGGGTAGTTTAGTATTATTAGTAATATCCGCCTGCTTTAGTTTTATTTAATCGTTTTATCGTTTTTATCGTACCACCGTTTAAAGCGTTTAGTATAGTTAATTAACCTTTTCATTTATCCTATTCCACTGCTTTTTATTAGTATAACGATAGCTTCTACAGTAGTAGTGCCTATTATAGACCTTATAACACTTACTGCACCGAAAGACTAAAGGCCTTAGATTAAAGCGGTGATAACTATCACGTACTCCCACGATATCACCGACCTCGTTAATCCCGACCTTAAAGAAGCTAAACGGCCGAAGCGCCGTATTTAAACCGATCCACCTAAACCTCCTACTACCGCAGAAGAACGTAACGCCACTAATTAGGATATACTATTTAAGATCTAGCAGGTGGAAGGGGATCGGTATAAGGCCGAAAAGAGGGGGATTCAAGCACTCTATAACTATATCGCGAAGACGGTTAGCCCTACTTTAAAGGATTAGTACGCCGGCTATAAGGAAGTAAGGGATATATTAAAGGCCCTTAAAACGCACCTTAAGCCGATAAACGCCGCCTAGAAGTCACTAGTTAAAAGACGCTGGGATAAATACCTCTAAAACGTTAGGCGTATACCCTATAAGCGCTGGCTAGAAGACTTTATAAAGCTATACCGCGACGCCGAGATATATAAAGTCCGAGAATATAATACTAAGGAATAATAGATAGATAGCTTCTTTAATGCTATTAGTAACGTAGCACTAGAGTAGTTAGAAGGACGTTTTATATCGCTTATCCGGTTAGAAGAGAAAGACTTACCCTTAATATAATCTATCGTAGAGGAATATACGATATAGCTTTATCGCCGCCACCCGCACCAACTCGATAAGAAGCCCACCGTAGTATTTTTTTATACGGTAACCTTCCTAGGTAAGGATAAAGAAGGTAAGGATTAATGGGCATAATCGGAATAATAGGGTAACTAACCGTCTAACGAATAGAAGAAGGAGTGGTTATACGACTACCGTAATAAGAAGAGGAGTAAATATAACTATAAGCCTCTATAGAAGTGCCTAAACGTTAACGAGGCACGCAGGAAAAAGGGATATATACTTTTAAAAGAGATTTTAGAACGCGTCGACCGTATTATTAAGACCTGGGATAATAAACGTTAAAAGAGATTCCGGGAGAATATCGAAAAGGACGCTAAAAGCCTGAAAACGGGTGCTAAAAAGGACTCTTAGAAGTTATAGCCGAAAGAATCGTCGACGGAGGTATCTAATTTTATCGATAACTAGGATAAGGATTCCGACAAGGATTCCTATAGGATATATTCCCTCCTGTAGATAAATAACGTAACGGTTAGCAGTAACCTCTTTAATTAGCTACTAGTCGACTCCGGCACCTTAAGGTATATTACTAACTAATACCACCTACTATAGGGCTTCGAACCTGCTATAGAAAAGCATCGTTTTTAAATAGGTAGTAAAGAAACTAAGCTAGTTAAGGGTTATAGCAGGATATAATTAGAGGTAGACGACGAATATAGTAATCCCTTCGTTTTAGTGCTAAATCGCGTTACTTTATATAAGACTACCTAATAACCTTAATCGCGATTAGAAGATTAAAGGAATAGGGTATCGTTTTTAATTCCGGCCTTAAAGTGCTAAAGGTAGAGGGCTTAGTAGCCCTATCTCTAAATAACGTTAACGATTGATACGCCCTTATTCTAACGGATCGCTAATAGCACCTACTAAGCAGCTTCTTCAACAGCTCTATAACGCCTACTATAAACATAGCTAACGCTCGTTTATAGTACGAAAGACTAGGGCACGCCGGCGCTACTACCCTCGATAAAATAGGAGATACCCTTATTAGAGGCGTTATTAAAGGACATTAAAAAGGCCCTCTTATAGTAGACTATAAGGCCTATACTCTTAGCAAAGTAAAGAAGGTTATCTTAAGAAAGTCGCCTAACTACTAAACGACGATACCGTGGTATAGGGTAGAGGTTAACCTCTTTAGCCTTAATAAGGCCTATAATGGTATAAAGGTCGTGATGCTTTTATACGATCCCTATACTCGTTAAGCTATTATAAGATTCCTACGTGACTATAAATTAGCCTTACCCACGTTAGTGAATTCCAAGTTCTTCCTTTAGAGGCAGTACCACTATATAATTATAGTAATCTGCCTGGATAGAGAAAGATCCCTTTAGAAAGGCTTCGATAAATAGGCCGATAAAAGAGGGATTTTACTTAAGAGGTTATCGCCACACATAGCCGCGTAGAATCCGAAGGCAGAACGCTACGGCGGCGTTATTTTTACTATCGCGAGAACCCTCGTAACGGCCTCAGGCATCCAATAGGATATATAGCCAGAACTAATAGCTACTATAGTATATCTGTATAACCTTATCTCTCGGAAGAACCTCCAGTAGAAGACTCCTTAAGGGCAGATAGAGGATTAGATTAATAAATAAGGCCTAAAGAAGATCCTAATAATACCTATTATTAGCCACCTAAAAAGATATAGTTATAGGGTATATCCACTAACCACCGACTATTAATAAGGTCGCAACCGTAACGCTAAGCTCGCGGAGAGAGTATATATCGGCTATTTAGTCGGCTATAAGAGCACTAATATATATCGGATTTAGGTGCCGAAATTAGGGAGAATCCTACGCACGAGAGACGTTATTTTCAACGAAAAACTACTATATAAAGATCGTAACCACGAACCTAAGGTGTTAATTAAGGTTTTCGAGCAGCTTAATCTGCCTATAGATTATTAACTCCACGATCCTTTAGATATTACTACTAATATAGTCGATTTACACCCTTAAACGCTACTAGAGCAGAATACTATAAAGGAGGTAATAGCGGAGGCTACTACTATAGCGGCCACTACGGCTATCGCCGCTATTACTGCCGTTACTTCTAGGGGGGTAGATAAAGGTGCAGGTTCAATAACCACTACAGAATCTGCAGAAGAATAATAATAGCAGGAAGATTAACCTAATCAGTAGGCATAGGAGGTATGTGGAATAGGGCAAATAAGCCCTATAACGCCTTCCACGCCTCCGGCGGCACCTGCTTTAATAACGCCTTCTATAATTACACCTATAATTACACTAACGGCACCTGTTTTCCCTCCTCTAATAACTATAAACGGCCCTCCTACACCACTAACCGGAACTACGGATCTACCGCCTATTTTTAAACGGCCTAACGATACCGAAGATTAATCTGACGATACGGCCGTAACCGGCGATACCGTCGAAATAGAATTATTATCCCCTAACTAATCAGTTCTAGAAGAGGAATCAACCACCACTACTACCGCCGTTAATCCGGCATCTATAGCTCCTACTACGGCTAAGTCTCCTTAAACCTCCTCTTCTACTATTATAGCTAACTAACCTGCTCCTATAAGCAGAAGAAACCGTCCTCCTATTATTCCGACGGCCGCCACCGACCTGCCTGCCCGTAGTAGGCGTCTAACCGACCGATATACCCCTCCTTTCTTTTATACCTTTTATAACCAGATTAAGATACCGAAGAAGCCGCTACTACGCCGCGATATACCTAAGGAACCTCTAAACTAGTCTTAAATACTAAAGAGTCCCTATAAATTAGAATAGATTAAGGCCGCCTTATAGGAGGTCGGCACGCTTAGGTTAATAGGCACCTTTAAATGGTGGGAATAGTCCTACTAATAGGGGCACGGCTTGGGACTGCCTGAATTAGTTCTAAGGCCACTAGACCTTAAATAGGTTTTTAAGTATAAGGTCGATCCTACTAGTTACGTTAATAAGTTTAAGGCACGCCTATGCGTTCGAGGGGATTAATAACCTAATAACCACCTTAATGCCTACGCCTCCACCCTCGCTGGAAGGACCTTTAGGTCGCTGATAGGTATTATAGCCCACTTCGATCTCGAGACTCGGTAGCTTAACGCCGTTAACGTATTTACTAATACCCTGCTTAACGAAGAGATTTATATTAAGGACCCTCCTGGTTAGCAGTTACTCTAGTCGGCTACGGGCCTTAAAGCCCACGAATAGCTTGAGGACCTTTTAAAGCAACGCCCTCCTATATAACAAAGAGGGATTTAACGGCTGTGTTGAGTGTTATATAGTCTTCGGCGTTCCCTAAAGCTATAGCACTAATAGCTCTCTTCCGTACTAGGTAAGTACGGTTTAAAGCAATTAACCGAAAACGATTACGTCTTTAAGAATAAGGTCCTAATTACTTTCTTTTACGTTAACGATATTATCCTAATCTACTGTAAGGAATATTAGTCTACTATAAATAACCTAGTAAAATATATATAGTAGAGCTTCCAGATTAGGGATTTAGGACTAATTAAGTGGTTCCTTAGAATCCGCGTAGGACGTGATCGTTAATAATGTAAGCTATAGTTATCGCTTATTAACTATATCACTGATAAGATAAAGGCGTTATAGGTGGATTATGGAGGTCGTAGGGTTAAAAGCCCTCTTCCTTATCCTAACGTTCTAGAACCTGCCGACTAATAAGCCTCTAAGGAATTAATCTATCTATATCTTCGGAAGGTCGGTTCTATTAATTACGCCGCCTGTTAGACCCGACCTAACGTCTCTAAAGCCGCTTCGAGGCTTACCGAATTCAGTATTAATTCTTTAAAATAGTATTATAAAGCTGTCGATAGGTGCCTAAAGTATCTCGGCTCGATAAAGACCCTATACCTCTACTTCGGACCACGTAAGGACCACTAAAAGCCGGCACTCTTCTATACTTCTAACGCCGCCTTCACAGATAACCGTAAGACTAGGTATAGCTCGTAAGGGTATACGACCCTGCTATTCGGGGGTCCTATAGACTAGAAGGTAAATAAGTAAATAAGCGTCGTGACCTCTAGTATTAAAGCCGAGCTTATAGCACTTTCTGCTACTACTAGGCAGTATATCGCGACGAGGCGTTTAATAAAGGACCTAACGTTAACCTTTAAGGAGGAACCACTTATAGTATACTACGATAATTAATAAACTAAGCAGCTACCAGAATCCCCTAGGCTATAGGTTACATCGAAATTAAAGTATCTCGATATTCACGCCCTTTAGATCCGATAAACCGTTTAAAAAGGGACCGTCTCGATTAATTAGATCGCCACCTATAATATAGTTAGCGATAGCCTTATAAAGATACTACCCCCGTAGAAATATAGGGCGTTTATATATCTATTAGGGATAAAGGTCCTAAGCCACGGGGCTTAAAGCAATTTATAAAAGACGCGGTGCCGAGTTTATAATCTATAGCCTAGATTAACCGTGGTTTTAGTGCCCTTTAGATTATTATTTAGGCACCCGTTTTTAAAGTGGTTTTAAGGTTAATTTAACCACCTGTTTTTACACGTTTTTAACGTTTTTAGGCATAAAAGAAGCGCGCTTTTTAATAAGCCGTTCTTTAACCGTTAGATTAATATCTAGGCCACTATTTTACCCTAGATTTACGGCTTTAAATTAAGCAGAACAGTCAGAATTAATCCTATAGTTCTAGGGGGGTGTGTCAGATACTATAGCCACCTTATCGGGGTATGATAAACCATATAGTGTTAGACGTGTGGAGTACCTCGGTCCTATATATCCACCCTTATTTCCCCTGCTTTTTCCGTATAGTTAGACATTCCCGTAAAGTATTATAAACTTCACTTAGATGAATACACACACAATTCCGCGTACCTTATTTATGTTCTGACAACACTTATGGTATAGAGCCCCGATACGGTCATCAACTTATTATCGTTCTATGTAGGTATGTACGCAACCCTTTCTCGGTTGTGTCCGAGGTTTTACGCTTTATAACTATGCTACGATGTACCCCAGTGGCAGCCCTGTACCTGACCACGGGCGGGACTTTCGAGCCGAGTTGTACCCAACGGAAACGACAAAGAGACTCGGCCGAATATTCTGTGACACAAAGAAAGCATCGACTGACCAGAGAATTGAAGCAATGCTGCAGGAAACATAAAAACAAAGCCCTATTATTACTCGCTAGAGAAGTCTGTACGTACGTTTGTACTATAGTCACTGTGTAGGGAGTTTAGACGTGTACCCGTATCCCTATCCATACCCGTACAGAATACATGGTAAAAGTGAGGTCATGTACGGACAGAATGGGGAGTATAAGGTAACCAAAGGCTTGAGGCCCCAATTTCGACGATGGGAAACATACCAGGTACCAGGTATTCTCAGCGCCTCAGGTATAGGTAAGGTAGGTACCGGCGAAGGGAGCAGGAGGTACCCCGCTGGATGGAAACAATATTCGTACCACGTACTCCGCAGCAGAGTCCTCTGTCACACAGTATTGTAGTGAAATTACGAAGTACATACTTACATAATCAACGCGTCTCTGCGCGTTTCCCACTCGGTACCTTGAGGACCTTAAGCTCATCGAACCGCCATCAACATCACCATTCTACCCGCCTTTGTAGCATCTTCATCCTATCAATCTCCAAACTCCGGGAGACCACCGCCACGCCAAGGGTAGCACGGATGCGCTGCCACTCTGGATCTGGTCTTCACTCAGTTATTGTGAGGCGCAAGGCTCCAGGATGGAGAAATTCCTGCGGGATTGGCGCCAGGATGCCCTCAACAAGGCGCAGTACGACGCCGCCATCTTCGTCGGCGACAAGCTCCTCGCCTTGACCAGTCAGTCAAACGGTCCTTCTCAGTCGGGCACATAGATTGTGTTTTGTGCCTTCTGCCTTCTGCCTTCTCTGCTAACGCTAACCTCTCCCCTTGCAGATGACGATAAGGATGCCTTCTGGTTGGCCCAGGTCCATTTCGCAACCGGCAACTATACACGCGCCCAGACCTTTCTCTCCAAACAAGACCTCATCACCCGAAACCCGTCCTGCCGATACCTCGCCGGCCATTGCCTTATCAAGCAGTCAAGGTACGAAGAGGCCCTCAACGTTCTGGGCGATCTTAACCCGGTCGAACTGTACAATTTGAGATGTAAGCGAAAGATGCAACCTAAAGCCGGAAACAACAACAACAACAACAACAACAACAACAACAACAACAACAACAACAACAACAACAACAACAACAACAACAACAACAACAACAACAACAACAGCCACAACAACAACAACGCCGGCTCCTCCCGCGCCAGGGGCTTGTCCACCACAGCCAGGGACAGGCAGCTACGAGACGAAACAGAGGAGCAGGAAGAAGAAGCGCTGAACCGAAAATACGAGGCTGCCATGTGCTACTTGCGCGGCATCTGCTACGCCAAGCAGAACGCCTTTGACCGCGCCAAGGAGTGCTACAAGGATGCCGTCCGCATCGACGTGCAGTGCTTCGAGGCCTTCCACCAGCTCATGGCCAACTCGCTGCTGTCGCCCGACGGGGAGTGGCAGTTCCTCGACTCGCTCGACTTCGACTCCATCCACGTCCCGGCCAGCGTCTCGGCCTCCCAGGAGGCGGCCGAGTTCACCAAGATGCTCTACACCACCCAGCTTTCCAAGTACCGCGACCCCTCGGCTTTCGCCGCCGCCTACGACTCCCTGTCGACCCACTACCGCCTCGCCGACAACCCGGACCTCCTCCTGGCCCGCGCCGACCTCCTCTACACGCAGTGCCGCTACCAGGACGCCCTGGCCATCACCGACTCGATCCTGCAGGACGACAAGTACAACTTTAGCGTCTACCCGCTGCACCTGGCCTGCCTTTTCGAGCTCGGCCGGAAGAACGCGCTCTTCCTGGTGGCCCACGACCTGGCCGACAACCACCCTGGCGAACCGTGCTCGTGGCTGGCCGTCGGCGTCTACTACTTCGCCATCGACAAGATCGCCGAGGCCCGCCGCTACTTCAGCAAGGCCAGCATGATGGACGCGCACTTCGGCCCGGCCTGGATCGGCTTCGCCCACACCTTCGCCGCCGAGGGGGAGCACGACCAGGCCATCTCGGCCTACTCGACCGCCGCGCGGCTCTTCATGGGCACGCACCTGCCGCAGGTCTTCCTGGGCATGCAGAACCACGCGCTCAACAACATGACCCTGGCCGAGGAGTTCCTCAAGACCGCCTACGGCCTGTGCAAGACGGACCCGCTGCTGCTCAACGAGATGGGCGTGGTCAAGTACCACCAGGGCAGGCCGGACGAGGCCGTGCAGTTCTTCGTGCGCGCCCTCGAGATCGCCGACGAGATGGGCGCCGACCCGGACGCCTGGCTCGGCCCGCGGACCAACCTCGCCCACGCCTACCGCCGCCTGCGCCGCCACCGCGAGGCCCTGGCCGAGTTCAACGAGGTGCTCCGCCTCGGCGGCAAGGACGCCGCCATCCTCTGCGCCAAGGGCCTCATCTACCTGGAAGATGGCCAGCCGGAGAAGGCCGTCGTGCCGCTCCACGAGGCCCTGGCCGTCCACCCGCAGGACAGCATCGCGACGGAGCTGCTCAACAAGGCCCTGGAGGAGACGGTGGGCATCGATGTCGCCGCTGCCGCCGACGACGACGAGGAGGAGCTGGAGGCGTTCGAGGGCGAGCTGGAGCTGAGCAAGGCGCGAGCGCGGGACAAGGTCGCTGCGCGGGGGCAACCCGGGAACTGGATGGCCAAGGGGAAGGGTAGGGGTGAGGGCTCGATGGAGACGAGTGGCTATGATTGACCGTTGGCCCGGTTGGGCGGGGGGCGGGGGGAATCGTCACTGCAAACAAATGTAGGGGACGAACGGTACGAAGTCATGTCTTGATGTCTTTTTTCTTCTCTCTTCTCCTCCTCTGTCATCTCCTTTTCCTTTTTCTTTCCCTCTTCCTATTGGTCTCCTTCCTCTACTTCCGTTGCCCCCGCCCCCTTGCCTTGGTCAAGCGAGCATGGAAGCTGGACAGGGGCCGTCCTGGTTATTTTCTCTCGTATATCTCTAGCCGGCGTCTGTGTGTTTTCTTGGGCCAAGGAAAAGCTACGGCTATATTACGCATCACAGGGTGTAGATGGGGAGCGACGCAGAGCACCCGAGGTAATGTTGTCACATTGGCATGGGCATGATCACGGCCGGGGGCGGGGGGAGTATAAAAGGTCTTTTAGGGTAGCATTCATTCCATACCGGTACGGGCAGGGAGGGTTGCATTTGTCCTAATCGTTAGGAGTTGGTAGGAAGCCTGTACGGGCTTGTAGGAGAAACAACAGCACTCGGGATCGACTTGATGTGTTCCTACTCCTTTCGAGGCAGAGGATCCTCGCGTGTGACTTCTACATGATGGTATACAGCCATCGCTTCGCTCGAGGCTAGGTATTGGTCGTATTTACCAAGGCAGAGATGCTCTGTGATGCTACGAAACGAGAGGGCCTCGAGCTCTACAGCTTCCCCTTCCCGGCCACCAGGTCCTCTACCTTGGCGAACTGGTAGTAATAGTCCAGACTCTTGGGGTTGAGAAGCGTTCCGCTCGGCTTGATGATTCGGCCAGACACAATCTGCTTGACGGGCAACTCGACTTTCTTCAAGTTCACCGTCGTCTGTGGCATGAGGGGGGGGCGGGCAAGTTAGTGGTATTTCGTTATTGAGAACTCCTTTACCCTCGGCATGTGAAGACAAAGGAAGAGCCAAACGGAAGAAGAAAAAGGAGAAAAGGAGAAAAGGAGAAAAAAAGAGAAAAACATACCGGAATCTCGGGCGTCTCAAAAATCCACTTGGGCACATGCCTCTTGGTAAGCTCCCTGGCAATAGCTTCCCGCATCTCCGCCACCAACTTGCTATCAAACACATGCCCGGGCCTCATGAGCAAGAAGAGCATGACGCTCTCGTCCTCATCCGCGGGCCTTCGCTGGCCGACACAAAGGCTATCCGCCACGCGGTCGGCAAAGAAGCCCTCCACGACGGCATAGACCTCGGCGCTACCGAACCGCACCCCCGAAGGGTTCAGCACGCCGTCGGCCCTTCCCAGAAACGCCACGCCCCCCGTGGCCGGGTTCACGACGCAAAAGTCGCCGTGGGCCCAGACGTGGCCGAAGCGCGCGAAGTAGGCGGCGTGGTACTTCGACCCCGGGGGCGCGGTGTAGGCCCTCGCCGCGGTGGGCGCGACGGGATCCGTCTGGTCCCCCCAGAGGAAGGCGGGGATGTTGGGGAACGCGGCGGTGGCGACGAGTTCGCCATGTTCGCCGTCGGGGACGGGGCGGCCGGGCCCCCCGTCGTCGGGGCGCTGGGCGTCGTAGATGGCGATGGGGACGCCGAGGGAGGGGCCCTGAGTGCCGCCGACGTAGACGGGGGTGAGGGGGTTCTGGATGCCGAAGCAGCCGGCGATGTCGGTGCCGCCGGAGATGTTGGCGAGGTGGACGCGGGGCGGGAAGCCGACGTCGTAGAACCAGTGGAAGAGCTGGTCGGAGAGCACCATGCCGGTGGAGGTGACGATGCGGAGACTGCTCAAGTCGGCGAGGTCGCGCGGCGCCAGGTTGTTTTTCGCCATCTCGGCCATCCAGCGCGGGCTGGTGCCCAGCTTGGTGACGCGCTGCTCGGCCAGGATGCGGACGAAGGTGGTCAGGTCCGGCTGGAAGGGCGAGCCGTCGTACATGACGGTGCGGGCGCCGAAGAGGAGCTGCGCTACGTTGGCGAGGTACATGATCCACCCTGTCGTGGTGTACTGCAGGCCGACGGAATCGGGCGAGACGTCCTCGTGGAGGCGGCCTTCTTTGAACAGGCTGATGATGATGGTGCCGACGGAGTGGACGATGGCTTTGGGAATCCCGGTCGTCCCGGAGGAATAGTAGACGAGCAACGGGTCGTGGAAGTCGCACTGCTCGAACGGAGGAGGGGGGGTGCACGGGGGAGACGAAGCGAGGAAGTGCTCCCATGTCTCTGCGCGAGGAACGGAGGAGATGTCGTGAGGCTTTGCGAAGCGCTGGATGGAGATGATGCCGTTGAATTGGTCGCAGTCCTTCATGTCTTGGGAGACTGCGGCCATCTTGTCGCGCAAGTCGATGACTTTGCCATTGTAAAGCGCCGCATCGTCGAAAAATATGAACTGAGGGGCGTAATTGGTGAATATTGGATGGGGGGAAGAGAATAATAAAAGAATAAAAAATAAAAAATAAAATTAAAAACTAAAAATATAAAATATAAAATATAAAATATAAAATATAAAATATAAAATATAAAATATAAAATATAAAATATAAAATATAAAATATAAAATATAAAATATAAAATATAAAATATAAAATATAAAATATAAAA
>NW_021167082.1:1482110-1539296 GCF_003711515.1 Sodiomyces alkalinus F11 | reverse complement strand
ATAAAATATAAAATATAAAATATAAAATATAAAATATAAAATATAAAATATAAAATATAAAATATAAAATATAAAATATAAAATATAAAATATAACGTATAAAATATAAAATATGAAAAAAAAAAACCAAAGAAAAAAAGAAAAGAAAAAAAATTGCAAGACATAAACAAGTTGGACAAAGCCCACTCACCTTCGGATTAATCTGTACAGCCCTCTGCAAAATACCACTCACGCCCATATCCGTCGAAGAGCTGCTAAACAGGGCCCCCAACCACGTCGCCGCCAAAAAGACAAGACACGTCTCGATGGAGTTGGCGCCGACCAGCACGACGCGGTCCCCCTTGGCGACGCCGCGTGCCTTCATGGCGGCCGCCAGCCTGGCGGTCGCCTGGCGCAGGCCGGCCCACGAGCAGTGCCTGACGGC
The DNA here is from genome assembly GCF_003711515.1 of Sodiomyces alkalinus F11. NCBI lineage: Eukaryota > Fungi > Ascomycota > Sordariomycetes > Glomerellales > Plectosphaerellaceae > Sodiomyces > Sodiomyces alkalinus. The sequence goes on along the minus strand of NW_021167082.1, from coordinate 1,538,872 downwards.
GGAGTTCCCCTCGCGGACCTCGGTGATGGCGGTCTTGGCGTCCTCCTTGCCGGCGGTGCCATGGTGGTGGGAGGGGTCGGCGGACGAGCGGGCGTAGAGGATGTTTTCGGCCCAGTTGAGGCGGACGCCGCGGAACCAGCGCGGGATGGAGTCGATCGGGGCCGATTCGTCTACGACGGTGGTGTAGGACCCCGTGTGGATGAGGTTGGCGTAGGCGAAGACTTCGGCCCAGAAGCGGGACCGGTTGGCGCAGGACCAGCGGTAGAGGTCGGGGTAGGTCTGGGAACAGAGTTGTGAGTTTATAAGTTTACGTATTTGAGGAATGTAAGACAAGGAGATGACGAGAGAGAGAGGGAGAGAGAGAGAGGGAGGAGCTCCGGTTGGCAAACCTCGAGATTCAGACCATGTTTCCTATTGAGATCCTGCATGAACCTGTACATTTCCGTATTCTGGGGGTCTGGGTGCTCCCAGAGCTTCCTCGGCATCTCGGCTGTAGCCATGATTCCTGTTTGCTACGTATTAAGTGCTAAAAAAAATCCACGGTCTTCGAATACAGTAGCAACAGCACGTCGGTAGTTGCGGGATTGGAAAACCCGCGGGAAGAAAAGGAAGATGTGCGAAGGACGCGGAAAGTGGCAGAGACGAAAGGATGCAGACACAAGCAAAGCAACACGTGTAAGGTCGAGTCGTTCGGTTTTCGGCTCAAGCCGTCGCGAGTTTGGGGGAGATTGTGCTTCGTTATTGGACTGTCTAGCCATCAGTCAGCTTCCAGCTTCCAGCTATCGTCTCCCCTTGTCAAAATCCCCGCTCGATTCCGGGGTGGACTGCGGGGTGGGATCGGCAGGGGGGTGGAGGAGGAGGTGGGGGGTTCCATCCCGGGAGCGGCCCGGAGCAAAATAGGTAACCCCCGTCTCTTTCCTTTCTCGGCCCTGCTTTGGTGATGAAAATGCGACGTTTATGTACGGCTCAAATTAGTATCGTAAGGCTCCATGACGTCTTTGAGGTTTGCAGCTTCCCAAGATGACGGCGAAACAGAGAGCCGCGTTCCCGTCACCTCGCTGATTTCCCATGTTGCAGTCGTCAACGATAAGTATATTCACCGCTTCTCTGGCCATACTCTATGCGTCACCACCGTGCTCTCCAACTGGTTCCCCGGAAGCCAAGATGGTTAGATTACTGATCCAATCGATCGATACTAGTGCCCCGTTGGTTCGGATCTGGGGGCCATAGGGTTCTCTTGTGTCATGTTCTTAAATTTGTCATTGATCGATATCCCGAAAAAAAAAAAAAAGGAACCTCGGTTAACATGTTGTTCACTCGTCGAAAATCTCATCTTGCCCTATCCCTATACCTACGACGTGCAAGGCGTTTTACACCTTCGCTGACTTCCCTCGGGAAACGGTCATGTTTGTTCGTCGGACGTTGATTCCGAGTTACAACGTCCACGTGCTTGTACCGATAACTCGGATGGTGTCGGCATGCCCTCCGGGTATCGGTAAAGCACGTGGGTGAACTCCGTACCTACGGAGTATGAATACTTACGAAGTATAGAAGAAATTCACGTGGTTGCCAATTCCAGTACTCGAATGTACTTTTTGAGTAGAACCACGCGGTGCGGAGTATCCTCGACAGTGCCAGGTGGTTCAGTGGTTCAATACCCAGAAACCCCTCCGAGGGCATGCATCCGCTAGTCGATGGAAAGTGAGGCGCAGGATTGGTGCAGGAGCCGTCGGCTGGTAAAGAGAAATACCAGTGTATCGGTGGTTGCGCCGCTTATTATTGCGGTTGTACTTAGTGGTCATGAATAGCTTCCTAGGAATTATAAAGGACTGGGCAAGATGACGATGACGATGACAATGACATCCACACAAGGCCGGCAACAGGTATAATGAGGCCGTGGAAACATCCTGCCGTACTCAGCAGGCCACTGGGCGCATTTCTAAAGTCGATGGTGGTCGTTTGCTGTGTGTCGTGGCGGGTTGCTTCCGTGTTAATGAAGGGGCGGGCATAGCCACTTCCCCCAACTGATATGATACTCACGCAGACCTAGGGATGTCAGTCTAATGCCTACCACAGAGTCTCAAGAGGACGGAGAACAAGGTCTGACTCATTAGCTACGAGGTAGCGGCCTCGGGCTGGAAATTGTGGGCTTCGTTTGAATCCGGGGAACACACTGACGTCTCCGGAACTGCTGGATGGGTCCAAGACCGTCCAAGACCAACCGACGATATTATCGGTCTTGGCTATTTCTCGTGACATTATATGCATGCAGACACCAGACGTTCCGACGTCATCCCTGGGAGCATAGCATAATTAACTGGATTTCTCTGATTGCCAGTTAGCGGAACAACCTGCAAGTTGGGTGTACACGTGTACAGAGTTACCAGATAAATTGAGCGGTATGAACTTCATATGGCATCCATTGGGATGAGTTCTCTGCGGCCCATCCTCTTATCTTTACCCGCATCCCGTCTTCCCCTTGATGTATTGCCACGCCTGGGGTTCTCTTCGGGGGACGCGCAAACACCCAGAAACACTCGTTGATTAAAGGTAACGACGTAACGACCATTGGGTCTCACCGTATGCCCACTCAAGATGGTCAATGCGTGGTCATGAACGCCCAAGTGAGGTATGAAAGGCACGGATATGAAGAGGAACCCCCCCCCCCCCCCCAGTTATGAAGTAATTACCAAGAACATGAGCCGGGATAACAAACATTTCCTTCACAACAAGTAATTAATACGTTCAGTCGCTCTCTTCCCATGTTTGTGTCGCGACACGACACAAAACACACGTAATGCAGATCGCAAGGACGGTAAAGGTAAAGATGGTTTGGGTTTCAACCGAGTGGGAAGAGCATCAACGGTGAGACTTGGGTATGCACAACCAAGTCCAAGCATCACCGATCACCCCAAAAATAGGGAGAACATGTCTGAGGTCATCTTGAAGGTGCGCTTGGAGAAAGGTCAGAGACACGTTGAGATGGCGTTTGAGGTGGGTGGGGACAGCAGTTGCACATCAGACGGGATGTGCCTCTTTCAGTGCTGTTGTGCGTTTTGCGTGTCACAACTCTGTTTGGCCCTCAACGGGGCCCTAGAGGGCTGGGAATCATAGAAGAAAGGGAAAAGAAGACGAAAAAAGGGAGCGATGACGGATGCTAGGACCCCTGTGCCTACATGTGGTGCAGGCTGGACCACGGGAGAAGAAGACGTCTCGAAGTTGGCTGCGTTCGGCTGAAAGTTGGTAATACTCGGTACGCCAGGTACGGAGTACGGATGGTTTTAGGTAATTAGCCTGCAGGTTGGGGACGGGGCACTTACCGACGGGGTTGCCGGTACGTGAGACCCTTGTCACCGGCATCGGAAGAAGTCGGAGGAAGGATTTTCGTGACGTCTATTTTGTCGAGAGTCGACACGCGAGATGTGCGATTGACTTTCGCATTTGCTTCCCCGCACTTGTTCCCTTGCGACTGCGGTGAGGATTTACCCAATCCTTCCTTTTCTTCTTTTTTGTCCTCGTTATGCGTCAAGAAAGCGGAGAGACTTGCGGGCAGGCGATGGAGCTACCGGGTCAATCAGGAAGACGCCACGACGGGGACTGGGGACTGGGGATTGGGGTTTCGGGACACTAACCCAACCAGGAACCCGTACACCACCCATTGACCAATTGGCAAGCGGCACACTGCAAATTATCCGAAGTGAAAGCTGTGTCACCTGGTCTGGTCCTTTGGTACGGAGTAGGCGGTGTACATAATTAATTACGAAATAGGTGAAGTTCGGTGACCATCATGGATTTATTTCTTCTGTTTGTGGTCGTTCGCCGAGTTCTCGGGCTGTTCCATTCATATCATCTTATCGAAGGAATCGGGGTGTTTTGAAGAAGGGACCGGAATGTCACTCCCTTATCTTTTCTTGCGTTCCGTCCGGAGCCCGTCGGACACGGAACGGCGGCTGGGTGACATCCATCGGTGAAAGAGAGAACGCGCCCGTTGCCGATAAGCCCCGTCGGTGTGGTGTGGTAGGGTGTGCCAACGGAAGGTGTGCCACACCACCGAAAAAAAAAACGAGGACTGCAACCAAGCAGCGAGCGGTAAAGTGATGTGCCAACCCGTCGGGCATGCAGGGACAGGGGTCAAAATGGTAGAAGAGCTGCAACGCCATGCAAGGGAAAGAGGTCTACAACGTACTTACGCGGCTGACTCCTTACCTTTTTCGTCTTTTTGGTTCGTTCTCCAACCTCTCCAATCTCCCAACAAAATTTCGGTGACGACGTTCATTTCTCTGTGTACGTAACGGCCTACACCTAGTTCGTGAGTGCGCGATGTTTTACCAGGATGGTGCGAGCGTTAGGAGCGAATGATGCTCAGCGGAGGCACTGGTTATCAGGTACTTTTTTTCTTCTTTTTTTTTCGTTTCTTTGTTTTATTAGGGTCCGAGCTTGTTTAATCACACTTGCTACGAAAGGAGAATGGTAACATCGTATGGGGAATATCATTTACGTGGAAGAGGAAGATCGTCAAGCAAGGCTTCGAGGAGTCGTACTTTCCACAAAATTCCCAGATACACGGAGTAGGTCATCGTGGGTAATAACTGTACTCCGTGCCTAACCTGCCAAACATCTTGTTGAACCTCTCCTTCCGGAGGGGAGTAATTACATTAGGTACCCAGAGGATCCGGCGTAGATCCGGAGTAGATCTGGTGGATGATAGGCATTCATCCTCTTCGGTCCTGGATTCGTACCCCAGAAGTACCATCATTCATCAACGAGCACAACACATCCAACTAAAATAATGTGCTAGGAAACCAGTCCGATACTTCCCACTCCGTCTTTTCCTTCGCATCCTCCGCCTGCATTAGCGCTATCCTAAGGTACCTTAAGCTTCAACCCGCTCCTTCTTGCCTTTCCCCAGACCTGCGGGCACGCTAAGGCAGGACAAGGACTCACATAGCCAGGTCGTTGCTTCCGACTACGGAGAGGACGTTGAATTTGAGTCATCCAGTTACAACGTACAACGTAGTAGGAAGTACCTTACCTCCAACCCTACCTTATTTTGTACGTTCTCAACAGAGTCCTTCTCTGGTCCAGATCTTACATCCACCTCACATGACGGCCGCCTTGCTTTTTTAAATCTCTCCAATTCGCCTACCACCTCCCTTTTCCTTCTTCTATTCGTAAGGAATATTCCTCCTCCGCCTTTTTTCTTCTCCCCGTCACCTCGCCCTCTTTCTTGCTTCCTTCCTTCCTTCCTTGTCCTCCAGGTTGGTCACACGCAAAACCATACCATACGGATTAAGCCGGGACTCTGTTTGGGCAGCAAACTATCCGAACCTACCTTGGGGAGAAAGGAACAAGAAGGAGGCCTCAATCGAAATTCCATTCGTCTTCCTCATCTCCCGAGATCTCCCGCCACCCCACCCCCTTTTTTTCTTCTTTTTTTTTCCATCTGATCACACTATACGAATATTCAGCCCATTTCAAAAGGTGGTCGAGCTACCATCCCAGATTCCCGCCTTGGGCAGGCCTCGTGTTTGTCGAAATCCCCCAATCAGGGTCCTGGCTAAAGTACCGGTACCGGTACCGGTACGGAATACCGTTACCACTCCCGGACCTCGATCCACCCCTCACTCCCTCCCCCAGGGGTCCACATCCTATTCTTGAAACTACACCCCCGCCAGCTCTGCGACGGAGAGGCCCCTAAACCTCCCTTACGCCCCCCTTACCCACCTGGAACGGACTACACGTACTGGAGGACTCGTCCGAGAGCCTCCCCCCTTGCCAGAGCTTACCGGATGGGCCAAAGTCACGGTGCTTGGCTCGCAGCCTCCTCCCCTGTCCGATCCGGATCGCATCTCTTAAACAGACTCGTCCTCTCTCGAAGACGACTGCGATTCCTTTCCTTGCGTCCGACTTCATTTTCCTTCTCAACAAGCCTCTCACGTGTCCCCGTCTCTTCCTTCATCTCTTCCTTCATCTCTTCCTTCGTCTCTTTACCGCTAACCGCCCGTTTTCATCTTGACGCCGCTGGTGCTGGTCCCGGCTCTGTGTCTGCTACTGCTACTACTCCTGCTCCTGCTCCCGCCCCCGCCCTTCTTCGCCTCGGTTGTTCTCCTACTCGCACACTCCCTTCCCGCACTACCTCGGCCGCTAGTAATTGTAATACGGCCAATTCTACCACCCTCACCCGCCCGTCCTCTTTTCTGCGGTCATACTCCGTCTCTTCGACTCAGCTCCGCGGGCCCATGATGCCGATGGCGTCCTCCTACAGCACCGCCTCCAGCTCCGATATATCCACCCCACGTTCTGCCTCACCTGTCGCCTCGTCCGTCGCCTCGTCCGTCGCCTCTGCCCGCTCCTCTCATTCTTCTATATCTACTAAACGCATGTCCATATCCAGTCGCAGGATGACAGACTTCAACCCCATGTCTTCCATCAACATCGCTGAGCTCGAGGATAAGATGAAGACGGCCGCCCTCGACCAGCATCGGGGTTATGCCCAGAATCACTACCCGGAAGTTCAACAATACCGTCCAACCGAGACCATCCCCAAGTCATCGGCTTGTGGTCACCAGGTCTTGCGTGAACCCGTCTGGAACAAGGGTATGTATAGTCATGCTCCATCCCATCCCATCCCATCCCATCCTATCCCCATCCCATCCCATCCTATCCCCTTCCCATCCCTTACCCATTCCTGCTCTTCGACTTCCTATTCTTCCTACCCGACTTGGGTTTCTCTTTTCTCTCTTTTACCCCTTCATCACCTACGTCCGCATGGCTTCCGATCCTCCCCAATCAAAACAGTCCATTCATCCAACTAACATGCTGTCCTCACTAGGCCTTTCCTTCACCCCAGAGGAACGTGTGTCCAAAAACCTCACCGGCCTGATCCCCCACGTCATGGAGAGCCTCGAGACCCAGTCGGCTCGGGTCATGAAGATGATCCAGACTCGCCAGACCAACATCGACAAGTACCTCTACCTGTCAAATCTCAAGGCCCAGAACATCGACCTGTTCTATCGCGTTCTCATCGACAACATCCGCGAACTGATGCCCCTCGTCTACACCCCTACCATCGGCGACGTCTGCCTCCAGTACTCCAGTCTCTACACTCGCCCGGAGTCGCTGTACATTTCCATCAAGCAGCGGAAATCCATTCGCACAATGCTGCGGAACTGGCCCTATCCTGAGCCTGAGATCTGCGTCGTGACAGACGGCTCCCGCATCCTGGGACTCGGCGATCTGGGTATCAACGGCGTGGGCATTTCTGTGAGTTCGTTCCGATGCATGGCGAGTGGTGGTGACGGGTGTGACGACTTGGAGCTAACAACTCACCTAACCCCACCTAGATCGGAAAGCTGGCCCTCTACACAGGTGCCGCTGGTATCAACCCCGCCAAGACTCTTCCCATCGTTCTGGATACCGGAACCAACAACGAGACCAATCTGAAGGATCCCTTCTACCTCGGCCTTCGCTCCAGGCGCGTGTCCGTCGAGGAACAGCAGGCTTTCATGGACGAGTTCATGGAGGCCGCCAACGATGTCTTCCCCAACATGGTCGTTCAGTTTGAGGACTTCGACACGGAGAAAGCCTTCAAGTACCTTGACCGCTATCGGAATAAGTACAAGTGCTTCAACGACGACGTCCAGGGAACTGGCGCCGTTATCCTGGGAGGGTATGTGCCTGATGTCCCCAAAACCAACTCAATTTGGCGATCTGTTTTGCTAACCAATACCAGCTACATCGGTGCTGTCAACCTGTCCGGCGTGCCTGTTGATGAGCAGCGTCTGGTTTTCATGGGTGCCGGTTCCGCCGGCGTTGGCGTCGCGAAGCAACTGGTCGAGTACTACACCCGGAGAGGCCTCAGCGAAGAAGAAGCGAAGCGGAAGTTTTGGCTCGTCGACACCAAGGGTCTAGTCACCCAGGACCGTGGCGATGAGCTCGCCGAGCACAAGAAGTACTTTGCCCGCACGGACAACAACGGCCATCAATTCCGCACCCTGGAAGAGGTGATTGAGTATGTCAAGCCGTCTGCCTTGATCGGTCTCACGGCCACCTTCGGCGTCTTCACCGAGTCGGTTGTGCGAGCCCTCAAGGCCTCGGTGGACGCTGGTGGTCTCGGTCGCCGGCCCATCCTGTTCCCCCTCAGCAATCCCCTCACCAAGGCCGAGTGCACATTCGAGCAGGCTGTGCAATGGACTGACGGCACTGTCATCTTTGCTTCGGGTTCGCCCTTCTCGTCCTTTGCTATGAAGACCCCGGACGGCAATGTCGTCGACTACAATCCCAACCAGGGCAACAATGTCTACGTCTTCCCTGGTCTTGGCCTCGGTACCATCTTGGCCAAGGCCACCAAGGTCACCGACAACATGGTGTACACTTCGGCCGCCGCCCTGGCCGAGTCTCTGAACACTGACGAGCTCCGCAAGGGCTTGATCTACCCCAGGATCGAACGCGTCCGCGATGCCAGCTTGATCGTCGCCCGCGAGGTCATGAAGGCCGCGCGGAGGGATGGCGTCTCCAAGCTTTCCGACGAGCAATGGCATGAGTGGGAGGAGTGGGGCGACGTTGCCCTGACCGCCTACATCAAGGAGCGCATGTATGATCCGGTCTCCTTTCCTACTGAGAGGGCTCGCTTCTGAACATGATATGTGGCCGAAAATGAGCTTCGCTGCGCTTGGATGTGAAGAAAAGAAAGAAAGAAACTAGAGGTAGGGGCACAGCCGGTCAAGGGATGCTTATAGACGGGCGAGGGAAAAACAAGGACCGAGTTGGGTAACGTCTATTGGGATGAAGTCGGCGTTTTGGGATGTGAGCAACCCCGTAAAGGGGCTCACTGGATTTTTTCCTTTTCTTTTCTCTTTTTCCTGACATTTGAGAGGCCCAAGACTGGCTTTCTATGTCTTGCGACGGAGGGTTATGGCGCTTCATGTCCTTGACATGTGTCACACAGATACCATACATAGTTTCCTTGGAATTCCTTTGGACCATAGACGGTCCTTTTCTTTCCCGCATTATTCAGTACCTACCGCCTTGGGACTTTCGGTTATCGTGAGACGGGAAGACGTTGTTTTGCAATATGTCGCTGCATAGAATGGAATGTCTACTCTTCTGGACTTGACTATTCCGACGCCGGGTTTGCCTCTTGAGTACACTATTGTTTTCCACTTTTGACTGTCATGAAGGCCTTCTTTCACTGACTCCTTAGCCGTGGACACGGGGGGAGGATAGACTAGATAGAAAAAAACAAGAAAAAACCTGTGGGTATTTTGGATGCTAATGCCAATATGAGCCGCCGCCACCGCCGCCGCCGCCACCACCCCCAAGAAACCTTCGCCATACCTCTGGCTCGAGTTGAGTAAAACCAGTGAGACAAACAAAATGAAAGGAAAGGACAGGAGACAAAAAAGGAGCAAGTAATGTAATGTCCATCAATGAGTGGGTGTGAGAGAGAGTGTGTGTACGAGTCAACTGAGACTATATGCGGGAGATTGTCAAAGCAATACTCGTGGGGTTCGTTTTGTTGGGAAAAGAGTGAGTGAAAAGATAGATCAGAGGGGGCGTATGCGTAATGGGTTTCGTGTTTGAGGGGATAAGTTTCCCGCGCATGATGATGATGACGAAAAGAGGCCAACACCCCGTCAAGTCGAGATGGCACATCATCATCACCCCTTCCTGAAGAGCCGCTTGGTGGCGCCCACGCGGCCCAACTCGCCAAACCTGCCCTCCTCGGGCTTCCGCTCCCCGCTCGCGAGCCGGACCTTTTCCTTGACGCTCTCGACCCAGGCGCGGCTCTCCTCGCTGATCTCCACCTTGCGGCCCGTCGGGCCCGCCAGGCCCAGCGAACTGTCCTCCTCGCCCCAGCTCCGCGAACTGGATCTCGATCTGGCTGATTCGTCTGAAGGGGGTGCTTCGCTCCCCGGGCCCCCATCCTGCTGCTGCTGCTGCTGCTGCTGCTGTTGCTGTTGCTGTTGCTGTTGCTGCAGCTGCGGCGGGGCGGGCGTGCGGGGAGGAAAAGACGCGGCGGCGGCGGCGGGTCGCAAGCCCGAGGACCCATGTCCGGCGCAGGAATCGTCCACGGGGAGGCCAGCCGTGCCGAAGGACCTCCTCGTCTTCCGCACGTTGAGCGGCGTCATGGGCGAGCGTTCCAAGGCCGAGGCGGGACGGGCGGGCGGGCTGGCGGTGGCGGCGCGGCTGGAATGGGCAGCCACGCGGGGTAGGTCGCGCACCTCGATTTTGGCGGCCGAGTCGAGGTTGGCGGAGCGGCGGCCGTGGTGGGAGGCGTACTCCTTCAGGTACTCGCCCAGGTCGGCCCAGCCGCCGCCGACGCGGACCATGACGCGCTCGCCGCGCTCGCCGACGCAGCGGATGAGGAGCTTGATGGGGGCTTCGCCGGTGGTGCGGGAGAGGTGGTAGACTTTGGTTTCCTGCTGGCCCTGGCGCCGGGGTCGCGGGTTCCTTCCGTAGGCTGGCGCGAGGAGGAACGCTGGAGTGGAGGCGCGGGTGGAAGAGCGGGACGAGAGCCCGGACGCACTACGCCGGACGACGGGTTCCTTGGGGCCGCCCCCTTTCTTGACCCTGAGGACGGGCAGGTCGGGAGGGGGAGGGTTGAGGTTGACTTTGGTCGGGGATACGGCCAGCTTGATGTTGGCTGGGATGGATGCTAGGAGGTGGCTAATCTGCTGTTGGAGCTGATCGTCCCCGCCCACGTCTGAAATCATGGAGGAGCCCTCCATCATGGTGGATGACTCGCCCATGTCCTCTTCGATGAACGATGGTGGGTCCAGGAGGGAGTTAGATGTCAGGTCATCTGCATCTAGGGCCGAGTCATCTGGGGAGTTGACACTATCCTCCCGGAATCTGAACGACGTTGGGGGTGAGCTTGGGGGACTCGCAGGGCTCCCCATGTCGGAATCGTTCTTGCGCCGAGAGAGCTCGGGCTCGACCTCTGCTTCGTCTTTATCCGAATTGGTGCTCAACCGAGGCAGAGGAGGGGCGACAGCAGCTTCAGTGGGCTGAAATTTGTCGCGTGGTAATGGGGGGGACGCCGAGATCTCCGGCATGTCACTGGTCGCAATCGGGCTTGTCTGACCGTGGATGATGGTCGGGGAGTAGGATGATCCGGTAGAACGGCGACTCCTGTGTATGAGAGGCGGGAGTTCGGGTTCGTCGTCGGAGTCTCCTCCTCCTCCGCTCTGGGGGCTACCATGATTGGAGCTGCCGGAGGAATCCTCCCTTTGTTGCGCTACCGGTGTCGGTAGATGGCTTTTGATGGGATCCATATCCTCAGGTCCGTCGTGGGATGAGACATCCCGCCTGTGAAAAGAAACCGGAGTGTGGAGACGAGAATGTCCCGGCCGTGACTCTGACGGCGCCGGGAGGCAGAGCGACCGTGCACGCATGTGAAGTCCCGACTTGGCATCGGCATGAGCACTATCATCAGCCGTGGACTCGCGGTTCCTGGCAGGCGTCTCTGGTAGGGCCGTATCTTGGGAGGACAAGGCGTGGGATTGTCGAGTAGGAGGAGAGTGCATGTCACGGCCTTGACCCTCGCTTGCACCGTCGGCTGGTGGTGCGATGGAGATGGGAACGGGCGCAATGGGCCTCGCCTTCACTTCGACTTGTGTCGTAAGAAGCCACTCGGCGCCGCGGATCTTCGCCTCACAGGCGGCATGCCAAGCAGCGTAACCGTGCTCGAGGTTGTCCATACGGGTGACCCACGAGTCCGGTAGAGTGTCCGGTACGCCTTCGAGGCTGTCAAGCATGGTGTCCATGATTCGAGCGGCCGTCGCGATCTTCTTTTGCAGCACAGCCCTCATGATGCCAAAGTCCTTCTCGGTCAAGGCGGGCGACGTTCCCGGGTTTCCAGAGGCGTCCGGACCTCCAGTTGGTGCTGCTGCTACGGAGTGCCTCTTTTTGGAGGCGGAGATGACGTTCCATCCTGACTGCAGAGCGACCTCGGCGTCGGATAGGGAGGAGAGTAGCGAAGGGATTCGTTGCAGGACGGAGAGACGTATTTGCCAGACGGACAATAGACGGGCGAGCCTGGCGAGGTTAGGCAGGGCCTGGACGATGATGGCTGTGACGACGGCTGTCAGGTCGTCTAGGTGGTTGTATGCGGAGAGCGATACGATGGAGCGATTGTCGGACACGGGGGTGCCGGGCCTGGAAAGCGGGAGGATATGGTTGTGCAGGATGTGGGTCTTGATCTCGTCGACTTCCAGCTCGTCCAGATCGTGGGCGATCTCCTCCAACCTGCGCTCGTACTGTATGACGTCCCGAGTCGGAAGATAGCCCGAATATTCCGGATCCTGCCCTCGGTCACCCGGCGCCGAGCCCTTGTTCAGTGATAGCTTCAACCTCCTGGCCACGGGCGCCTCGAAGCCGGCCGAGCCCCCCATGGCCGGCCAAGGCCACTCGGACATTTCGTCGAGCCACTCGTATGTCTTCTGGCTGGCGACGGCTGTGCGCATGGCAAAGTCTTGTTCGTTTGCGGTCGATGCGTCGAGGCAGGCCTTGAGCGACGGCGTGGGATGCTGCAGGACGTCGACGGCAGACATTGGGGTCAGCTGGCTTAGAAGTTCGTCGTGGATGCGGGATCGCGTGGGGGAGTGCTCGTCGGAATGGCGGTATTGGCGCCGGGACGAAGGCTTGAGCTTATGCCCCGGACCGGGGAGGATAGATGTCGGTGCGTGGTCGGGCATGGCGAGAGTTTTGCTTTGCTGGAGTGTTAGTGGGCTGATTGATCGATGGTGTCTCCTGAAGAATGGGGAGGCATGATTCGATCGATGAAATGGGCTCGTCAAGGCGCGGACGGGGCCAGAGCCATGCTTCTTTTCGTCTCAAGCTCGAGAGGAGATGCGGTGGAAACGACCCGCGGTGATGGAAGCCAGCGTTCGTTCAGGCTACAAACGGAGGTGACAGGTCTGTAATGGTCGTCATCATGGATCGGGGGTAATTTGCGATCTGGGCGACGAAGATGGCGGCAGTTATTTGTAGTGCCAGGCCAGAGCACGGCGAGCAGGAGCAGGAGCAGGAGTAGAAAGAAGACAAAGGGTCAGAATGTCACGGCTCCGACGCTGAGGCTGATGGTGTGCATATGCAGGTCCCCAACCCAAACGTTGTACGTCCTTCAAGGCGATGATAGAACCCTTGACCGAAAGAAAGGGTAAGAGAGGGAAGGAAGCAGAGGCAATGATCGGATAATGTCGGGTAGCCGCAGGACCCAGGTTGGTGACTCTGGTTGGTGATGGACGATGGCGGATCCCAGGCGAGGTGGAATTCGAGTGGTCGGAAATGCAATAGACTGGTCAATGCCTGGAACGAGAATGAGGACGAGATGAAGGGCGAAGATGAGGTCGGAAGGCTGGGGTTCGAGATGGTTTCGCGATAGAAGAGATGGAGATGGAGATGGAAATGAAAGAGAGGGGGGATTCAACGAGCGAATGACGATGTGTCTTTTGGTTTCAAACAAAAGCAAGACAAAAAAAGAAGTTAAGACATGGCAAACGGGACAAGAACAAGGAAAAGAAATCGGAGGAAAAGTGAATGGTTGGGATAATGGAAGAGGGAGAATGAAGGTATTCTACCACCGGGACCGGGTCGAAGATTGGGGTTGCTACCCAGCGGATGGAGTTGTGTTGTTTTACTTCCAGGTTCGTACTTTCTACCTTACTCAGCTGCCTGGAGGAGTACCAAGTACATATACATGTGGGCATCATTACGGCGCCATAGAAACCGGGCGGGATCTTAGGGGGGCCTGTCGGATTACCCACTTTGTACAAGTACGTATTGTCTTGTACGCGAGAACAGGTACGTACCCGTGCAGGTGCGTGCATGATGGTAGCATGATGGTATCGTGAGATCGACCCGAGAATCCCAGGTATCTCGCTTTAGTAAGGTACCTACCTATAGGTACCTTAGGCAGTTCTTCTTAAACTGCCTCACTTTCACGGTTTCACCTTGGACACAATCCCATCATTGTCTACCTTATCTTCTTGTATGGAGTCTACACGTCTACAGATGCATACCCCCCGATTAATTCGGAGAATGCCCCCCAGGAAACACATACCCAAGCTCCGCCAGAGTCCTCGCTGGACGATTCCCGCCTTGCTTTTCAAATCGCATCTTGGCATCCGCTATGATGCCCCGTTCCCACATCGTCTCTTCTCCCCAATACGGAGGCTTCTTCCTCTGCCCCGCCGACGACCACGCCGTCATCACCCAGTCGTGCAGTTCGTTAATGTACAAGCCATCATCCCCATGCTTCGCAAACGTATGCAACGCTTCCCCCTTCGCCTCCGCCAGCCGCCTCTCCCACGCCTCCATCTCCTCCTCCGACGGCAGCCGTAACGCACCAGCCCACACCGCCGCCACCGCCGCCCCCTGCGCCTCGGAGATCTGGAACGGCACCGCCTTGACCAGGAGCCCCACGAACGCCAGCGTGGGGTGCCGCCTCAGGAACACGTGCTGGTACAGCCCGTGCACGCCATGACCGGTCGTCAGCAACCCGTGCGCCAGGTCCGGCACGAGGAAAGGGTAACTGAACAGGAAACCCGTGCAGTACACCACCGCGTCGACCCCTTCCTCCACCGTCCCGTCCTTGAGCCGGATGGCCCGTGTCCTCCCGGGCAAGAAGGCGTCGATCTCGGCCACCTCGTCCGCCCGCACGTGCGCCAGCTTGTCGGCCGGCGTGGGCGTACCACGGACCGACAGCAGCGTGCGTGCCGCGACCTCGCTGACCTGCCGCGCGACGTCGAGTCCCGAGGGCCCGTTGCCGACCACGACCACCTTCTTCCCCGCCAGGGGACCGGGAGACCTGTAGCTTTTCGAGTGCGTGATGACGCCCGGGTGCGCCGCGTGGAAGGCCTCGATGCCCTCCACGGCCGGGATGAACGGGGTGGCGTAGTGCCCGTTGGCGACCACCACGGCGTCGAACGTCCCCGAAAATGTCTCGCCCGGCGTCACGGTGGATGCGGCCTCGACGTCCCACTGGTCGCGCCGCCCGCCCTCCTCTTGCCGCAGGGAGACCTTGTCGACGCGGAAGCAGAACTTGATGAGGTGGCGGATTTCCTCGGCGTAGCGTACCACGTACTGTAGGATGTCTTGCCGGGACGGAAAGATCCACGAATCGTCTGGGAACGGTTCGTCGTGGTACTGCATCAGCGTCTTGGGTATATTGGCGTGCAGCCTCTCGTACATGGGCGTCGTGTACGTGGGCGCTTTGCGTGTTGCCGCCGCCCCTCCCCCGTCGTGCTCGGGCGGCAGAGGTGGATCGGGCGGATAGAATGGGTCGGTCTGAGGAATCGGAGGCGGCCTGGGCGTCTCCCGACTATAGCGCCATATGCCGCCCACTTCGGCCTGTTGTTCGAAGATGACGATGGACTGGAAGCAGCCCCGATCCAACAGATACTTGGCTGTCGAGAGGCCACAAGGCCCGGCTCCAATAATGGCCACTGTCTTGACCGCGAAATCTCTACCGATGGAGGATCCCATTTTTCGATCAATAGTAACACCATGTGCTCAGAGAAGTCATCAGAACTTGGGAGAAGAGTGGTATGTGAGTCGAGATGAGGGAATGAGTCGCCTAGGTGGGTGGGAGGGGGAGGTCCTAGGTCTCCGCTTCACGCCCCCCCTCCTCGCCTGTCCCCCACCTCTTTAAATGCGACGATAAATCTAATGGCAAAAAACCCCCCAGCCTCTCGCCATCTTGCGATGATGTGATGAGAGTGGGACACGGGGATCGATCCATCGACCTTTTATTAAAGGTTCAGACATTGCAATTCGTTATTTCAAGGCATGCTGACTAAGAAATGAACGATCCAGATATCCGTTCATCATTGGTCCTTGATCTTCTGAAGCTCGAGTCGAGCAACCATGCTGTCTTCCAGGTTGTTGGCGATTCTATGTCTACGTAGCAACCCCGACAAAGTGCGAGGTGCCAACGACCATCATTTCGGCACAAACGAATAACAAGTACGGCATAGCAAGTCCCAGCCTTCGTTCACCTTCGCGTTCCTTGACCATGACGATGAAAATTCTCTACCTTGACGCCTGTTCTTTTTTCCGCTTTTCGAATTCTTAAACATCATATGCAAAGCTCATGCAGCCTTCTCTTCCGGACCCGCCTCTTGGCTCTGCGCTGGTTGTTGTTCTTGTTGTTCCTCGGCCGGCACCCCATCCTGCCCCTGGGCATCCTTCGGCCGAACGGGGTAGTGTGTGCCCTTATTCTTGACCTTCTTGACCTTCTTCTTCTTCTCCTCCGGTGGCGGGTAGGCCTTTGTTGTCACCTCCTGCCACTCGGCCGAGGCCTCGAACGCCGCGCGGATCGGCGCCGTCAGCTCAATGAGCGCCTTGGACAATGCCGGCTTGAGCATCTGGGGCGTGAGCTGAAAGAAGAAGAGCGTTAGCACACCGCCACATGAAGAAGCCTTTTTCCCCCCCGCCGCCGCCGCCCCGACCCACTTACCACTTCGTTCGCATAGTCCTCGTATAGCTTCTTCGCATCTGTGTATATGAGCGGCTCTTGCTCGTGTCGGTCAACGCGGAACTCCTTTTGGCCGAGGAGTGCCGACGTGGGCAATAGCACGTATTCGACAAAGGCTAGCAGTCCGTTGCCTTCGGTGACCCGGGGGGCCGCTTCGGCTTTGCGGATCTTCTTGGTGATGACCTCGGGGGGGTCGAGGAGATCGATCTTGCTGTCTGTTGCGCGTCGTTAGGTTCAACTTTTTTTTTTCTTTTCTTTTTTACACTTCAAAGGGGAAAGAGATATTCTGGCGCTTACCCTCGTCACTCGAGCTCATCTTACCACCGTGGAGGCCTGGCACCATCGGGTTGATCAAATGAGCGCGCTGGGAATATAATGTTAGCAATCGCATCCTGGTGACAAACGCGCCCCCCCCCCCCCTTCTCAGAGTAACAACATACCTCTTTGTATCCAAGCTTGGGAAGCCAGTCCTTTGCTGCCACAAACAGCTTCCTTTGATCGCGACCTAGCCAATGTGTTGTTCCCCCTATTAGCATCGAACCGTCCCTGCCCGCACAGGAGACTCGAGTGCACCCACCTCCAAACTGAACATCAACCTTCAGGTATTCCTCGTCCAGGATCTGCAGAATGGGATACAGGAGACCGCTCAGCGGCGCATTGTTCGATTGCTTGACCGTCTCGGCGCCGGCGCGTTTCGCGTCGTGCTCCGACACCACCGAGCTCAGCCGGTAGACGTCCATGACGTAGTCGGCGTTCTTCTGGTACGAGCTTCCGTAGATGAACTGGAGCTGCTCCGTCCGCACGCCCACGGCCTTGAGCATCGACGTAATGATGAATTCATAGTACTTGGCACGCTGGTTGACGAGCTCGAGGGGCGCCTTGAGGTTGTCGAGGAACGCGTGGATGTCGGCGAGCAGGATGGTGACTTCGCACCCCGCGGCCAGGAACTGCGCGATCTTGGTGGCGGGGACGAAGTAGCCGCAGTGAGGTCTTCCCGTGGTGGCGGTTCCTACAGAGTACGGATTCACAGTAGGTGAGTATTATGCCGCCAAAACGAAATACGAGAAGGGGAGAAAAGGAGAAGAAGGAAGAAGGGAAACGCGCGAGAACCCTACCCCAGTAAATTTTCACGTTGCGACCCGAGTCCAGGACCTCTTCAATGATCTGAGGGTCGAGGACCTCCTCGAGGTTCTCGTTAATGAGAGCGAGCTTCTCCTCTTTCGTCTGCGGTGCCATGATGACGGGCGACCCTGCAATCCTCGAAAGTCGTGTGTCTGGTTGTGTTGTAAAAATTCGGGTCGAATCGCTCTGGATGGACGCGTTACTTCTATTCAATCCCCTGAGATCAACTGCCCTGACTCACAGTTGCACGCCCGCGGGGTTTCCGACGATAATATGGGCAACGGAGTTCCTGCCCCGCGAACCCCACCATCGGCCGGGCCGCCACATTGCCAGTGGCGGTGGCAGGTGCAACCGTTCTTATCGGATATGAAGCCACGTGACTCGAATTTCCCGTTTATCGGAGAGAAAAATTACAAGTTCGAAGTACCTACGGAGTACGGACCATGCCACGTGATAAAGCTAGCCTCTCATTTGCTCTTCGTACTCCGTGCTAAGTGCGTGTGCCGCTGCCTAGGGGACCGCTTTTGGACGCCAGCGGCTATAGGTTTTAGTCCCCTCGAGCACCCCCGGTAAGTATAAGTCGCCAAGAAAATATATACTCTAGGAGCGGCACGAATATACTGCCTACCCATAAAGGTACTTATTATCGCCCTCGAGGACTAATACAAAAAACGGTAAACTGGCTATATTCGACGGAGTTAAAAGGTTACTCTCTCCCAGGAGCTACCCGGGTCCTCTCCCCTCTCTAAAGGTACTATGCCCTATACTCCCGTCGAGTCCCTCTAAGTATATCTCCCCACTTCTAGTATACTGCTGCTCGTTTCGTAGATATAGATATAGACCTACTCTTATATCGCGTCTAATAGGACTTTGCCGATAGCGACCTATCGGACGTATTAGAGATTACCCTAGGCGAGCTACATGCCGCTATAGAGAAGGCTAATACTCGCCGTCCTATTAGGCCGCGATATTCGAAAGCATACGACCGTAATATCGTTTAGGGCTAGCGACGATAGAAGAAGTTCTATCTCTGGATAAAGTATAAAGAGGGTTAGCGGGATAAGCTTAAGGGTCTAACCTACGATAAGCGAGGCCTACTTAAGAGCTTTATTAAGTATTGCCTTAAACGATAAGGCTCTAAAGTCGGAGCCAGGTTAACGATTAAGAGGTATATCTTCGAGACCTATATAGTCTATAAGAAGTATACTAACCTCGCCGTCGATAAGGCCTTATAAACACACGCGCTTAATTATATTACCGACTTTATTAAGCGTAAGTATAAGCTAAGGACTAAGCCGAAGATTAAGAATTATATTAGACCCGACGTATACCTTTACCTATCTTACTTTCTATAGGTACGCGACTAGAAGAGGCAGTTTAGTATTAGCCTCGACCGCCTCGACGATACGACTCTCCGATACTTCCTTATATTTACTAGCGCTTAACGCTATAAGCTTGTCTACTATAATATTCGAGAATAGAAGGTATTAAAAGAAGAATACCACGATCCCTATAACGCTTTTACTAATCTAAGCGAGGACGATAATATTCCGCCGCCCTAGGGTCCCTGCTAGGTATACGGTAAGGACGATATTAGGATAACCTAGGCGAAAAAGGTCCTTTACTAGGAGGATATTAAGTTATGGATTATGTAAGACCCTTTCGATAACGGCGGTAGAGACCGGCTAGCTATATCGGTGCTCTTCCGATTCTATAAGGGCCACGAGAGGCAGTAACGGCCCACTAACTTCCTCTTTATCGAGGAAGACCTGCCCGTGATCTGCCCCGTCTCTTACTTACTCGCGAAGGCGCTAGCCGAAGGCGTTATCGCTAACGAAGGGTTCTCTTAAGCCAAGAACTTCTTTCGCACTAAAATTACTAAGCGCGGTGTGTATTTTACGTGGAAGGAAGAGTTTATATATAAACCCGTTTTCCGGTAGTCGGTTAAATCGCTAAAGGGCTACGCTAAGTCCGATAAGCCCCTTATAATAAACTAGTTAGATAATAACTCTAATAGACTAGGTAAGGTAGTGTTACGTCGGCTTCCGATCCTCTATAGTTATAGTGGACGATAGGGGATAGGCGTAGGGTTTAGTTCTTAAGAGTAAGAGAGGATGATAACTAAAGAGTAGTAACTATCGTTCGTAGTGTTTTAGTCGTAGTTACGTTGTAAAGACTAGGCGTCTTCTTCATAAGATAGAGTCAGGCGTAGACTAATAGTCCAGGTGAAGACTTAGATTAATCGATATCTTATTCCCTAGTAGAAGTAAGACCTAGGATACTCTAGTATATATATGTATTTCCGGCGCCCGGATCGATGCCCTCCCACTATAATCCTTTTGGGATTATAGGTTGTCCTGGATAATCCCTTCGGATTATAGGGATTATCTATTAAGTCCTTCGATCCGGTAGTCACGTGTCCGCGTATATGACCCGCGTTCCTCCTGACTTAGCTTGCCCTCTATGCTATAGTGGTGCCTATACTTAAGACCTAGGGTCCCGTAGCAGGCCCGGCCCGGGCCTTGTCTTACTAGCCGTAATATTACCTCCCTCCTTCTAGGTTACTATCCCAGTATCTATAAGTACGTGCCCCCCGCTCTTTGGCCCGTTCCTTATTTCTCTTCTTTACTAACCGTCCTTCCACTATATCAGGTCGCGTTAATAAATCTTCCTCGCGTCACCCTAAAACCGAAAGGCGTGACGTTCTCTTATAACTTCTCCTCTATAACCCTTCCGCTATGGATCGTCCTTATTCTTTCTGCTCCGAAAAGAAATTATCGTACGCGACTTTATCCGACTCCTCCCGCTACCTTAGCTATATCAAAAATAATCAGTCCCGTTACGACGCTAAGGGGCTAACCCCTTAATAACTTCGCAAAATCGGGGATAATTATTCGAAAGTGGAGGCGGAACTCGAAGCCGCCGAGGACAAGCTCGTGCAGTCGATAGCGAAGGTTTAACGTTTAAGAAAACAGAAAAAGTTATAGTTCGAAAAGATAATACGGGCGGTTTCCCGAGGTATTGATAGTATGGAGGAACTAGAGCGTGTGGAGAGGGAAGAGGCCGATCGGGAGCGCGAGCGGTCCTCTAATAATCGTCCTTCTTCTCCGTCCTCTACGCACCTTCCTAACGGCTTTATAGATAACTAGGATACCGTATACTCGGATATAGTTTTGTCTCCTTCGGTGCTTACGGAGTTTAGCGTGGTATAAGGTGCAGGAGTGTCTAGTTCTAGGTCCTAACGGTGTTTTATCGGTATTGCTTTAGGAGTTATTTATAATTAATTAGGTTGTTTTTGGGTTCCTATATATTATCGCCGTGGTCGTAGTTTTTCTATTTAACGAAATATTCAGTGCTATCTAGCGTCTCTCGATAATCGAGGATTCGTTCTACTTCGTACACGTCGCTAGTATCTACCACGATCGTGTTTTATATAGTTTTCGCGTTTTTTAGTGCTGGTTTAAGTAATAAAATATAGAAATTATTATATATCCTTATTATCGGAGGTAGTGATAGAATATAGTTCGTGTCTGACTTTTTCTCTAGGATTTTGAATAGTCCTATTTTTTTGAAATCCAATTTATCGCTTAGTCGCTATATCTTAATGTTTTTACGAATAAGGTAGACGCGGTCCCCCCTCGAAAGGGTTAGTCCCTTAATCCTCGATTGATTTACGTACCTGCTTATTCTTATTCTGACTATTTCTAGGTTAGTTCGTAGTTCTTTATATAGTTTTTTTATGTTTTTAACTGTTTTTGTTGCTTTTAGTGCGTCGGGTCCTTCTAAAGGTTTCCTAAACGCTGCTAGAGTGTATATATAGTTTGCTTCGAATAGTGTTTTCTTTATTAACTCGTTTATCGAGCTATTATATATAAACTATACGAGTAGTAGGTACTCTACCAATTATCTTACTCATAACTAATATAGTATCGTAGATACTATTCCAGGACTTGATTTATAATTTCTGTTTGTCCGTCGGTTATAGGGTGAAAGGCTATCGAGTACTTATATTTTACCCCTAGTCGACTCATAACTGCTTTCCAGAAGTTACTAGTAAATAATTTATCTCTATCCGTGATAATTTCGTTTGGTATGCCGTGATCCCTAATCAGGCGGTCGATAAAGATACTAGCTAGTTCTTCTACCGTGGTGTTTTTGATATATAGAATATAAAGAGTGTATTTCGTGAATCGGTCGACGATTACGAGTATACTATCGTAGGCGGTTCCTATTACTGGATCTTTAGATACTAGGAATCCTATTACGAAGTCTATTATAACTGATTTCTATAGTCCGTCTGCTACTAGTAATAGCTTTAGTAGTCCGTAAGGTTTATATCTGCTGCTTTTTGCTTTCTAGCAGATATCGCAGTTACGAATAAAGTCCCTGACTCGTTCTTTGGTTCCTTTATAGCCGTATTATTATCGTAATCGGTAGTATATCTTATAAACTCCTTAATATCTATGCATTAGCGAGGCGTGTGCTTCTTTAAGCGTGATATCGGTCGTCCGGTCGATACTGTTTACCTCTCTATTCTTCAGGGTAAGAGCTTCTCCCTCCTATTAGAGTATAGCTTATAGTTTAGGTGATTCGTTAGGTGTCCCTAGTCGGCTAAGTGCGTCTGCGCGACTATTTTCGCTTCCTTTTATATACTGAATATAGAAGTTGAATTCGGATAAGAATTCTGCCCACCGGATCTGTTATTTATTAAGAACCTTAGTAGTAGTGAATTATACGAGGTTCTTATAATCCGTGTAGACCTGTACCGGGTGCCTTATCCCTAATAGATACGGTCTTTATTCTTTAAAGGCCTCGATAATAGCTATTAGCTTTTTATCGTGGATCTGATAGTTGAGTTCTGGTCTACTGAGCTTCTTAGATATAAAAGCTATAGGGTGTAGTCTCCTTTCTGCGTCGCGCTATCCGAGTTATGCTCCTAGAGCCTAGTCGGACGCGTCTGTTTCGAGTTCGTATTCTTTATCGGGGTTTAGTATTATTAAGATAGGTTCGCTAGTGACCCTGCCTTTAAGGGCTTAGAATGCTTCTTCTATCCTTTTATTCTATCCGAAGTCGAGCCTTTTTTTAGTTGCTTTAGTTAAGGGGATAGTAATCTTACTATAATCCTTAATAAATCGTCGGTAGTAGTTTACGAGTCCGAGAAAGGACTAAATATCGCGAATATTCTAGGGTCGTGGCCACTTAAAGATATATTAGACTTTCGCCTTATCTATACAGATCTTATTAGGTCGTATCGTATAACCTAAAAAATTGACTTCTTATGTATAGAATTAAACTTTTTCTGGTTCGACTAATAGGTCGGCGTTTTATAGGAGTTATAGAATCGTGTGAACGTGTTATCGGTGTTTTTCGAGTGTTTTAGAGAAGATCAGGATATTATCCAGGTATACTATAACAAAATAGTCTAGATACTTCCTTAGGATGTTATTAATAAGTGTTTAGAATAATGCCGGCGTGTTTATTAATCTAAAAGGCATAACGAGGTACTCGAAGTGTCCTCGCTTCGTTCGAAACGCTATCTTCTACTCTTCTCCTTCCTTAATCCTAATTAAGTTATAGGCTCCTTTTAAGTCGAGTGCCGTAAACTATTACGCTTTAACTAGCTGATCTCGTATTTCTAAGATAAGAGGTAGTGGGTAACGGTTCTTAATAGTGATATCGTTAAGTTATCGATAATCGATATATAGTCGTAGCTTACTGTTTTTCTTTAGTATAAATAAGATCGGGTACCCTGCCGGTGATTATAATACTCTGATATAGCCTTTTGTTAGTATTTCTTCGAGATATTCTTCTAAGGTATCTGATTCTCTTTAGTTTAGCCCGTAAATTGGAAAGAATTTTAGGTGTGCCTTTTCCTTTAGAGGTATCTCGTGATTATAGTGTCGGTATTTCGGTAATCCGGTCTCTAGATTTTCGGTAAATAACTTTCTGTATTTACGGTATTCTAGTAATACCTTAGCGAGTCTATCGTGATCGCTTATTACTAGTCTTTTTTCTGCTTAGACGATCTGGTAGATCCCTTTGATAATATTAGTTGCGCGTCGGTGGTTATGCTGTCGCTGCTGTCTTAAAGTCTTTTATACTTCCTTCGCCTTAGTCCTTGACTCCGGGCGGCTGTCTAAGTCTCCCTAAGGCTCCTTCGTCGGTAAGTCTTTCTGCTATTTTCGACGGATATCGGGATCGGGTAAGGTTTCCTTCGTAGTCCCCTGCTTACTCTCTAATCTCTACCAGAGCTGGCTAAGCTTCTAGTCTATATCGGGATTCTATTCGTTAAACTATAGTTTACTAAGGATAACGTCCTTATAACCTATATTATATATATCGAACTTTATTATTTTAGTCCTAGCCTGAATTTTAGCCTAAAGGTATATAGTCTCCTAGTTAATAATAACTTCTTCGTGGGACTAGTTCTTTCCCGTATACAGAGTAATCTTATACTCCTTTTCTGGGTGTTTTCTAACCTAGGGAATAAAGAACTTTCTCACGGCTACTAGTAAGATAAAGTTTCCTACTACGCCTATATCCAATAATACGTTTATCTTATATTCGTTAAGTCGTATTCTAATATAGCAGTACCCTATACTACTACGTGTTATAGAGTATATCTATCGAGTGCCTCTCGCGTGCTCCTTACGATAGTATACTCCTAGTATTTTGCCCGTTTAGCTCGGGGTTCGGGGAATATCTCTTTATCCGAGAATTCGTGCTGGATTAAGAGCCGTTCTACCTATCGTAGGCGCTTATTAAGGGTCTAGAAGCGTGATTCCTAAGCTTCCTGGTTTTATTCTAGTTATTGGATTTTCTTAGTAGCGTGTACTATACAGCTAGTAACACGGTATTCGTTTAATCGGGATTCGCAGTGGTTATGCCTAGGTGGCTGATCGCTCGACCCTTGTAGGCTTATCGCTAGGCTAAGTTTAGCAAAACGGACTTAGTGGGTTTGCCTAAGGGGTTCCTCCGCGAGCTAGTCGAGTATCCGCAGCTGGATAACTTCCTCCTCGGCTAGGTTAGTCGTTTCCTAGGGTTAGTACTAAGAGTCCATGTCGCTATCCGGGATTCCACTAGACTCCGTCTCCTAATCTTATTCGCTAATCCTAGCGGCTTTCCCTTACTCGGAACATGCATAATCCTTTTTCTTAAGTTAGTATTCCTCTTCGGGGGTGGGTCCTACTTCCTAGAAGGCGCTAAAGCCTCCGCTGCTAGTACTCGTGTGGACTCCCCGTTCCTCCCGAATCTCTAGGATCTGTTTTTATCTTTCCGCTTCTTCTTTCGTCTATCCGTATTTTCGAAGGATTTCGGTAATAGTTTATAAAGCTAGTTCGTCCTTATCCCAGTCGTGGTTCTTAAGGCTATAGTCGTCGTCGTATTTATTACTAGATACTATAGCGAGTGTTTTCTAGGGTCTCTTAGGGTAGTATCCGGGTCCGTCTTTCCCTGATTAGTATGCTAGATAATAGTTATCGTAGTAGGCTGCCTAATAAAGGTTGACGTGTGGTATTTCGTCCCTACGAATTTCCAGGTGTTTAATAGCGTTAATTTCCTTCTGGGGTTTCCCTTTCTCGATCGTATTTGCTTATCGTTACGGTCATTCCTTCTTAGGCTTATAATAGTCGCGTGCGTAGTGACCTGGCTTATTATAGTTATAACACTTGACTTTCGTTATATCTCTTTTACCCTTCTTATCGCTCTATCGGTTAATATTATCGAGCTCTATGGGTCCACTATGGTACCTATATAAGGTGTTTCCGAACTAGCGTGGGTGTGGTTGTCTTTTTTTCGAATTAGCCGTATAGAACAGGACGCTCGTTTAGTGTTTCTTCTAACGGCGCTGTTCGTAGTTCCGATTATCGATACGAATTACTATTACGGTGTATTCGCTAAATATCTTAGGTCGGTCTAATCGATATAGTTCGTCCTTCACTTCTTCCTTTAGTCCTTAGTAGTACCGATCCATAAAGGGTTTGTCCGGGTAGCTAAGCTTCGATAAGATTTGCTAGAACTTCGTAGTATAGTCCGTAGCCGACTTAGTCTAGTATAGCTAGCTTAGTCGTTCGGCCGCGACTCGCTTTTTATCGGGCTGGCCGAAGATAGCACTAAGTCTTTCGACGAATACGTCGAAGTTCTCGAAGATTATCGTGGTCTCAGGCCTCCTTAGAACTTCCGTTCCTATATTTTCCAGGTAGTCTTTATAGATAGATTCGAACTATTCGTGCGTATCTCCCGTAAGGAGTGCCGCGGTATAGAGTACCTTAGTTTCTTCCGTACGGATACTATCCTAGTAGAATAAAAGGTAACCCCTAAGCTGGGTAATAAAGCTCTAAAGCTATCCTCGGGTTCTATCGTACTTAGGGGGTATAGGGTACCTGTACTTGGCCCTAATCCCAGGATGGTTTAGCTAAGCTCTTAGGGTCGTATTTTCCCCCTGAAGTTGAGTGATTATATCGCGAATCTGCTAAAGGTCGTTACTCCCCTTAGTGGTGGTGATAGGTGTCGCGGAGCTTATAGCGTTCGTGGTATAGTTATTATTACCCGATATATTAGAAGAGTGATTACTGGCTACTTCGTCGTCTTATTAAGATTATTCTGGCTCTTCCTCTTCGTCGGAGGAACTGGATTCTTTAGACGATAATTCTTCTTTAGATAAAGTGACTTCTTCTTCCTTAGGCGAAGTAGCTTCTGCTTTAGGCGTACTGCTTATTAGCTATTAAGGTTAGCTTACCGAATAGGATCGATTAAAATATTATATCGGCTTCCGATCCTCTATAGTTATAGTGGACGATAGGGGATAGGCGTAGGGTTTAGTTCTTAAGAGTAAGAGAGGATAATAACTAAAGAGTAATAACTATTATTCGTAGTGTCTTAGTTATAGTTGCGTCGTAAAGACTAGGCGTCTTCTTTATAAGGTAGAGTCAGGCGTAGACTAATAGTCTAGGTGAAGACTTAGATTAATCGATATCTTATTCCCTAGTAGAAGCAAGACCTAGGATACTCTGGTATATATATGTATTTCCGGCGCCCGGACCGATACCCTCCTACTATAATCCTTTTGGGATTATGGGTTGTCCTGGATG
Organism: Sodiomyces alkalinus F11; assembly: GCF_003711515.1. NCBI lineage: Eukaryota > Fungi > Ascomycota > Sordariomycetes > Glomerellales > Plectosphaerellaceae > Sodiomyces > Sodiomyces alkalinus. The sequence continues at coordinate 1,512,181 of NW_021167082.1, read as the reverse complement.
ATCCCTTCGGATCATAGGGATTATCCATTAAGTCCTTCGATCCGGTGGTCACGTGTCCGCGCACGTGACCAGCGTTCCTCCTGACTCAGCTTGCCCTCCGTGCTATAGTGGTGCCTATACTTAAGACCCAGGGTCCCGCAGCAGGCCCGGCCCGGGCCTTGTCTTGCTGGCCGTAACAGGTAGCTAGTTTACCGGATAACCTGAAAAGCTACGACTACCGGCGAGGAAACCTTAAGTCGATTAACGGTTCGTATTACCTAATCCAGCCTTTTTGCTCTGTCTCTAACCCTTTTCGTAGCTAATTACCGCTTAATAGTCCGGAAATAAGTCGCCCGATATAAAGACGATAGCACGTTCTAAGACTATTATAATAACGCCCGGACTAACGTCGTTACCCAGGATACGTTCTTTAGCCACGGTACTAGGTCTCCGTACCTTACCCTCTTTAACTAGCTTGGTATCTAGGTCGACGAGCACGCGCTAATAGGCGTTACCGATAAGATAATACGAGTTATCGGCCCGAGCGCTAAGGTCCGAATACTGGATAAGTAGGTCTTATCGCTACGGACTACCCTTAAGTCCCGTTACGGCTAGGCGTATTTAGCGACGGGCGTAGATAAGGCATAATACGACGAACTGCTTAAGTAACGTAAGGCTATCGCCTAAAAGCACCGGCGTAATATAGCGAAGAGTATACGCCGCCACTACTTTAACTTAAAGAACGACTAAAAGCTCGAAAAGCAGTTATACGGTAGCCGTTAGACCGATAATACCCCCTTGCCCGCTATTATATTTATCCGGCCCGAGCGGAGACGTATAGCTAGACTGCTTAGCGACCTCGATACGAACCTATTAGAAGACGAACTAGTCTAGCGGAAGATCGACGTTATTAATGCCTGGGTAGCTCTTACTTAGAAAGTTAAGGTTAAGGAGGCTTAACCGGAACGGATCCCCTTAAAGCCGTCACCCACCGTATCCTCCTTCCCGTTATAACCTCCCCAGCAGAAGCCGCCTTATACGAGGCTAATCAGAGACGTAGCACCGATACTAATATAACACCCGCTCCCTCCCTAGGCTAGGGTCGACTATAGCAAAGAGAATATTAGCCTAGGCGTTATACCTGCTATCAAGTCCTCACCCACCCCTATCGCCACACCCGTCACCGCTATCAAGCCGCTCTATAGCCCACCTATACCTGTGCCCACTACGTCGACACTAACTAAGCTACTCTGCAGCTCGTCTATGCCTCTGGATATTACTCCTGCCCCGATCAAGCCGTCGCTTCCAAGTCCCAGGATTATCATTAAGCGGCCCTCTAGCCTAAAAGAGGCTACGCCGTGTCCTAAGGGGCGGCAGAAGCCTAATCCCTGTATCTTCTACGGACGCATATTCACCCGAATAACCATAATGTGGAAACACGTTGAAAGCCATCTGAAGATGAGAGGAAACCGCCTAGTGCAATGTCCAGTGCAGACGTGTAAGAAAAAGAGTGTGACGCTAGACGACGACTTTGCTTTCCGCGCCTATACGTTTTACGAGCACCGAGTACGCCTTAAGCCGGTCATTCGACTCAGGACGGGCGGGGCGGTTAGCAAAGCCTTACCGTCACTAATTAGGATTATTTTGAAGACGGCGTGTACGTAACGGACCATATCATGTAGCAATGCAATCAATTCCGCACAATCGCTGCCGTCCTCGTTGCTGCTCTCTGTGATGGAGATCAAGAAAGGCTATGAAGGGGCTCACGAGCCATGGTGCCCTCGCACCGATAAATCAAAGCAAACCCTTGCTAACACGTGGACTTCGAGCCCCTACAGGCACCGTAGAGCCCGACGCACCATTAGGAAGCCCGCCGGTTGCTGACGATTGCTTGTACCAGCCCTCTGTGTATCCGGGAGGAATCCGACACGGAAGACTGAGCCTACGCATGGGTTAGAACTCGGGTAAGATGCTATTCAAACGCTACCTAGTAGTTTGGGGAACCATGGATCGTATAGACTATAGCAATGGCTGCTTCTAAGTAGAATCGTGCCCCCCCCGCGTGATAACCGGCTTGCCATAATTCCAACGCGTTAACTGATGACTGCGTGTGAGGATGACTGCAACCAAGCTTTTTCTTTAAGCGATCAATACAATCTTGCATCAGAGCAAGAGCTTCCTCTTCCCGGCCCTGACCGTGTCAAGTGAATGCTAGATTGTTCATGCTGGTTAGCGTGTCGGGATGGTCCGGCCCGAGCTTCGTCTTGCTCGTCTCCATCACCTCCACCTCCAGCTTCTCAGCTTCTTCCCAACGACCCTGCGCCTTTGCTTCCATATGTAGTGGGAGGATGGGCCGTTTTTTCCCTTCTTGACTCACTCCCCACCATCACTCATCGTCACTTCCCCGCCTATTGCCTCCCTTCATCCCACTGGGCCTCTCTTGGTCCATCCCCGCCGCATCCTGGGAGTCAAAGAGGGGGGGGGGGGGGGTTGCCTGCTGGGTCGTAGGGCGAAGGCCATATCGCAATTTCAAACACCAGTCCAATCTTTCACGAATACACGGGTCTTTCGCAGATGCTTTGGATGGCAGGACTGGTGATTTCGAGTGGAGATGCTGATGGCTGGCGACCCCGCTCCTAAATCGAGCAGGCCGTCTGACACCGAAGTCGTCGAGTGAGGCTCAGAGCGCAGAATGAGCGGCCTGTGCGTTTGGTACAAGCAACACCCCGATCCAATTAGGGAGGCTGCACACGGCCACACACGGCGGCCCTGGTTGACGGATGTTAGGCACGAACCAGGACTGCGATATGTCAATAGCAGGACCCCGTTCTACAGCTGCCGACGCGGGTACTAAGAGATGAGATCACTCAAAAGACCTTACTTCATCGAGAAGGATGCCACATCCGTGTACACTCCTTCCGACTGCAATCTACCGCCTCATCAACTCGTTTAGGCCGAGGGTCTCGCGCACACCACCTAAGGCTTGAGGCCATCACGATGTCGTGGCGTCCTGTATTGAAGCATAACTTCGTCGCTGCGTTTGATTGGGTGTGGACGAGCCTCGCTCCATCCCGCAAACGCGTTAACCCCCCAGGTTAATGGGGCGTCTACTTCCAGTCAAATGTAGTGTCATGTGGACTCCACATCCGGACCCCCATTCCCTCCGGGGGATGGCTAGGAGCCCAATAAATGTCCCCGCCGCCCCTTCACGAGCTTTCCTGCCATTCCCATCAACGTCGTCGTCATGGATACATCCGATACACCAACTATGGATGTCCGCCTACTTCCAGATATTTCGAAGCCGGTGAGAGACTTTCGCGAAAGCTCTTTCTTTCGCTCGGCGAGTAGTTCCTCCCCCACTCCTCAACTGCCGCCCCCAGCCATAGTCCGCAAAGAAGGCCAAGTCCAAGGTCGTAAGACGGTCAAGTTCGAGCACTTGAACCTCGTCGTCAAGTTTGGTGACCCTTCTTGGGTCAGGCTAGAAGAGGCACAAGCATTACGAGCAATTGGCCAGCTGTTCCCAGCCAAGGAGGTCCCCGTGCCCGAGTTGTTTGGATGGAGAGTCGACGAAGGCCAAAACTTCATCTACATGAGCCTGATCCACGGCCCGACACTTGGGGAAGGGTGGTCATTACTTAACCAAGAGGAAAAGAAGTCGATATGTGGTCAGCTGAGCGAGATTGTGGCCTCCCTCAGACGAATCCAGCAGCCGTCAACCCGCCCATTCATCGGCACGTCATTCTTAGGCAGCTATCTTTCGGACGGCCGCTGACTTCCTACTAGGCTCCATCAACGGCGGGCCTGTTCAGGACATATACTTCCGCGGCGGCCATGAGGCAGGGCCATTCCATAGTGTCCCGTCGTTCAACGACTGGGTTCAGCTGGCTGCGCTTCCAGGGTTGCCCATTTCCGAGAGACCGGCCGATCCTTACCGACTCTTCCTCCCCGACAGCTGCGCCGTCTATTTTAGTCACGGCGACCTCCATCTCCAAAACATCATCGTCTCCGATACTCCAGGCTGTCGCAGGATCATTGGGATTGTAGACTGGGAGCAGGCGGGTTGGTATCCAGAGTACTGGGAGTACTGCAAAATGACCATTGCCGGACCCTATAATCACGAATGGCATGAGGACCAATGGGCTGACTCGATCGTGACGCCCTGCAAGGAAGAATGGACAGCCTTTTCGGAGTACTGGATGTGGCGACGCCCATGATGCTCATCCGGCCACAGACCTGCAACTGGAGTAAATACATTGGGTTTGGGTGCTCTTTAAAATCAGATCTGACAACAATTTATTCGATTAGAAATACGGTATTCAAGCTAAAAGACTCTCAACAACATCCGGTACCCCAAACTTACAGTCCTCATCGCACCCCGTCAAGGATCCGCTTGGAAACCCGATTATCTGACCGGGCGAAGCCCGACTCCATGTGTGGGCGGATCTCTCTCAGCTTGCGCAATGGCGATGGCATCATGATTGATATAGTTTCGGCCTGCCAAATGGCGGATGAAGTCCATGGTCCACTCTTGACATCGTCTATTCGTGGTCTGAGTTTGTTAGTAACCAAAGCCGTGCCTGACCTGCTTCGCTATACTCACATCATTGACAGGGGCCATAAAGTTCTCGCTCCGCCGCGGTGCAGGGATTCGTAGAGCTTCAGCGTCCAGCCTTCCGATAGGAGTATCGTCCTTGGAGTAGGCCTCGGTTAGAGGGTCAACTACATAGTCCGAGTTGACCCAACCGATCTGGACTAAGCTTTCTAGATCCTGCGATGGGCCGCAGTCCGTTCCTCTTGAATTCATGCTGATATCCGGCCATAGGTGCGCCAACGACATGGATCAGCGTTCCCTTGCATGGGACGGACCGGACATTCGGGTTTTTGGTGGCATCTGCGGCGTTAGGAACGAAGACGGCGAAATGAGCGCGCTGAGACCTGGAGCCGCGGAATTTGGCGAGCCAGACGGGACGTTGCGCCATGGTAAGGGGTGATATAGGTTATGGTCGTGGCGAAGTTTTGAGAAGGTCGGGATGATGATAGATCGGGGGAAGTTAGCAGAAACAGTGGTCTATGTTTAAGTGTCCTTGGGGTATCTGATCGTGGGCTGTATTATATACCCTTCGAGAATGAGCTGTAGAGAAACAGTACCCAAAGGTGCCCTTCTGTCGTCCGGTGCAGGCTGGCCAAAAGACTGCGTAGGCGCTCGCGGCCTGGAACTGGAATGGCTGTCGCCTTCGTGACATCCGTTTCAGCAGAATCATCGCCAAGAGTATCTGGGATCGGCGGATTGGCTAGAATATATGCTCACGGCATGCAATCACTAAAGTTCTGGTGGTAATATCACCTGTATAGCGCCAGGGCCTGGGGGAAAGCTTGCCGCTGTCCCAGATCACGGCCTAAGCTGCACTGGGTGTACAGGAACGCTCATGGCCAATCGACTCATTCAGGCGGACCAACAACATATGGGCAAGGGTCCAGGTTCGCGGACCAACGCCGGTATTTCTTTTCTTGTCGTATGCACTAACAGAGACTTGAATTGGCGAGGGCAGTCTTCTACTGCAGCCTCTGGACAAAGGCGGATTCGCAGCTATAGCGCCGTCGCCTTAATAGCCCCCGCAGTGATCAGCTATCTGCCCGCGCGGTTAAATGGCCTTTGTTCCTGGACAGACTCATCAGATGTGACTCAGTTGACGGCTGTTCGACACCATATAATACTTCAAATGAAGTCGCGTCCGCGAAATTGTGCTTCTTTAGGGATTTATAGACACCGCATGTGACGGATATGCGTATCCTCATCCGAGGGCGACATCAGGTCAGTTATTTTTACGACCAACTATTTATGCCGAGACTGCCCAGCGCACGTCGTTTTCTCGCACAGCATTTGCTGATATGCGTCTCGGCGCCGTCTACAGGCTGGGCTGGTCCCATGGCTAAAGCCAACTAATAGGCCATCTCGCCAGACGCCGCCTCAGTTAGTGTTCTTGCCCTGTTCTCTGATTATTCGTCTGGTTCCTCCAGCAGATGTTGGCCATTTGCTGGCCCATAATGGTCTGTCAGCGGCAGCTCATGCAATCCATGCAACAATGGCTGTGATCCATGAAAGCAGAAGTGTTGAAGCAAGAAAGGTCCAGAGGATGACGGGCGCAGCTGGCCGTGTAGGCGGCTGTTAGGGGCGTACAAATTATACGGAGTGATACAGTGACCTTATTCAATTCGCTAACCTCCTACCAGATTAGGGCCTTTACGCACTTGCCAAGCTGTGTACAACGAGCCCGACAAATTACACCGCTCTAAGCTGAGTGACTGGAGTCGAACTGATGCTTCTTGGCCGCCTTCGCGGCCAGCTGTAGCCGTTCTCCTCGCGGCGCGTACAAGGCCACGCTGCCGCCTAGCCCCACACCACATCACCATGCTCCCAACCCATCATCTCCTACACCTCCCGCCATACCCGATAACGGCATCCGCCTGCTCGCCCTCGACGGCGGCGGCGTCCGCGGCCTCTCCTCCCTCATGATCCTGCGCAGCCTCATGACCGCCGTCGACCCCGACAACTTCCCCAAGCCCTGAGACTACTTCGACATGATCGGCGGCACCAGCGCCGGCGGCCTCATGGCCGTCATGCTCGGTCGCCTGTGCGACGAGCATACAAACAGGTAACACCAACTGCTTGACGAGTTACCGCTCCTCTAGGTCCACCCACCTGCTCGACTGCACTAAGATCTGGGAGGCCTGCCGCGCCACCTCCGCTGCAGCCACGTTCTACGATCCTATCGCTATCGGCCCCTTCGACGAGTAATTTCGATGGCGCCCTCGGTAAGAACAACCCCGTTTTCGCCCTCTGGAACCAGGCGCTAGACGTGTGGGGCGATCGGCTGCGGGGCAGCCTGTGGTGCCTGCCTGGTGTCGATCGCACGGGAGTGCCCGTGTTAGCACCTGTTAAGGACGACGCGCTAGGGATCTAGTCGACGGTGGAAAAAACTTGGGACGGAAATCGAGAAGACGGAGGAGCAGTTCCGCCGCGACAAGGTCGACCTCGACAACGACGACCGCTACTTCCGCTTCAACGTCGCCCGGGCTCGAGAACATTGGCTTGAAGGAGTCGAAGAAGAAGGCAGAGATTGCGGCGGCGACCAGGGATTATGTCCAGTCGCAGGAGGTGTTGAAGCACATGACGGCCCTTGCCAACGGTCTCGTAAGGATGCAAGTGTTAGTAGCGCCCAGCGTAGCCGCCAATGCATTGCCATGGCCTCGAGCTTACCCATTTTGTCGTAGATCTGGGCCCTGATAAGACGCTCTTTAGCCTGGCAGGCGTGCCCGTTTCGGCCAAGTTTGTCAATAGTCAATAAGCATAGATCTAATGTACCAGTCAGCGTCGTCAATAGCAGGGTGGGATACGTTATGCGTACGTCTGATCGATCTGGAGACCGACCAAGATGGTCTTTTCATAGCGTTCGAGGCTGGCGAGAGCTTGATTGACCGGATCTCTCTCTCGGGAGTACTTCAACCAGGCGATGACCCTGTAACTGTCAGGCTGTCTAGCGTCAGCAAAGTACCTCCACGATTCAAGCACGTCTAGGAGAGCGGATCCGCTATCAGATAAGCGGCGCAGCGCTGTCCGATCTAATAGGTTATGAAGGACATTGAGAATGAAAGCTCACAATACTACATGTTCTCGGCCGCAACCAGCGAGACTAACAGTGCTCGTGATGAAGAATCCAGCCAGGGGCTCAGATTCGGCCCTGGAAGTACCCTGCACAACAGGGCTGCTTCAGGATCCTGCAACACGGCAAACAGTGGAGACCAGGCAGGACCGGACCTACACCACTGTATAATAGCAAACAAGCCCGCTAGCCGACGTTAGATTTAGGTAAAATAGTGGGTTTCCTGAGCTTTGAAGGCCTGCATTGATCAGAGTCAGTCCATGTGTCACTATCTCCTACTACTTCTAGTCAATAAAGCCAGTATGTCCGCCCTTCCCACCACGAAGCAGGTCCATCATGTCCTCGTAACTCACGCTCAGTACATTGCCGTTAATAGCATCTGCCCCTTCAAAGTATTCCGTTTCGGGGTTCTATCGCACGGTCACTGGAATTCCGTCCCCATTCTGCCGCAACTCGATAGACAGGAGATCGCCAGAGTAGGCCAGCAAAACCTCTGCTGCAACCTCTTCCCGTTTGCCACGTCCCAACTCCCTGATCCAAGAGAATCCCCCTCCCCCTCCACGCTTCCACGCATACTCCAAGCAACCCTCCTCGGTGTCCTGCAGCCAGGCTCGCGTTGCTGCGATATTGACTTTGCAGCGCTTCTTCGAGCGGGGCTCTGGAGCCCTACGCTTCCTTTTACGTTGATGGATGGTCGTGCGCGATGCAATACCGAGCTTCGCTTCGATTCGTTTAATGGTCTCGCGAAGCAAAGCGACTTCGTCAAGCAACCTTCCAATGTCTGGTGTGGTGGCTACAACGTCGGCACCATAGCCCCTCTCGGGGGGATCGTCGGGCTCTTGGTTGTTATCCAAGTCAGAAGCCCTCTCGGGGGTGGCAGAGGGAGTGAAGGCTGCGTGGCGGTCCTCAGTCTTAGCCCGGTGGCTGCTGCGTCCGTCTTCGGCATCGCAATGGTTCGCAACACCAGCGTAATCGTCGGGAGTAGTATCGCGAAGGGGCTTGGCGTTATCGTGGACGTCATCATCAGAGTGAAATCCCGTGCCCTCCTCGGGATCAGAATCGAAGTCGGAATCGTCGGTGATGACTATGACTTCGTGCTCAAGGGCCGAGGGGATGATAGTGCCCATTGGCCGCAGGATCGCCATTTTCGGAAGTTGAAGAGAGGAGGGAAAAGGGAGTCCAGCAAGAAGAGGCGTGGCACAAAGGGAGGAAGAGGTATGATCAGGAGGAGGTTCTGGCAGACGGGAGGGACGGGGGGACGCCCTTTATATACCCGGCTCTCTCGCCATCGCTCGTGATAGCGGCACCACCATCAGCTCCTGGCGAATAGGAAAGGGGCACAGCTCAGGGTGAAGCCATGGAGCGTTCCTTGAGCCGGAAAACCGAACCTACCCGGAGGCCATGACCCCTCATGATAGACGTTGTGGTGGTGTCAGGCCTCCTCCTCCGCCCGCCTGTGCTGGGGTCGCGGGCTCGGCTCAGTCCAGTGGGCATCAGGCTGCTCCCGTGTGCACTCCGTCGGCGCGGCTTGGCAAGTGGATGAGGTATCGAGAGACTTGTGCAACGGCCCATTCTCTCTCTCTCGTGAAGTCGTCCTTGCTTTGACGTGGTTTCCCACGTTTCCGTTTCTTTGTCTGCCCATTAGGGGCTACCCTCTCGAGTACCGGGCGACGGCAAGACTCCGCACGCTCGAAATCCACGGCCATCACATTGCCGCTCACAGGGTCCCACAGCATATTGCGAGGATCTGCATCACGGTGCAATACGCCCAACTTATGCATCTGCTCGAGGATCATGTCAACCTTCTCGGCCACGCCAGGCATTTGGGCTTGGTCACCGTCGAACAACGGCTGTCCAGCCCAGGAAAGAAACAGTAAATGGGTGTAGACCCCGCTGTCATAGTATTGTGGCAAGTCCAGATCCACTATGCCTAGGCATACAGGGATGTGCTTTCCTTGAATGGCCTGGAGTTGGTCATAGATGTCGCTTTCGTGTTGGAGACACTTCCTGTCGAGACTCTCTACGCCCTTGGCGACGAGCGTATATCCGTGGCTCGACAGCCGTAGCTTGAACAGCGTCCCACGCGAGCCGGATAGATGGAGTGGTATGCAGTCTGCGTCACTGCCGCGGTCCGTCTCGAGTTGGTTTTTCATGAGGCGGAGAAAAGCGAGCCGGCTGATGTGTTCCAACCCGTGCTGAATAGCGTTGGGGCATTGCCTGTCTACTGGTTCCCCATACGCAAGGCCCAGGAGACACTGTTGCGTGCAGAATGGACCATCGCGGATGCTTGTTCTGCTGAGGCACATGGATTGGCTCTCTTCTTTCTGCGCCCCTGATTGGCCTCGCCGTTGTCCCCGTTTGGCTTTCTCACGACCGCCTTTCGGACCTGCCCCTGCCGACGGCGGTAGCTGCTTCACAGGGTGGGAAGGGCTAGGGGAGGGGGAAGGAGGCCCTTCATCATCGCTCTCGTCAGGAGCGGACGCGTCGGTTTCTAGACAACGGGACCGCGTCAGGATTGGCGATCGCGTAAAACCCTTCCACCGCTGAGGTTTGTAGGGAGTGGCCCGACGTTCCTTGCCTTTGCGGTCGCTCTCAGGGATCTTCTTGAGAATATCTTCGTACTCGATGGCCCACAGCTCTAGCTTCGCCGCTTCGTCATGCCACGAAGTAGGTGGTGGGGTAGCTTGGACGGCGCGGACAATGAAAGCGAAGACCTGCGCGACGGCTGTGCGGTGTAGCCTGGTCTCATCGTCATCCATGACATCCATACTCGGCACGCATACCGAATAGTAGACGATAGAGGGGTCGTTCGGGATATGCAAGAACACAAATGCCTGGCCCGTACACACGTATCCATACTGGATGCCCTTGCCGACCATGTAGGAAAAGAGCTGCGTGACCACGGCTGCGGCTAGTGCTTTCGCACTGAAGACGAAGCCTTCCCCATCCTGGTTTATCACGTCGCGATCAGGCTGGATTTCTGATTCGAGTCCCGTGGCGAGCTCGTCGACGCTCAACTTGTGTGGAGCTTTGTATTCAATGGCGAGTGCAGGAACATTTCGTCCGTCCGATGTCCTGTATATGCAGAACTGGTCTGCCCGGTTGCCTTTTCCCCTGACCCTGCGACGGCCCCTGGTGGCTGCAGAGGGTCGAGGGGCAGCCGCCGATGCCGACGTATTTGGGTTGACCCCATCCTGGCCAAGAGACATTTCTTCCAGGGACGTAGAGATGTCATCGACACCCGGGTTTGTATGGCTTTCAAACGTCACAGTCCCCTGGAGGCGAAGGTGTCTTCGCAACAGGGGGTCTTGATGTGTCCTCTCCATCAGCCTCTGAACCGCATGCTCGACAACGTCACGCTCGAAGTCTCGGAGCCCCAGCTCGCTGCTGATGGGCGTAAGGAACGACCGAACGTAGTCTAGTTGATGTGGGGATGGAAAGGCGGGCTGGGAAGAGAATGTGTTGCTAATCGCGAGCTTGTTCCAAGTGTCCTCTTGCTTCGCTGCGAAGTCGACCCAGGGAACGATTCGTCGGGGGTATATTCGGCCGGTCGGGTTGGTGGCGTCACCTTGGGTGGATAAAGAGCGGTCGGTTATAACCTGAATGGTACGGTCAAGAGAGTGACAGGCCTCAAGATATTGCTGAAGGGGCTGTGGTTGCGAGGCCGCAGCAGTCTTTTCCGCCTCTTCGCGTCGCCGTAGTTCTTGTTCGTGTCGCCGTTGTGCCTCTTCGCGTAGCCGTTGTTCCTCTTCGCGTCGCCGTTGTTCCTCTTCGCGTAGTCGTTTCTCTTCCTCTAGCAGCCGTCTTAATTCTGCGATGTCAGCCATGGTAATTGCGGTAGGCTGAACGACTGGAGCTGGTAGAGGAATGTAGCGTCGGAATAATAAGGTCAAGATCCTTAAGACGATGCAAGGCAGCCAATATGTGCCGAAAGGTTGCTACCGTCTATTGATTGGAGTTGAGACTTAATGGATTGTTGGGCCAACAATACCATGTGCGGCATGGTTTAACTGCGGGGCAAAACAATGCCCCAGATTACGGCTCCCTAGCTCCACAACTCTTTTGGCCGAAATTTTTGCGAATCATCATTGACGCTACCTCACGACATCTCGATTAAGATGCGATTCAGATATGTATGGCGCAGGCCAGAATGGCGTGTGCCTGTCATGTATTGTGCTCTGTGACTTGAACGAATTCCATGGTATACATGGTCTACCCAGGCCAAATACTGTTCATGACGGCAACTCCAAGCAAAAGCAAGGAGGACATGGTGTCTGGGTACATCAAGGACCACGGTTCTCAGGTATATTCTGGAGACCTATCTGGAGACCGGGCGGTGCACTGACTTTAGGTTCATTGCCTGGACCACGTCGATGACATCCTCGGGCGCAAGACCCTCGGCGGACCGAGCCTAAACCAAAGAACCATCCCGCCTTTACGTACCCGCTTCCCAACGACGAATACAAACACAGTCCAACCAGAACTCAGATTAAGCCATTGCTTCCTGAATCGCCGTCAGATTAATCTACTCTCTCTTCCACTTCCATTCCTTCGAAGCCCAAATGGAGTCATCAAGAGCGGCTTTGGCCCGGTCCATTGCCAACGCTTCCTCCACCCGTCCATTGATCGCAGCCGGATCCCCCCTACAAGTCTAGATATGCAGGTTCGATAAATGGAAGCAGTCTTGCTAAACGAGGGCGGTATTGCGTGATGTGTCTGCGCAGTGACTGGATATCGTCCTCCGAGTGCTCACAGCCCTCGCTAATCACAATTAGCCCGATATCTTGAGGAGGACGGGGGAACGAACATAATCTCCCTGAAAGATTTCCCGCCCACAAGAAGCCAAATGCATTGTCTAGACGCAAATAAGGCTCATCGTAACAAATGCACCTAATCGCAACGAAACACGGGCATAGCTAACCACGGCCAAATGTACGTGGACGATGCGTCAGGGGTGGTCTGTTCTTCAGGCGATGGTCTGCGAGCTACATCCATCCAAGGAGTCGAGGGCCTTTTCTAAGCACCACAATCGATGCAGGGACGCTTCGAACCACCAACGGATCCAGCAAGGGCTTGAGCGAATCGGAGGCTGGACGTGGGGCAATCATGGGGGAGGTCGTACCAGCTTATCCCATGATGGAATGATTCGGCAAGCACACTGGCATCGGAAGGACGCGCCATCCGGCAAAGTCACACACCAACGAAAACGAGCCCTGGAGTCTGAACCTGCTGTCCGTGCTCCGTTTTCATCTGCTCCGACGTGAGAACGGGGGCTTGAGAGGGGTTGCTCGGGCCATGGTGCTTCACCACGAAAGATTGGTTGTCCCTCTGTGGCACCAACTTCGATGCCATTCTCGAGGCCTAATCCGGTCCCCACCATATTCAATATGATCGATCCCCAGCGGCTTGTAAACAAATGTGCCCCTCCAGTCTCTCACAAGCCCCTGTAGAGACTGTACCTTACGTTCCAATCGTTCCTACCAACACGGAGTGCTTGGAACACCTGCAACACACGGAAGGGAGGGAACGAGAATAAGATAAGGTAGGGGAAATGAATGACTGCATGTCTGTGTCTGGGAGTATCCTTTAGGCGTGGAAGTCGGCGCGCCTCACCAAACCCAAGCTACACATAAGCCGCCCCTCATATGCGAATTTTGCCGTTACGCAACATGGAACTCCCAGGCGACACAGAATTGAGTACATAGGGGCGCAGAAATGAGGGGCAGTGAAATGAGGGGCAGTGAAATAACGGGCACTGAAATGAGGGGCACTGAAATAACGGGCACTGAAATAACGAACAATGAAATGACGAGCACTGAAATGAGGGGCACTGAAATGACGAGCACTGAAATGAGGGGCACTGAAATAACGGGCACTGAAATAACGGGCACTGAAATAACGAACAATGAAATGACGAGCACTGAAATGAGGGGCACTGAAATAACGGGCACTGAAATAACGGGCACTGAAACAGCGGACAGCGAAATAAAGGACAGTGAAATGAGGGGCAGTGAAATAGCGGACAGTGAAATAACGGGCGCAGAGATAAGGGGGCAGAACTGTTATCAGGCGGCAGACACAAATCTTGGGCGACATGACAAGTCCCCATGCAACAGACCCACGAAACAGTTTCCCCTTTTTGATCACTCTCCCGGCCTCTCCCTCAACTCCCTACGACCTCCAGATATCTTCCCCGACAATCCCACTCATGTTTTGCACAGCTGTCACTAATGCCAATAAGTGTGCGATGTACGGAATCGGCGCGAGGCACATGGTTCCACTCATTGCTCCTCTAAAAGCTATGGTCGATCCCATAATGACTTCCTAAGACAAATCAGTCAAAGCACCAGAAGCCGCCGTGCCAAACTTTGTTGTTTTCTCGGGGGGAGGCAGCACCCGACACGACTAATAGCAGCCCAAGTTTATACCAGTCATACCAGATACTCAAACCTGAAATGCAAAGCAGAGCATCTTCCAGGTTCTCTAGATATTTCGGACTGCTTTCGTAGAGTTATAAACATATCAGCTGAGGCTTGCTGTTAGAGTCTGGTTTAGTTTCCCCCCAGGAGCACGCGCACTATGTGTATGGACGGAATCTTATTTATTGCGCAGAGACGCCATAACTCGGGTGGCGAGCGCAGGTTGTATTGGGAGAAAGATGACTCAAATTAATCACATAACAGACACAGCCATTTTGAATTTTGGTTCAAGGAGCAAATCGTTCTGGCTTGCTTAGTAACAGCATTCTGAAAGAATTGGATTTCACTTCTAACTGGATTTGGTGCTTTAGCTCCAGGTAGCGTGATAATAGTATGCCAGTCTTGATGCTGGGTATTGTGTTCGGAATTAGTAAAGTCCGAGGTTTGGGATATTTTTTTGGGTATTACCACCTGACCTTCGAAGCACCTTAGTGACATATTAACAGAATGCCCTGAAGGTTCATCGTACTTCGTTCTTTGTCCTCTTCCGACCGCCAAAGGATGCACGACATATTACAGTCAACTGGACCTCCTCAGCCTAAGGTGCGTTGATGCCTAACATCTATCTCCGCTTTGTCCCAGGCAGCGATTGACGTTATACCGCAGCCCCATTGTGCGCATATTTTGCGCATTCTCCCTATCACGAACCGGAGTTACGATTGCCTAACAAGTATAATACGGTGACCGCTCGCATTATTCTTCTACGAGCTATCCACACCATTCCATTCCCGACTCGCCGTCTTAACTTTGGTCAAGTTAGCTAGCTGGCTGGCACGCTGTTGCTTGTGAGATATGCGCCAAATCGAAGCGCCGAAGAACTCAACAGATACTCAAATTGAACGTCTTTGCAAGGAAAATGTCAATATATAATCCTTGTTGCTTCTTCACATTATGCTGACTGCTCGATAGGTTCTTTGTCAAGACTGTCATATCAGCGGAGTCGAATTTCCAACAACTGAGCCACTAACACGGATATACCCCGTAGATAACGTCGTTGCTATAGTCGTGGATATCGCAGAGGGTGGTGGAAAGTTCAAGATCTACAATTTGGACGATAAGTTCGTTGGGAATGTTGGTTATGAGGCTGAATCGGAACATATGATGATAGTGCAGTGGCAGAAAGGATAGTGGTTTTATTCCATCGGAAATATTAGGATCCGACGAGTTACAGGAGCATGAATTTTTACTATCGATCATGACCCTCTACATTGCTTGTGGACGAACCAAAGCATATTGACTCATGGTTTCCTCTGAAATCGGGAACGTGATGAACGGCTGGCGTGTAGGATCGTAGGGATCCGTCATCCACACGATTCCATGGACGGCCGTCGACGAGACGATGGCAAGAGCATCTTGATGAGTGAGTTGGAAAACACGCCCAACAAGAGTTCCTTGGAAGTGTTAGCTCGCTATGACTGCTGTCTCTTGAACAGTGTGCACACACCGGTATGTAGCTTTGGCTTTGGAATTTATTGACTATACGAGAACGAAGGTTCCGGTGTTTGTCTCGCGGAGTTAGCTAGTTCTGTAACAAGAGTCAAATTTTGCTGGTAGGTGCTATGTTGGGAACTGACCTCTCATGAACTCTTGGAACTGAAGAGATTCTTGTAGGGGCTCGTGTTCCGTCTCGAGCTGCCGTAGCGTCGTGTCTATGACCGACGGCAGGCTAAGCC
Organism: Sodiomyces alkalinus F11; assembly: GCF_003711515.1. Taxonomy (NCBI): domain Eukaryota; kingdom Fungi; phylum Ascomycota; class Sordariomycetes; order Glomerellales; family Plectosphaerellaceae; genus Sodiomyces; species Sodiomyces alkalinus. The sequence goes on along the minus strand of NW_021167082.1, from coordinate 1,496,389 downwards.
TTGGATGTTATTCGAGGTGAGCGATAAGATCTTCAAAAACGTCCTTCGCCATTGCACCGGCAGACCATGATGTCGGCGTAATAGCCGCAGCCCAGGAAATAATGCCACTAGGGTTCATATTGCGGATGCATTCAGTTCTCTTCCGCGTGGTTGCTTTCCTGGTCTTCACCTCTGCAGAATCAAAGGTAGAGTCCTTAAGACCTCCATAGATCAGAAGAATGTTTCTTCTAAAGATTGGGCCATTCAAACGTCCCTGACTAAGCCCGCAATGGCTGATCGTGCCTGGTTTCTGAACGTTTTGCAGGCCTCTTCCTTGCGTGGAGGCTTATACGTCCCTGTCTTCTCTTAGAGTCTTATCGCGACTTGTGAAAGCCTTATGCCAATGGCAGTCAACTGGCCCCAACAGTCGTCTGATCGAGAGATGTCATCTAACGCCCCGATCCAGTTTTCTGCCGTCTGGACCAATAAATTCAGCTGCGAGACGTAATTAGCCATCGTACGTTAGAGCAATGTGATGATGCGTTGGAAGAGATTGATTATGCGAAGATGCGTTATGGAAGGATGTGTTGTTGACAACAAGACTAATAAGGGCCTGAGTGCGTATTTGTTAAAGTATTGTGGGGTAACTTCAGCAATTGGTAAGATCTGTTAGAAGTATTTATGCAATTTTAAGATGGTGTCTCATAAGTGCATTTTTCAAAAGTCATACGTGCATAACTTTTCTTCGCTCCAGTTAACTGTCTCACAGTCATACTACCCCGATGCGATTCAATGTATCGTCTACGCATGTTGACTCCGACCTTGGCGCTGATGGCGTTCAATACGTGCAATCAGCATGTCTTGTCGCTTAACGGAAGGCCTGTACGGAAGCTCTGTAGAGTTGCAGGCTCTCACGAGACTCAACAGGTATCGCTTCGGGCCAAGAGTAGGCGCAAATCAGCGCAGTCAGAATGGAGTCAAGGCTAACTCCTAAGAGGACTATCCATACGCTTCTACCAATTAATAACCACATCAGAATATTCATCTCATCACTGACCAAGCGGTGTGGCGTCGATTCAGCTCCCTAATTGTGCATGAAGCCACGAAGTTGATCCATGCTCGACGGGCCGGGTGTGTCCAGGCCATCTTTCCGACGACCTCCAGAGGCCAGCCTGCCTAAGACAAGCAGTGTCTTTCTAGATAGATCGGTACGAGCTGCTGCATAAGCTTCTGACGTGTTCACGGCGCTCTAGTGGTCAATGGCATGCTCGTTCCTATACTACTGTTTCTCCCAGTTAATCCAACAAGACCAGTTCGGTTTGGTAACTGCTTCTCCTACCCGTCTGGCCCCTTACCCAGCATGAGTATAAGTATGGGGCAAGTCCGTTTCCTTCTCGAGGTTCTCATCACAATAATTATGCCTGGTCGTCTCATCTGTCAATGTTAGTGTGAATGCACTGAGTACGTTCTTGATAGCTCGGACTTTTGTCAAAAGTGCCACATCTACTGCCAGTCGTAATCTTATCTCGTTTGATCATTTTCTCTGCGTCCTATCCCTCTACATCTCGCCTTCCAGCTCGCCAGCCTCCTCACCTTTTCCACAATCACCTTCACATCGACGGTTTCATTGGGCAGTACCACGATCACCATCTAGCTGCAACAATCTGTTCACGGCCTCTACAAGTCTTATATTATCGTGTTCAATAGCAGGTTTATTACTAAATTATCTTTATGGTTCACCTCTCCCTGCTAACACCACCTTAACACAGTTCGATCTCTTGCACCCACATACTCTCATCATGTCGAACCAACACAATGCCGCCACTTCATCGGGCCGTAACGGCCCAAGGCCTTCAGAGCAACACGCTCTACCCTCAGGAGAGTGTAACGTCAATGGAGTTCATCCTAACGACAGATCTCAGGATGCTCAGAGCACGGATCCCCGAACGCCTATTGAGGCGAGTTCTAGGAATAAGAACTCAGAGACTCCTCCTAGACAAACCTGGGAGGAGACAAGAGGTCATGGCAATGGGCCTCGTGAACAGACCGGCAGTGACGCCACAAGCCCCCCAGGAGGAGCAGAGAGAGACCAGCAGCAGGCTCCAACTGGTGTTCAGACAACCACAAGCACCACCAATGGGATTGATCTGAGCGAAGCTGGCAACCTTGAAGAAGCCATTGACTTCGAGTTGGACGAGGATTAAGGCTTCTACATGAAACTACCTTCGACACCGTAGCAACGGTGCTTGCGAGCAACATAATACAGCGTCCATAAGCTGGACGCCCGTGTTGAACCGGGGGACATTCTTGGTTATTAGAGTAACGATATATTCGATATGATTATTCTTCAATAATTTTCACCAGTCCTTTCGTTGGCTCCCGGTTGGTTGAACTAGGGAGGTGAAATATGGGCCTTCGGACTTTCGTTCATCCGGGAGCCGCGATGACACATGGTCAGACAGCCAAACACATTTGGAACTAGCCCCTCAATGTGCGATTCGATGCATTGGGTCATGCGGGCAAATACTAGGTCTTGCCATGACTTAGAGCAGCATCTGAGCTTACTTTTACATATCGACTCAATCTAAAGCATGACTTCGTTGAAAGGCAGAAATGTTACCTCTCGATCGACCAGAAACGGCTCGTTCTTCATTTGATCGAATGGCGAATGTGGTCCTCGACCCATCGAGACCCTATCTTGACCTACTGCCCGAAGCTTCTCAAGATGCACGTCAAGAGAGTTTGAACTGGAATATGATGCCTGGCGGTCCAGAAGACGAAGTATATGTATGCGGAACGCGTAGCGAAGCACAAAAGAAACTGGCTTTCCAGTTTTTGAGAGATCATGTAAGTATTTACCGTTCAGATTGAAGGCGCCTCACTAACTCTACCTAAGAAAAAGGATCTTCCGCACGATCACCGGATTATCATAGGAGGACCATTCCGTGTTCAATTTGGTAGGGTGAACGTCAAAAATGGGTGGATGGTCGCTCTCCCTCTCAAAGGCGGGGGTACGGTTGAGAAAGGCCCGGTGACTCGCGAGTCACCGGGGGGCAGGTCTAATCCAATCTCATGGGAGTCATACAAACCTATCACGATACCCGAAGGCGATTCATTGATGTTGTCAACGAAGGGCGAGATACTATTTGTTATGGTACAGTTCTTAGAGCGTTGATTTATGTCTCATAGGTCAGAATCCTCGTCCGGATAATCTAGAAAATCATCGAACACGACTTCCTCCAAATTGGCAGCTCCATCCAGGTGGGTTCCTGGGTTCTCTGGCCCGATATGTGCCCAGCCATTGTGGCCGTCTATGAAATGCTCTCCTCCCCGGAAGAATTCTGCACCGGAGGATCCAGACTGCCCATTGCGTAACTGAAGAAGAGCACCTATCGCATCGACTGGCCAGCTTCCAGGGCTTTGTGAAGATTGCCCAAGTATTCGATCCATGCCATGTCTCACGCTCTCTCGCATATTTACGCTCCCATACTGGACGCCTTCGTTCTGATCTGGCAGAGAGCTCATGGCCCCAATGCCATTTGAGTGACTGACCAACTGTTCGTAAGCATGCTGTGGAGGAGCATCCTCAAGCACTCTCGGATCCAAGACGCCCGTAATTTCTGATGGAATGAAAATGGAGGTAGCTGTAGTCGAAGAGCTTTCGGGTTGGAAAATAGGTTGTGATTGTGGAGAGACCCTTGATGAACGATCCATTGATGAGCTGTCATCTTGTTCGAAGTGTGAGTGCACGCCAGCTCCAGGCTGGACCCTGACAGTCACTGGTGGGTGGCCAGAGTAGTTTGAGACTTGAGAGTCGAGCATCGAGGTATCATCATCTGTATCTAGTGTAGCTCTCGTTTCTATTACGGGACTAGACGGTGAGGGAGGCCTAGATGCACCGCCATGCTCTCTTGTTTGCGTAGGCATCGGATCCCCTCCATCTGGTTAGTGAGGTCTGCAACCGAAACTTGTAAGCCAGACTTACCCTCTCGCGAACAGAGCCGCGACTTAATCAATGTTTCTGTCTCTTGAAAGACCAGAGCTCTTCGTTCGTACTCTGCTGGGCTGAGGTCCGTTCCCAGGGCTTCGTTGACTTGACCTAGACTGGTCAAAACGTTCAGCATCCAACAGTCGAGTCCAGAATAAATAAAGCTTACCTCCATAGGCCAAGATGAGCGATCATGAATGTCGGAGAAAAGACAGACGCATACTTCCGGGTACATCTGTTATCTTTCCCCTCACTTTATTAATAAGTTCATCCTTCGTCTCGGCCCGTTCTGACCAAATTCGATAAGTTTCCAACGGTGGTCCACCTGTTCATAATAAGTAAATAGTTGGCGGTTAAGTTATGTGGACTTACAGAGCACAAATAGTTGAGAGCTTGGATGCCCTGTCGATGATTCTGTCTCTTCAATCACGCAGGCCGCCCACTTGGCAGCTCGGCGGAGCCTCCTTGAGTAAATGCCGCTTTGCTCTCGGCCGGGCAGGCATTCCTTGACTGCCTGGTCCACATCCTCAACGCTCGCCCCATACTCCCTAGCGACGCAACAGATGCAGTAGAAGAGGATGAGACTGTAATTATACAGCTGGGTCGATTTGGTAGCATGTTTTTGGAGTTCGAGCTGAAGATCTCGGTACGCTGTGACCGTCGCAATAGGCGTCGTCGCAGATCCGGCGTACGGTACAGAGGGATGGGCGAATCGTGGACGAAGGGTGAGATGTTGGAAAGTATCAAGTATTTGTTCTACTGTGTATAGTTGAGTCTTCTGCCGTGTCATGGTCCATTCTCTTTCGCATTTTGGGACTCGGGCTAGGAAATCAGCTAATGCCTCTTCTTGTTTTGCCTTCGTGTCTAGCGTCCTTGACTTCTTGACTGTATTTTTCTGGATCTCGGGGGTTTCAAATTGGAATACTAGGTCTGGACCACCGAGAGAGGTGGATGGTGTTGGTGAGTTCCTGGAAGATAAGGACTGCGCGCGCACTTCCAGATGGAGTTGTTACTCGGGGTTGTACGGTCCCAATATCTTTTAACCCTATTCATTTGTCAGGATATGTGTAGATCTATGTGTCGTGAAATGGTACCCTTAAAATACATAAACCCCGTCGTGGGAGTGCAGCCGAACTCCTGCAGATGCATCTCGTTGCCTCGTCTGCCTTCTTTCCTCTCTACGTTAAATTTCACTGCAAGCCTTGCCTTACCACCTCCGCCTTACATCTGACCCTTCTCGGTACAGCTGCTGGAATGGCTCCCTTGATTAAGGTACCCCAAGTTATCGACACTTGCGTCGCTTTTGGAACCGTGTCGATTTTCGAGGGTTTCTACTGCTGGTACTTATATGCCCATAAGATACCGTGCCAGACGCTTGTCAGGGTCGCTTGTGCCTTGAATATTCCTGGATCCGTGTTCCTAGCCCTGTTCCTCATCTTTTGGCAACATGGCCCTGCTGTACCTGCATATGCCATGATGGTCTTGTGCACAAGCACATCTGTCGCATCAATCTGGTGTTTTGAGGTACTGCAGCCCTTTCCATGCCGTCCTTCCACCAACAAATCACTAACATATCCACAGGTTCTCGAAGTCTTGCGACCTATTAGCAAGATCTGGCTTGATGACTTCAACGTTCCCCTCTTCAACACGGGCTTGCGAGAGTCCGTATTTTGGGCGTTGTGTTGTTGCTATGCTGCCCTGGGACTTTGGCAATTAGCAGCCTACCAAGTCGAGATCTTGTGGGCCTTTCCACTCTTAACCCACATCACCGTTGTCGCCGCAGTGGCCCGAGGTCTCATCCTTTTCCTCCAGAATCGCAATAAGAAGCAGGCTAAGCTGCTTTAGCCTCGGCAGGTCGCAATTGTTTTTGCATCAATCATCTCGACCGTCTTGCTTGTTGGTTCGGCATTGGGATGGATATCGGTACAAGGGGCTGCGCAATGCGCAACCTGCATAACAATCGTCTCACTCCGCCTCTACAGAACTAATCAGGGTTACAACGCAAAAGGGCAAGAGCTTGTACGTGACGATACTCTATCTTTGTGTTCAAGCCGCTGACATTTAGCAGGATCAACTGCCAAATGTGCCCAGAGAAGCACCCTTCGTGCTGAGCAAGGATCTTGAACATGGCGGTGGACACCAGGAGGGTTCAACGACGTCCTTGCGATCTCTACGTGCTGACTCGGGTATTGGCCTACTGCCCACGGCACCCGTTACACCCTCGGGGTCCAGTGTCTCATCGTCGACCACAGCTCCTTCCGAAGTATACCAATCGTATGAGATGGAGGGGATGCAATTCCTGCATTACGAACTCAACGTGTAAGCCCAAACCATTCTATGCATATGATCAGAAGGCTGAAGCGCGCGTAGGTCTCGCATCGATGATAGTATGAAAAAGCACTCGAAGATAATGTGAGTTTCGGTGACCACTGGTTTTGGAATGGAGACTAACGTCACGATGAGACATGACTTCTATACTCATGTTAATGGAGGTAAACTAGTACCAGACTTTGTCGGCGATGCTAGGAACATCATGGATATCGGTACGGGGACGGGTGACTGGGCTATGTATGTGCACGTATGCTCCCGAGGATGACATTACTGACTCTGGTTAGGGATGTGGCATATGCCAAACAGGAAGCCGTGGTCATCGGCACCGATCTGGCTCCAATTCAACCCTCCAATATACCAGTCAACTTGGGCTTCTCCATCGGCAATGCCAACACTCCTGACTGGGGCCTGGATGACCGATTCGATTTCATCCATATACGAGGTATGGATGGTGGCATCAAAGACTGGCATGTGTCTCTTAAAGCCGCGTTTCGATGCCAGCGTTTGGGAGGCTTCATTGAGATATCTGACATAACCGTCCATCCGTCTGGGCCAGCAACTCCTGACGCTATGTGGCTGGAGTGGATGCGGATGCTCGACGTTCTGAGAGATGCCACTGGCCTTTCGTTTGGGATTCATAAGGAGGGTCGTGCTCTCAGGGAGCTGCAGCTTGTGGGTTACGAACCTATGGGCTCAAGTTGCCGGGAGTACCACATTAAGTCGGGAACGCATGTCTTCGATGGCAGTTGCCTCCTTCAAGGTGTTATTGAACATATGAAGGGGATATTCACACAAGCTTTTAGGTTCGTGCCTCACTCCACCCCCCTGCACAATCTGCTGGGGAAGTTAGAAGAGGAACTACTTCAGGGGGTCAACATCGAAGTGTGAGTGTCTTTTAAGTCCTGTGACAGGCTATCATAGGACTGACCAGCTGCTAGTCACAAATCTCTTGCGAAAAGAGCAACAAGCGTAGCACATTGAGTAAAACTTTAGCTGAAGAGAGACGAGAGGAAAGTGAGGTTCTCCTTTCATTCAGAGCTTTGGCAGCTCTCATATGTCAGTACCCTTGCCTCCAGAATGTAAGTCGGGGCAAGGGTGGTTCGGTACCAACACGGGCAGCACCGGCGGGGTTTATGGTGTTTTTACTCTACATTCATTAAGTATTGTTTTGTAAACTAGATTCATTTGTAATATCATCCTTCCTTTCTGATACACTCGGCCCAGTAGATGGCACAAGTACCCGACGAATGCCTTCCGAACCCGCGGGGACGGCAACAGCGACCCCCGTTATCAGGGCACCGGCGCTCTCGTCAATAAGCCAGAGGCAATCGACGATCTAGATGATAGAAGCTGGTTTGGGGGGTCTTCTCGGCCAAGGGGAGTCAGGGGCTGAGTCACGTGGTGTCATTTGAGTTGCGCCTGAAGCGAAAGACCCCCCGGGTCGGGACGAATCGGGCGAGGAAGGGGGTTCTCCTATCGGACCCCATCTTTGTGACCCCCTAGGCCCTGGCGGTTCGCGTATTAGTGAGATTGTAAGCTTAGGCTACGAAAAGCTGTATCGGTTACACACACGTGTCGGTAAGGGGCGGAAGAGGGGGACGAGAGTGATACAATCTTAAACTTCCGTTATTAAGCTCGAGGGTGCTTGCGTCCCGAACAGGATCACTCGATAGCTATAGTCACGGGTGCTGAAAAGCTCCGGGTTGGTGCTGGTGCTGCCTGGGCTGCTGGCAGCTAAACCTCAGAGCGCGTCCACCCTAAGGCTCGGGCCCTAGGGGCCTTTGTCTAGGAATAAGACCCGTGTATGGCGAATATGTAGAATTAGTCGACTCATACTGGTACCTTTAGTGTTAGAGACTGGGCCAGGGTACCCCCCTTGAGCGCAGCCTTTTAAGAGGCAGAGTAGAGTATATTTTGGAGCTGGCAGCCTCGCACACGCCGCCTGGCGGTCTCCCCTGGTAGTAGTATGTGGATTCTGAATTGCTCTAGCAGGCGTGCTTGAGGAGCAGAACGGCACTACACCACACTAATGCACTCCCAAGGGATCGTATGTCATTCCCTATGCATTCGCTATGCCGTCGTCGTCACGGAGAGGCGCTGATTCACGATGCTCGGAGCATCCTTCACCTTAAAGTTGTTTAAATGCCTAGCCGCGGCGGTTTTAAGATTATTAAGGTGCAAAGTGTGGCCTAAAGGGAACGCCCTCCCGTACATAATCGCTATGGAAGCTACTAGTCTTCCCCTAAAATTCCCCTGATTAGGTGCAAAGAAGCGTTGGGGAAACTCCGACGTCTCCTGTAATACATGCCCGCGCAGAAAGACATCTCACCTGCATCATGAGGACCACGCGTCAGCTCCCTTGCGTCAGGAGCTCCGTGTCCCGTGCGGTCTTATCATGCAATGCCTTCCTCAACCTAATTCAAGGAGGTCTAATGCAGGGAGGATCTCCAGAACAAATAGACCTTCTCTAGAGGCTAGAGGCCTCTTAATGCATCACAGCCATAGAGCCACAATATACCTGCATCTTGCTTTGAGTAAGGACACCACTGTTACTCTAAGCCGTGAGCATAAGCAGAGCAGTGACTAGAAGGTTCTAGTATAGCACCGGGTAGTTAGCATTAGAATAGATCGTAAGGGCGGGGTCGATCGGAATGTAGGGTCCTATAGCCTCAGTGCCGGCTTAAGGGTCCATCAGGGCGCCGTGGCAACTCAGGGATTCGACAAAGAGTGCGGGTTGTTCGTTTTCCTAAGGCAGCTGGCACATTATGCCGGGCCCACTGCGAGGAATAATAGGACTCGAGACTCCTATCGGAGCCGTTTAAGAGGTCGTGGCAGCGCCCATAGCATAGTCTTAAGGCATATGGTTTGACGACAGCATGCCAAAGGGGTTATCCTCATTCCCAAGCCGTTTTAGGGGAATAGGTCCGTTACTATGCCATCTAACACAAATGTTAAGTGAAAAGTAGGAGGTAGATCTTCCAGGTGGAATAACTAACTGACTATCCAACGGTACTTTCCTCTTTTTGCATGGTTGGAACGGCGGCGGCGGCAAACGGGGGTACACTTGCAAGGGCAATTATAGCCAGGGGATTTGTCTAGTATCGTCACCTCAGTTGTCAGCTGGAGAAGAAATAAGTTGGCGCAAGAAGTGAACACGCACGCTTCAACAAGTGACGGTCCAGGTCCCTATGGCGTACATACGCCATCTTGCAATTCCCATGGGGGCACATGAGCTTGCCGTTAGCATCCCTTTGAGTAGACGCTAGGCTCTCGTGCACTTGAGGCAAGATATATGGATTTCGCTCCGACTCGATTGAGTGCGTAGGCTGTTCGTCCCCTCGATCGGATCTACCAAACGATAGTTCGTGGTCCTGAAGGATACCGTTAGGAACGGTGAGGCTTAGGTCAAAGGGTACCGAAATTGCTTTAGGTATCGTGTCAGAGTCAGCAGGGGATGTGGGTGCGGTTGCTTAGTGCGGCGCTTCTCGGTCGCCAGAAGTTGGCGTTGATATGGATCGATCTGACTGCTGGCTCTCATTTGGCGTCCTATTTGATGGTCAGCGTTGTGAATGGAATTTTTCCATCAAAGTAACATACTCCGGGTGCATCATTGGACCTTGGTTAACCACGATGGTGTCTAAGATTAACTCAGGCTGGGCTATATCCTGATGGCCCCTGATGGCTTCTTCGGCACGATCCAAGAATAGTTCAGCACGTAGCCTGTAGTTACCCGGAGATGCATTTGTCGCCATGTTTAGGACCGGGTAGAATTATTCCAGTGAGCTTCGAAGAAAACTGATCTCGAGTTCTCCGCGTAATTTTGGGCAGTAAAAGTATACGAGAAGCTGGATGATCCTGTGATGAAACCTATGGTCTGTTAGTGGAAGGAATTCGGGAGGTGAAATTCGACTTACCAGGTCAGCCGACCATACATGGTGCCGACGACGGATGGGCGGAAGCCCTCGCCTACAACACGTGGAAGAGACAATCTTTCGTTTTTGACCGACGATAAGAGGGTATCTCTGGACCGCCGTAGGTCAAATTCGGCCCTGTCGATAGCCAACTGTATGCAAGGATCAAATGCATCTTCATCGTCTTTGTGGGGCGTGAGCATTTTTTCGATGTCGTCTAAAGTTATGATGCTTGGTAGAGGAGAGGAGTCATCTAGTAGGCGGCTAACGACTCTAATAAGATATTAGCATAACCCTAAGGAGCACTCTTAATACCACAACGAACCGTTCACACTTCGTGATAGTAGAGGAGCTATCACTCCTAGCCAAACCCTCCAGGTTATGTTGGAGAAGTTTCAGGCCCTCTCGGTCGGGGTGGTGCCCAAGGAAACCGTCCCGTATGTGACCGAGTATGGCTGTCTGAATATGTTCCAATGCTGGAGCATCGCTTCGCACACTCATAACCGGTAGGATAGGGAAGTTCGGTTGCTGATGCTTTGTGGGTTCCATGATCCAACGATATCTGTCAACTTGCTGCTGGTAGCTCAGCGAAAGAGCTTCTCCAACGGAAAGAACATGGCAAGCCATGCCTTCTGAAAGACCGTGCCGAATCAGCCATGGCAAAGCGTCTTCTTGACTGTTGCGAAGCAAGGGCAAGTTCAGAAAAGGATATTCCGAATGGACATGTGTCAAGAAGTATAGTAGATGAAGTGTGCAGACCGGCCGGCTGTCCGGAGCTTGGAATCGAGATTGCTTAATGTAAATCGGATTTTCGGCCACTGAATCCATGATAGGCAGTAGGCAGATAGCTCAGCGTGGAGATGAAAGAACGTCTTACTGGATACGGTGGATCAAAACGAGGGACTGAAGTTAGACTTTGGTGGAAGAAGTGCCCTCGTATTTCACAAGGTTGGCATACTACTTGTTTTGATACACCGGGAGCTTCTATGCTATCTTAGGTGCGTAGCGAATATGACGAGGCATCCCGTCCTAGTGAAGGCGTTTGTGACGAGAATAGGGGGTTCAAGGGGGTGCACTAGCTCGATAGTCCGGCTAGTGCTCTCTAGCCCGGGGCCGCCGGGAGAGGTCTCGCGATCCTTACCTTCTCAGAGACATATATCACTCCTAATAAGGGAAACACTTATAAAATAGGTAGCACTAACCTCTATTAGCGCCTTAAACAAGCTCTATTAAGAGACGGGAGCTATATACGCTCAGCACCTATCTAGCTCTATACCTATATCTTCTACGTTGCCTGCCTTTTATAACGGCCCTTCCCCTTACCCTAGAGTATTTTATCACGATAACCGGGGCTACTATCGTCGTGCAGGGATAAGTATCTCGAGCACCCCTATCTCCTCTAGCTCTAGAAACTAGCTAAGGCGGACCTCCCCCCTCTACTTCTCTATCTCGCGCCGCACCTTAGTGTCCGGTGCTAATAGTACCGCCTCTCACCTACTATCCCCCTATAGGCTCGCTTCTCTCGCTTCTACGTACCTTATAGGTATTTCTACCTCTCCCCTGCACTTATAACGCCCCTTTATTAACCGGGTCGAGGTCTACCCACCACCCACTTCTTAATATATATTATATCTAATTTAGTATCACGTTATTATACCACCTAGCTTAGTACCGGTGCGTTTATAGCGTATTAGCCTGCTTCGGACTTAAACTTTTAGAGGCGATAGCAAGGGTAAGGTGCACTTCCCTGGATCTGCCGTAGTGTATTTACCCCTAAGGGCGTATATCTGCCGTGTCCTAGCCCCGGTTCCCGTCCTATATATATAAGTATACGCCTTATCTATCCCTATTAGCCTCTCTCTATCCTAATATTACTACTCTAGGAGCCTTAAGTCCTTTTTCGACTCTTAAAGAAAGATCCTGCCGGGTCCTATCTACTATCCTAGCGAAGCTTAATTCTCGTTTTCTACTTTTCCCTATCCTATATAACCTATTATCCGTCGATTTAGCGATTATAAAAAGCAGCCTTATAGAGTCGTCTTACTCTTTACGGTTTTTAATAAGGTTTTTTTATAACCTTCCTCTTACTACTAACGCTAATCCTAATCGTTACCTCCTAACGGCTTTAGTGAGTGGAGAGTATTACTCGCCTTACCTTACCTATCCCTAGTTAGTCATCTTACCTCTCCCTACCCTTCGGAGTATATATTTATTAAAACACTTAACTAATTTCGTGGAAGGGCGTAGTATTAGTAATAGAAACAACGCTCGATAACTTTTAGGGCCGATTACCTTATCTTCTTCCTAAGTAGAGAGGAAAGACTAGAACGAGATCTTATTATCGCACTATAGCCCTCTTAGGCTGTTTATCGTATATTCCCTTCCTATCCTCTCCCCTTATTATCCGGTATCGCTAGCTATCCTCTTCGTTATTACTATAATATCGATAGCACTAGATAAAGGCTATACTTTCACGATCTATAAAATAGTAGCCGTAATAGCTAGCTATTACGACGGCTTCCGGTCCTCTATAGTATAGCGGATAATAGGGGACTAGCATCAGGGTTTTAGTTTAAAATAAGAAGAGGATATTAACTAAAGAGCAGTAATTATCGTTTATAGTGTTTAGTCGTAGTTACGTCGTAAAGACTAGGCGTCTTCTTTATAAGGTAAAGTCGAGCGTAGACTAATAGTCTAGGTAAAGACTTAGATTAATCGATATCTTATTCTCTAGTAGAAGTAAGACCTAGGAGACTCTGGTTTATATAGTGATAGTGCTTCCTTACCCGTAATGACTATTCCTTACGTAGTCGCTACGCCCAGGTAACTTTATCGTGACCGATCACTTATTAGTCACTTCGCCGGAGTAATCGACCCCGGTCCGTCCCGGATAGTCTACTAAGTACCTCCGTACCTGGTAATACGTGACTTAGTACGTGACTTCCCGAGTCACCCTATACTATTCCCCGTCTAGGGCCGTCCCGTGGGATATATACTAGTATACCTATAGGGTTAGTCTATATTAGGCGGCCGGCCGTAATCTTACCTCCCTCCTTCTAAGCGCTATCCTAGCGGTCGTATAAGTAGGTCGCCTTCCCCTAGTTAGTGTTCCTTAGGTTTTTTTCTTCTCCTTTATTACTAACTATTATATCCGACCGTGTCCAGAAGTCGTCTTGTCCTAAATCTCGTTCCGCCGAAAACCGATCGACCGTTTCCGCCCTTATCGTTAATTAAGGCTACGAGGTCGTCCCCTACACCCGTTATGCCTCTAAGAACGTACCGTGCTTCGTTCTGGACGATATCGCTCGCTATCACGCGTGTTTCCGCTTAGGTCGTTCTTATAATATTGCTAGAATCCTAATATCTTCTAGTACGCTCCTGCCCTCGCCTTCCCGCTCAGTCTCTATTTACTTACCCCCTCGTCTTCCTAGCGGGTCGTATAAACGAGGAGCTAAAGCGCCTCGAATAAAAGAAGGAGCGGACCGAGGAGATACTCTATAAGGCGCTCGCCCGCTTATCCTGTCTCCGCCGAACTCGTCGCTTACTACGGAAGAAGGGGGTGGAAATAGTTCGTAAGGACCTTACCGATATAGAGGAGCTCGAGAAGGTGGAGAAGGAGGAAGAAGAGGCCCGTCGGGCCGAGTCAGAGGCGGTGGCCACTGCATAAGCCGCCGGTACTATTAATATAATTAATTAAAATTAGGTAATAGCGCAGGATATAGGTGAATTTTCGGATATTAGTTTTATATAGACTGCGGTGTCTGGTTCTAGGTCCTGATAGTATTCTATCGGTATTACTTTAGGAGTTACTTATAATTAATCAGGTTTTCTTTAGGTTCCTATATATTATCGCCGTGGTCGTAGTTTTTCTATTTTATAAAATATTCGGTGCCGTCTAGCGTCTCTCGGTAATTAAGGATTCGTTCTGCTTTATACATATCGCTAGTATCGACTACGATCGTGTCTTATATTATTTTTATGTTTTTTAGTGCTAGTTTAAGTAGTGAAATATAGAAATTATTATATATCCTTATTATCGGAGGTAGTGATAGAATATAGTTTATATCTGA
>NW_021167082.1:1414380-1473235 GCF_003711515.1 Sodiomyces alkalinus F11 | reverse complement strand
ATCGGCGAGGCGTATACTTCTTTAAATATAGTATCGGTTATCCGATTAATACTATTTACCTCTTTATCCTTTAGAGTAAGAGCTTCTCCTTCCTATTAGAGTATAGCTTATGGTTTAGGTGATTTGTTAGGTGTCCCTAGTCGGCTGAGTGCGTCTGCGCGACTATTTTCGCTCCCTTTTATATACTAAATATAGAAATTAAATTCGGCTAGGAATTCTGCCTATCGGATCTATCGTTTATTAAGAACCTTAGTAATAGTGAATTACGCGAGGTTCTTATAATCCGTGTAGACCTATACTGGGTGTCTTATCCCTGATAGATACGGTCTCTATTCTTTAAAGGCTTCGATAATAGCTATTAGCTCTTTATCGTGGATCTAATAGTTAAGTTCTAAGCCTTTAAGGAATAGAGACTATATCTATTAAGAATAAAATACCCGGTATAGGTATCTTATCCCTAATAGATACGGTCTCTATTCTTTAAAGGCTTCGATAATAGCTATTAGCTCTTTATCGTGGATCTAATAGTTAAGTTCTAGTCCACTAAGTTTCTTAGATTTAAAGGCTATAGGGTATAGTCTTCCTTCTACGTCGCGCTATCCGAGTTATACTCCTAGAGCCTAGTCGGATACGTCTATTTCGAGTTCGTATTCTTTATCGGGGTCTAGTATTACTAAGATAGGTTCGCTAGTAACCCTTCCTTTAAGAGCTTAGAATACTTCTTCTATTCTTTTATTCTATTCGAAGTTAAGTCCCTTTTTAGTTACTTTAGTTAAGAGGATAGTAATCTTACTATAATCCTTAATAAATCGTCGATAATAGTTTATAAGTCTAAGAAAGGACTAAATATTATAAACATTCTAGGGTTATAGCTATTTAAAGACGTATTAGACTTTCGCCTTATCTATATAGATCTTATTAGGTCGTATCGTATAACCTAAAAAGTTAACTTCTTATATATAGAATTAAACTTTTTCTGGTTCGACTAATAGGTTAGCGTCTTATAGGAGTTATAGGATCGTGTAAATATATTATCCGTGTTCTTCGAGTATCTTAGAGAAGATTAGGATATTATCTAGGTATACTATAACGAAGTGGTTTAGATACTTCCTTAGGACGTCGTTAATAAGTGTTTAGAACGATACCGGCGTATTTATTAGTCTAAAAGGCATAATAAGGTACTCGAAATATCCTCGCTTCGTCCGAAACGCTATCTTCCACTCTTCTCCTTCCTTAATCCTAATTAAGTTATAGGCTCCTTTTAAGTTAAGTACCGTAAACTATTACGCTCTAACTAGCTAATCTCGTATTTCTAAGATAAGAGGTAGTAGGTAGCGGTTCTTAATAGTTATATCGTTAAGTTATCGATAATTAATATATAGTCGTAGTTTACTATTTTTCTTTAGTATAAACAGGATCGGGTATCCTACCGGTAATTATAATACTCTAATATAGCCTTTTACTAGTATCTTTTCGAGATATTCTTCTAAGGTATCTAATTCCTTCTAGTTTAGCCTGTAAATTAGGAAGAATTTTGGGTATATCCTTTTCTTTAGGGGTATCTCGTGATTATAGTATCGGTGTTTCGGTAATCCGGTTTCTAGATTTTCGGTAAATAGTTTTCCGTATTTATAGTATTCTAGTAATACCTTAGCGAGTCTATTATAATTACTTATTACTAGTCCTTTTTCTGCTTAGACGATCTAGTAGATTCCTTTAATAATATTAATTACGCGTCGGTGGTTATACCGTCGCTACTATCTTAAAGTCTTTCGTACTTCCTTCGCCTTAGTCCCTAACTTCTAGCGGCTATCTAAGTCTCCCTAAGGCTCCTTTGTCGGTAAGTCTTTCTGCTATTTTCGACGGATATCGGGATCGGGTAAGGTTTCCTTCGTAGTCTCCTACTTACTCTCTAATCGCTACCAGAGCTAGCTAAGCTTTTAGTCTATATCGAGATTCTATTCGTTAAACTATAGTTCGCTAAGAATAACGTCCTTATAACCTATATCGTATATATCGAACTTTATTATTTTAGTCTTATTCTGGATTTTAACCTAAAAGTATATAGTCTCCTAGTTAATAATAACTTCTTCGTAGGACTAATTCTTTCCCGTATACGGAGTAACCTTATACTCCTCTTTTAGGTGTTTTCTAACCTAGGGAATAAAGAACTTTCTCACGGCTACCAGTAAGATAAAGTTTCCTACTACGCCTATATCTAATAGTGCGTTTATCTTATATTTATTAAGTCGTATTCTAATATAATAATACCCTATACTGCTATATATTATAGAGTATATCTATCGAGTACCTTTTATATACTCCTAGCGATAATATACTCTTAGTTTTTTACCCGTTTAGCTCGGTATTCGAGGGATATTTCCTTATCTAAGAACCCGTACTAAATTAAAAGCCATTCTATCTATTATAGGCGCTTATCGAGGGTCTAGAAGCGTGACTCCTAAGCTTCTTAGTCTTACTCTAGTTATCGGATTTTCTTAGAAGCGTATGCTATATAGCTAGTAGTATTATATTTATCTAACTAGTACCCGTAGTAGTTATACCTAGGTGGTTAATCGTCCGATCCTTATAGGCTTATTATTAGGTTAGTAAGAGTATCTTGGTTTTCCTAAGCGTGGTAAGGTCGCTAACGTGTAGTTTACTACTATTCCCCGCTAGTATTCGTGGGTATCCTACGGTAGGCGTTATCGAAGTTAAGTTTAGTAAAATAAACTTAGTGGGTCTATCTAAGGGGTTCTTCCGTGAGCTAGTCGAGTATCCGTAGCTAGATAGTTTCCTCCTTAATTAGGTTAGCTGCTTCTATAGGTTAATACTAGAAGTTCGTGTTATTATCCGGGGTTCTGTCGGACTCCGTTTCCTAATCTTACTCTTCGAGTTTAGCGATTCTCCCTCGGGTACGATCTCCTTCCTTCTAGATTTCTAAGATCTGCTTCTGCCTCTTAGCTTCTTCTTTTATCTATCCGTATTTTTAAAGGATTTCTACGATAGTTTATAAAGCTAGTTTATCCTTATCCTAGTCGGGGATCTTAAGGCTATAGTCGTTATCGTACTCGTTACTAGATACTATAGCGAGTATCTTCTAGGGTCTCTTAGGGTAATACCTAGCTCCGTCTTTCCCTGATTAGTATACTAGATAATAGTTATCGTAGCAGGTTACCTAATAGAGGTTAACGTGTGGTATTTCGTCCCTATAAATTTCTAGGTATCTAATAGTGTTAATTTCCTTCTAGGGTCTTTCTTTCTTAATCGTATTTACTTATTATTACGGTTGTTTTTTCTTAGGCTTATTATAATCGTGTGCGTAATAACCTAGCCTATTATAGTTATAACACTTAACTTTCGTTATATCCCTTTTACCCTGCTTATCGCTCTATCGGTTAATATTATCGAGCTCTATAGGTTTACTATAGTATCTATATAAGGTGTTTCCGAACTAGTATAGGTATAATTATTTCTTCTTCGAATTAGCTATATAGAATAAAACGCTTGTTTAATACTTTTTTTAACGGCGTTATTTATAGTTCCGGTTATCGATACGAATTATTATCACGGTATATTCGCTAAACGTCTTAGGTCGGTCTAATCGGTATAGTTTATCCTTCACTTCTTCCTTAAGTCCTTAATAGTACCGATCTATAAAGGGCTTATCCGGGTAGCTAAGCTTTAACGAGATTTACTAGAATCTCGTAGTATAGTCCGTAGCTAACTTAGTCTAACGTAGCTAGCTTAGTTATTCGGCTGTGACTTATTCCTTATCGGGCTAGCCGAAGATAGCGTTAAGTCTCTCGATAAACACGTTAAAGTTCTCGAAGATTACCGTGGTCCCGGGCTTCCTTAGGATCTCTATTCCTATATTCTCTAGGTAGTCTCTGTGGATAGACTCGAACTATTCGTGCGTATCTCCCGTAAGGAGTGCCGCGGTATAGAGTACCTTAGTTTCTTCCGTACGGATACTATCCTAGTAAAATAGGAGGTAGCCTCTAAGCTAAGTAATAAAGCTTTAAAGCTATCCCCGAGTCCCGTCGTACTTAGGGGGTATAGGGTATCTATACTTAGCCCCGATTCTAGGATAGTTTAACTAAGCTCTTAGAGTTATATTCTCCCCCTAAAGCTAAGTAATTATATCGCGAATCTGCTAAAGGTCGTTGCTTTCTCTAGTAGTAGTAGTAGGCGTCACGGTGCTTATAGCGTTCGTGGTACGGTTATTATTCGATATATTAGAAGAGTGGTTACTAGCTACTTCGTCGTCTTATTAAGGTTATTCTAGTCCTTCCTCTTCGTTAGAGGAACTAGATTCTTTAGACGATGATTCTTCTTCAGATAAAGTGACTTCTTCTTCCTTAGGCGAAGTAGCTTCTGCTTCGGGCGTACTGCTTATTAGCTATTAAGGTTAGCTTACCGAATAGGATCGATTAAAATATTATAACGGCTTCCGGTCCTCTATAGTATAGCAGACGATAGGGGACTAGCGTCGGGGTTTTAGTTTAAAATAAGAAGAGGATATTAACTAAAGAGTAGTAACTATCGTTCGTAGTGTCTAGTCGTAGTTACGTCGTAAAGACTAGGCGTCTTCTTTATAAGGTAGAGTCGAGCGTAGACTAATAGTCTAGGTAAAGACTTAGATTAATCGATATCTTATTCCCTAGTAGAAGTAAGACCTAGGAGACTCTAGTTTATATAGTGATAGTGCTTCCTTACCCGTAGTGACTATTCCTTACGTAGTCGCTACGCCTAGGTGACTCTGTTATAACCGATCACTTATTAGTCACTTCGCCGGAGTAATCAACCCTAGTCCGTCCCGGATAGTCTACTAAGTACCTCCGTACCTAGTAACACGTGACTTAGTACGTGACTTCCCGAGTCACCCTGTGCTATTCCCTATCTGGGGCCGTCCCGTGGGATATATACTAGTGTACCTATGGGGTTGGTCTATATTAGGCGGCCGGCCGTAATACTAGCCTAGAGACGTCCGTTATGCCTACTATAGCTATAAAAGAATATTAGTATCTTACGGTCCCTACACCTTTCCGCTCTAAGGCCTAGAGTATAGGTCTGCTAGGTTCTATAATAGTAGCAGTATATCCGTCTGCTATAATAGACTACGAGACTATAAATACACGAATCCCCTTATATTATATCTTATACCTATACACCCTCTACTCCTCCTTTTCCTCCTTCCTCCTTAACCCTAGTACCCCTATGGCCTATATAAGATAATAGTCGGTCCACGCCTCGTTATACTAAGTCATATTAGCGTATACTATTACGCCTTATCTATACTCGGAGTAAACGTGCCTATATCTTATATATATATCTTAGTATACTCCGAATACTAAAAGATATAAAGATATATACCCGTTCTCCTATCTTACCTAGCTTAGTCCACTACCCTTTTCGATTTATAAAGCCTCCCGTCTCCTCTCCACTATCACTACCTATAACCGACTATATATTTTCGATCCACCCGTACCTAGCTTATTTACCTTACTATACACTAATCGCCTTTATCTCTCGACCTACGAGAGAGATTGCTTAACTTCTTATACTTATATACCTTTCCTTTATAGGCGAATATACGACTCTAGGGCCACTATAGCTCGTCCCCCCACACTCCTATCTATAAGACTTTCCCGCCTCTAATACCTAAGAGATCTGACTTCTCTAGGAGTTATCCTACTATAGCCGTTCTAATTAACTACTAACCGGCCCGGTTATAGTCTATAGGCATAGAAAATAGCAAAATATACTAGAATTCCGGAGATATAACTACGCCGTTATATTAGACGAGTTTCCTATTCTCTACCGTTCCGCGGACTGGTTTAATAGAGCGCTAGGCCGAAATAGATCCTATTTTAGCTAAGAACCACGTTAAACACTTTAAGGGGATTTTAGAGCCGCTAGAGCCCTACTTTAAGTCGTTTAGCGTATCGACCTCGGGGCCCGAGCCTATTATAACTTAGCCGTAACGTCTGGATTACCCTTTATACTATCCTATCGGCCCGCCGCGGCCTATAGGCTACCTTAGTTTAACGTTAGTATTATCCGGCTCCCCCGTTATTAAACGGGAAAATAACGGTATAGGTATACACTTATACTAATAGCACCACGCGCACTACTGCCCGTATCCGATAGGAAGCCCTAGTAACGACGTTATAGGTAAGAACCAGTCCGGAAACACCTTATCCAAGGACTAGAGTAACGCGTGCGAGCCCCTCCGCTCTGAGTCTAGTATCGCAGAGAGGCGCTCGTTCTTATTAGAGCTATACAAAGAGTATAAAAGCGAAAAAGGCAAGAATATATAGCGCTTAATTACCAACGCTTATAACCAGCGCTTCGGTTCTAATATTAAACCCAGAATGCTATTAAAGCGTATATGCAGGACTAAGTCGAAATTAGGGAAAAGGCCGGAACGAGAGGTATAATATAGCACTACGCTCCCCTTATAGATTTCACAGTCTCGAGCAAGAAAAGAGACATAACCGCAAGAAGGCAGACCCAGCTAACTCCTGTATCAGGACCAAACATTAAGCGAGCGTGTTAGATAACCCCTAAGTACGACAAGACAGCCCCGTAAGAAAAGAACCTATCCCGTTATCGCCTAAAACGTTAGTATTCGAGCCACCGATTCGCCGAGCCCCGAAAATAGTTTATTTATATTATACGATATATACTAACTTCGAATAAAACAAAATCAGACACCGGTTCTAAACCCTCCTCTCGTTCTTATAGTTATAAGTGCTTCCGCAAAGACAGGTTTTATCCTATATATACCCGATTCGCCGTGCCCGTAAAACGGTCAAAAGTGACGACTTTAAGGAATAAACGGGGTATAGACTCCAACGCCAGTTAGTACACGGAAAGCCTTATTAATTTAATGATTTGGTGATATAGTGCTGGAGATAGGCTCGCGCACAGGATAAGCAGAATGGATAACTATATCGTCGATATCGGGTTTGCAGTCTAGGACGGCAATGAATGTACTCATTACATTCTTGATCCTGGCTATGGAGATAATACACCTCTGGACTATGAACATGTGTCAGTATTAATGACCGAATTTGAGATCTAGACGCCAACTTTTGGCTATAATTGGTATTCAGGGTTTGTATAAGCCCGAGGACTTAGACTATATGCATGCAACTTCGTATTTTCGACCTACACCGTCAGTCGTCTTTGCTATTCGTGTCATTCTCAAGAAGGGTACAAATCTCGACCGATCGATCCGAAAAACATAAACGCCCTATGTATTTCATATATCAGAACCCTCTAACCTTATTCAACCCAGCCTGTGAGGGTCTTGCCACGGATTACTGCCACGTGCCGTTACACGTCCTTTCTCCACGTACCCATTATCGCCTCTCCACCCTTATACTCTCCCTCCCTTCCCCTCCATTCAAACGTCGCCTCCTCTCTAGACTTATATATATCCCACGCCCGCCTCACCATGATGTTTACCTTGCATTATTACTCTGCTTTCACTATTTATGCGTCGCAAGCATTCTATCCGCGTGCAATTGCTAGGCTCTTAGCATTTTTTGCGAAATATACGCGTCGTATGGATCAAGAATCCCTCTAATGTTAAGTTCTGCGATCTAGGGGTGCAAGTTCAAGATAGGCAAGAAAGAGAACACGGCCTTCTCGACTAGGCCACGGAAGAGGGGAATAACCCGTAGTCGTAACAACAGACGATAATACTGGGCGCTGTCCAATATGCCTTTATCCCAATATAAATATGCGATATTGTGAGGCTGCGAAGAGTAGGATACCCCGAAAAGAGGCTGGAAAAGAGTTATGAATTTGATATGATGTCTCTTGATGCCTCTTGCTGGATGAATTCGTTATACTGATGGAATGACTGGCTATCGCGGTGACCGTTCAAAGCAAAAGGGTGGGTGGCCTATTGTAGTGGGCTGATGACAGGCCAGGTGCTATGGTGAATAGTAAGATGCTTAGTAGCACCTAACGAGCCAAATGCTGAATCAGGTAAGCAGTCTCTGGTATTAATAACGTGAATAGAACGGAAAAGAACTAGGAACCGGCGATAGCACCGCGACGATTAGCCAGCCTTAGCGATCGAATATCGCTCGGAGGCAGTTATTTAGTAATCTCGATAAGAATTTCGAGCGGTACACGGTCTATGTTGACGTTCCTTATTCGGGTATATTTCGCGCGAAGGGATATCCACGTCGAAGGCCTACTAATATATACACGATTAAGCGCCGCGTGGGACAGGATACCTACTTCTGGAAACTAAAAAGCTAGGCGGTAAGAAGCGCTTACTAGTACTGTAAGCGTATCTTGCCTAGTAAGGTAATTTACTAGTTAGAACAGATACCACTTACTAGGGAGCCTGCTAATCGTTTACCAGCCGAAAGTTCGACCAGCCAGGCATCTAGACCTTTACCAGTGAATGGTTTCTTATTACTTAGTAAGGTTCCTTATTCCTTACCGAGATTATAATATTAGCTATACTAGGATTATGGTTTGGAAGTTACTAGGAAGAAGCGCTACTAGTATTGTAAGCACACCTTGCCTGGTCAGGTAGTCTACCAGTCAGGATAGATATCACTTACTAGTAAGCCCGTTAATGGTTTACCAGTCGAAATTTCGGCCAGTTAAATATCCAGGCCTTTACCAGTGAACAGTTTCTTATTGCTTAGTAAGGCTCCTTATTTCTTACCAGGAATATGCCATCAGCTTTACTAGGACTGTGGTCTGAGACTTACTGGGAAAGGGTGATCACCTGTTTGTTTGTTTGTTTGTTGTTTGTTTATTCATAGACTGTCCCAGCCGCCGTAGGCAGCTATGCAGCGTTCTACTATCATACATCTGCCCCTATCACAGCCAAACCAGCCGTTCGCCTCCACGAATTGCTTGCCTTGCTGTTCTTGGGTCGCATCTATACTAATAGCTTTCTAGGTCTTCTATATCTCTGACTTGTCAGGCCGTTTCCGGCCCTCCTTCCCTTCTGTGTAACGAAAATCACTCGTCTGCGCTCTGTTCTGTGAGTACCGTGGACGGCACGGCCTGGAACTGGCCCAGGAGCCCCGTCCTCATCATCATCTTTGCTGCTTGTACTGCCATTGACGGGCTGCAGAGAATACGCTTGACGTCCTCGCATGGAGGCTTGCCTGCCCACATCTGGTGTCGCTCCTCCATCCAGTTCCTGCATTCGAGCAGGACGTGTCGTACTGTTTGTCGCCCGTATCCACAGTCGCATTTGTCAGTGTCAGCTTTGTTGATGGCGTGGAGATACGCCCGCAGGCCGATCTTGCCGGTGCGCATCTGTGTGATGATTGAGCTAATCGCCCGGTGTAGATTGTCGTGAAGCGAGAGCACCTCCTTGGCCGGGCGCACCCCAAGCTTGAAGAGCTCCCTGCCGTGTTTGGCCGTTTCCCATGCGGCGGACCATTCACCCTTCATGGTGGAGCGGATGGCGGACTTCGTTGTGGCGATGAGTGTCCGCGCAACAGCCTCCGGTGCCTCTGGGTCGCACTCGGCGGCCTTTTTGGCTGCCCGGTCTGCCGCTTCGTTACCAGGCACGCCGACGTGGGCCGGGATCCAGCGGAACTGGACCTCCCAGCCTTTGCCGCGGAGCTCATGGAGTGCCTGAACGATTTCCGCTAGGATGTATTGACCAGAGGGAGCTCTTGGGTTTCGGATCGCCTGGATGGCGGCCTGGTTATCAGAGAAGATGACACCCTTCTTCGTCTCAGCCCAATGATCTTGTACGTCGAGCAGAAGCTGCAAGGCCAGCGCGAGGCCTCGAAGCTCTGCCGCGTATACCGTGGAGGTGCTGGACGTGCCCATGTACCGGGTCCGCGTCGTTTCGACATTGTCCATCCGAAGGAAGGGTGCTACCGCGGCCGCTCCAACGTGGTCGTTGATGCCGCTCCCATCGGTGAAGATGCAGATCACACCGAGCTCCACCGAGTCGTGTTCCTCGATCGCCTCGTCGGCCGACTCAGCGATCCTGGTGAAGGGCGGGGTCCACCACGGTGGCACGATGTGTGGCTGGCGTGTTTCCAGGCGGTCGAGCTGCACATTGTACTTCCGTTCGAGCATGGTGGACAGGTGGCCGAGGGGGCTCTGGTCCTTGCATGCACCTTCCGTGCTTGGCGCCATGTCGGCGTACATGGGTGTCGTTCTGATGCGCATAGCGGCTTCCAGTGCTGTCTGCTCCATCTGCTGCTCGACTGGAAGCAAGTGGGCCTCCACATCGACGGCAGCTGCGGCGGTGGTGCGGAACGCGCCGGTGATGACTTGCGCCGCACGCCTCTGTATCTTTCGGATGGCAGCCGCCATGTCGCTGCCTCTGCCGATGCGGCGTTTGCCTGGCATATGCCATGCCGAACATCCGTAGAGCATCTGAGGCACAATCATGGCTCGGTATACTTGTCGCATGTTCACCATCCTTGTGCCCCACGTTGATGAGGCCAGAGCTGACAAGGCAGCCAACCTTTTCGTGGCTGCGGCTTCCAGCTTCTCACGATGACGTCCCCATCGAAGCCTAGTGTCCATCTGGATGCCAAGGTACCGGCATGATGGGGAGGCTGCGATGGTGGCGTGGGGGAGGCGCAGGGCATGCGTGCTGTTCACCTTCGGATCTCGGGTGAAATGGACGAGTTCATACTTAGCTGGTGCGAACTGTGATCCATGCTTCGCTGCCCATGCCTCTGCTTCCTGGTGGATGGTTTTGAGGATCTTGCAGTTGCGTGGTGCCGTTGGGCTGACCGCCAGGATTGACACATCGTCAATGTACCCGATCGCTTCAGTTTCGTCCGTTCTACAGGCCTCAATCAGGTCGGCGTTGTAGAATAGGTAGAGGATTGGCGATACGGGTGATCCCTGCGGTATGCCGGTTTGGATGGGTGCTGACGGTGCTGTATACTCCTGTAGCTTCAGCGTCGTGGATCGGCCGCTGAGAAACGAGGCCACCCAGGCTATGATCCTGGGACAGATCTGCCGCTTTCGGAGGTTGTGTAGTAGCCGTTCGCGGGATACGTTGTCGTAGGCCCCCGACACATCGAGCAGTAATAGGGAGGCTACCTCACCTTCTGCCCATGCTTGGTGGATCCGTTGGAGGAGGAAGTGCATGGCATGTTCGGTCGATGCGAGCTTCCGCCCCCCGGTGTGTCGGCTCGGGAGAAGCTGGTAGGTATCGGCCATATAGGTGAGCCGATTCGCAATGATGGCTTCCATCGCCTTCCCAAGTGTGTTCAAGAGGGCGATTGGCCTGTATGACTTTGGCTGGGTATAGTCATCCTTTCCTGGTTTCCTGAGCACCACCGTCACTGTGTCCTTGAAGTGTTTTGGGCAGTACCCGAGCTGCAGGCACGCATTGAAGAGCTTGCAGAGGTGTGGCAAGAGAATGTCCAGGGTCTCATGCAAAATGCCGTTGGTGATGCCGTCGGTACCGGGGGCTTTGTTCGGGGCTGCTCTGCGTACTGCCCTGTCTACTTCCGTCAGGGTAATGTCCGGGCATTCGATCGATGGGGGATAGTCGTATCCCTCTATGTCAGAGAGATTAGCCCGAAGCGGAGGCGGGAAGAAGGCTTGCCGCAGGACTTCGGCCTTTTCCTCTGGTTGCTGGGCCAGCTCCCCGTCTGGTCTTACGAGTGCCGGCGTGCAAGCTGGCGAGGTGTTGTGTCTGTTTTTGGCCCACTTGACAAGGTTCCAGAGGCCTGACTGTGATGTGGATGCCTCGGTGATTCTCTGCCGGTGGGCATCCCGGAGGGTCTTCTGGATATGTCTCCCCTTTCTGTTGCGCGCCTTTCGGTAGGCCTCATAGTCGTCGTCATGCCTCGATCTCTGCCACCGTCGGCGGAGTTGCTGGACCTCTGTACAAAGGTCTTTGCATTCTTGATCAAATCCGGCCACGGAGCGGGGCGACGGTTTCGACCATGGGGTAAGGGTGATCACCTCTACCAGTCGAGAATATGGGCTTCAAGCTCCTGTCGCCGCACTGTCGCCTCCGTTTTCCGAGCTCCTCGGGGTATGTTTACTCATTGAATCAGTCACTGGTGAAGCTCCTCGGTTTTGGGCTTCACCGCACTCGCTATCTAGAGAGCCAAGGGATTAAACACGGCCGAAACGTATATTAGCAGCTAGCAGTATACGTCGACGGTTTTTACTATAGTAGACTAACCCTATAACGATTGGCACGCCGAGTAGCTACTTAATAGTATATTATCCTAGACCCTTCCTGTGCTACGCTATAAGTAGAAGAAAAGATAAGACTAAGAGAGGCAAGAGAAAACCAATTTGTTAAACCAGACATAAACGGCCTATATATCCAAACCATTCGTCGAAAATTGTATAATAAGCACCCTTCCCGAGTGGCAACCGAGTATAACTATCGATCCAGAAACGGCCGAACTTAACGGTTAGTACTCGGAGGGTATCTATAGTAACGCCTCCGTATCCCTTACGATCCAAACGTTATCTAGGCCTATACTATAACCGTGATAAGAAACGATTCGCGGAGGGCTATAGGACGTTTTAGAACCTATTACAGGCTGACCTAGATCCTGGACACTAACTTCGGTGTAGAGACGAGAACTGGACGTCTTATCGAAAGAAAGATAGAATAATGCTCTGCCAACCTCGAACGTCTGCAGACAGGCCCCCGTAGCCGTATCCCATAGCTTGATGGTCTTGTCACGGGACCCGGATGCAAGCCGCTGACCGTATACGGCAAACGCGACCGAGCTGACCTTATCCCTATAGCCCTCGAGCGTCTGCAGACAGGCCCCCGTAGCTGTATCCCATAGCTTGATGGTCTTGTCCCAGGACCCGGATGCAAGCCGCTGACCGTCCGCGGCAAACGCGACCGAGTTGACCCCACCGCTGTGGCCCTCGAGCGTCTGCACACAGGCCCCCGTAGCCGTATCCCATAGCTTAATGGTCTTGTCACCGAACCCGGACCCGAATGCAAGCCGCTGGCCGTCTGCGCCAAAAGCGACCGACATGACCGTTCCGCCATGGCCCTCCAGCGTCTGCACGCAGGCCCCCGTATTCGTATCCCAGAGCTTGATAGTCTTGTCATCAGACCCGGATACAACCCGCCCGCCGTCTACGGTAAAAGCGACCGACCTGACCTATCCGCCATAGCCCTCGAGCGTCTGCACGCATACGTTCTATTCCGCTTCCACGATCGGCATCCTCGTGATCCACTTCGGCGCGTTATCTTTAAACAGCTTTCTCACTACGCTATGGGTAGGACTAAAGACGAGAGCTAACGCGTAAACTTATAGCGGGGCAATTTCTACCGCTCCTTTACAATATAGGATAAACCGACGAGCGTCTTTGGTTAGCTCTGCTAGTTATGATCTTATGCTCTCCTAAGAGATTATCAGGTTTCGAGCACTTTAATAGTATGATTGGGGCTTACCACTAGAGCCTCCAGCTTCTGTACCGCCAATACTGCCTGCGATATGCCGCGTAGTAGGGCGAGCGCCTCTAGCCAATACAGATACTTCTGCTAGAGAAATATATAAACGGGGCCGTTATCTTAGAGATATTCCCTTATATAGATTGCCTTTTGCAGATAATTAACCCAGTGCACGGATAAGTATCGCACAGCGGCTAATAGGTCTGGGTTTAGGGGTGAGATATCGTCGACTAAGAATCCCGGGGAGTATAGCTCGTAGATATCGCGTCGTAGCGTCTAAGATAAAATCTCTAGAGACGTTAAGAAGATAGTATAGTGCTGGTGTGGAATGCCGGAGGGAAAGATCCTGTCGGAAGCTTTGTCTAGCAAGAAGTCCTTTGCTGACTAGTGCATAAAATAGACTACGTCTTCTCGAAGAGTCAAAAACGAACCACAGGATCTAATAATGTCTTCTAAGGATTTAAGGTCGTTATAGAAGGGATAAAGTGACTTAATAATAGAAGTTAACTCTTATAATACGACGGGGCGGTATACGACCGAGATAACGGCGAGTATCTGTTTGTATAGGTCTGTATCGTTCGAATTATAGATATACTCTATCATCCGCTGATATAAAGAATCAAGGCCTGGTGGGAAGCTCTTAAGGATATCGAGCGTATGCCACTTCCGGACTTTCGAGTCCGCGAGCTCCTAATAAACTAAGGCCACCTAAAGGAAGGTGTTGTTTGACTTGTCGGTGAAGTGTTTATGAACGGCGTCCCGGGTTTCTGAGTCGTACTTCTTAAGCTGCGCTAATTCGCCTACTTTATAGCGGATATAGACGTGAACGGCATAGGATATTAAGTCTTAGTTGAGTTCGAGACGGAGGGTTATCTTCTAGGCGGCGCTATTCAGCTTCTCCTTAATATCCGGCCAGTTACGACTCGACACGATCCACTTAGCGCGGGAAGATATAGATATGCGCACGATGAAATCGAGAAGCTGTGGTCGGCCGGCGTATTCCTTACGGACGTGGGAAACAAGCCGCGGGCGCTAGCGGACGAGGCTATAGATTAGCCCACGTAGTACGGCAGTCGCCTTATTCAGTTTTTATTCGGTAGC
Organism: Sodiomyces alkalinus F11; assembly: GCF_003711515.1. Lineage (NCBI taxonomy): Eukaryota > Fungi > Ascomycota > Sordariomycetes > Glomerellales > Plectosphaerellaceae > Sodiomyces > Sodiomyces alkalinus. The sequence goes on along the minus strand of NW_021167082.1, from coordinate 1,458,720 downwards.
CTAGCAGAAGAAATAGGAAAGCGGATTCCTAGTGTCTTTCTCCAGCTCGTTAATAATACCGTATAGTAGTATCGTTTTGCCCTTACCAGAGTCGCCTCTAATCCAGAAGAGTCGGCTATACGGATCTATACGCCACGCTTTGAAGTCAAGATTATCGAGGACCTGGGAGTATAAGTCTCGAAGGAGGCCGCCCTTAATATTTTAAATACGTGTCTTATCGTGGTGAGAATCCGTCTAGTAGAGGTCTTCTAGGCATTTCTTATCTTATTTATCCTACTATATCTCGTCCTATCGCCTGGTTTAGTGTTAAATAGCAGAGGTGATATTTTGAAATTCTATGTATTAACGTTCTGCGGTTCTAGCCAAGGCTTATAGACGGTCTCGTACGTATTACGAATTATATTACTCCGAGTCGCTCTAGATAGCGGCCTCGGCAGCCTTAAGGTTATCGAGCACGCCGGCCTAGTTATCCAGTACGAGTATATCCCTAAAGAAGACGGCGACCCGATTCCGGTGGTAGAGGCAGATACTCTTTATCTGATACAGGAGAAGCTTCTAGTAAAGTTAGCTAATATAAATCGTAAGCTAGTCTTATAGGCCTGCTAATATCGGACTAGCACCTTTATTAAGGAGGAGGTTAGCTAAGTTCCAGTACTAGTCTATCCTTAATAGGACGTAAGCAAGGCCGTTACGATTAATACCTGGCTTAGTGAATAGGTTCGCGAGGATCTAAAAGCATTAGTAGACGATAGTGGTCCTGGCTAAGTTAAGCTTACCTCTAAAGTAAAGGAGACGCTAACCCAGGCTAGCGCGGCTTCCGGGACGGCCCGTATCCCCTTATCTATTAGTCCCTTTACGGATAATACGACCTATATTCCGTCCCCAATCTATTACTTTATAGTAGCCTCTTTTTCCGTTCTTTACAGCCCGGCCCGGACTAGCTACTTTATCTAGTGTTATCTTCCCTCCGAGGTAAGACGAATATTATGGTTAGTCGCGGTGGAACCACTATTCTATAGTTCGGCCGACAGGAACTTCTCGTATGCCTCGACTATTTTAGATCTATTCGTCTTAAGCTCGTCGTACGCTCGATTCCAAAGCCGTTTATAAAGGCTCGCCGGCGAAGTTTCGGAAAGGGAATATAGCTAAGGAGTGGTGACTAGCGTGGATAAGGCTAGAGGAGGGGTTATCCGTCGGCTTTTAATCTTAGACCTAATCTTCTGGAACCACTTAGGCATAATATACTTTATAAGGGTTAGCTCCCGCAGGATAGCGTTATCGGAGGGCTTAAAGGTAATATCGACGGATGGATATTATCCTCTTGCTTCGAAATAGCGATATTCTGGCCTTTATACAGGGGATTCAGCTAAAGATACTAGTCTCGGCGTAAGTAAGGTGTCTAATAGGATGGCCAGACTGTGTTGGAGTGCACTGTTAGGCTCGTGAGGGATATAAGCAGGGGCTAGCGGGGCTCGAACGATCTGATTAGCCGCCGAATACTCACTAAAACACGTTCTATAGCTAAATTAGTACTTTAGTGCTAAAGGAGTTAGTGATATAAAAAGGAACCGAACGGAGCTTATACAGAATAGTAACGTAGTCGGCCCCGGCTATCCTATTACCTTCTATCCGTAAAGTATATACGCTTTTTATAATAATCGTTACTATACCTTACTATCTGCCCTATAGATAATAAGCTAGTATAAAGGGCTTTATTCTCGAACCTCTTAATTATTATTATTAGTTCTTCACTACGATACGGCCTAATATCCGGTCCTCTCGGTTAATAGCTTAACGCCCCGAGATAGTATTTTATCGCGGCCGTACGGCGATTACTAACCTAGCTTACTAGAAGACGAACTTACGGAAGATCGACGTTATCGATAATTAGGTAACTCTTACGCGGAAGTTTGAAGTTAAAGAAGCTTAACCAGAAAGTAATCTATCGAAATAGCCGTTAATCGTATCCTCTTTTCTCTCTAGCCTTAGTAGATAATACTATTATTATTAGCTGCACTTAAATACGGTAAATGCTTAGAGCTTCGAGATACTACCTTTAGCGATCTATTAAGAGTAATATTAACCGTAAAAAGGGATATAAGGCTGCACTCACTATATAGCGGGAATACCTACCTATGCTCTTGTAAGTCCTTTCGGGAGCTTTCTACCACTAGGAACCTTAGTGTTAATCCCTTTTAGCCAGCTATCTAGTTATATTCCTGCTCTATTCTTTAAGAGAAGCCTTATATACAGCTATAATCATGGCGGCGTCTTATATAGAAGACTAGACCGGTCTTATAATCTCGGGGACTAACCGCCTAGTAAGAACCAGTAGCTTAGATACCGTGAGTAAAGGATATAGCCCCTAGATACTATACACGCGGCTTTTTGTATCCTACTATGGCTTATAGAAAAGGCTAGGTGGCGTGGTGGTGTTTTAAGGGGAGGAGACCGGATTTAGCATAGCTAAACTATAATATATTATAAATAGAACGTTCGAATAGAAGTGGAAAAAGTTCCTTAGTGGCTTTAGAGTATCTTACACCCGAGATAATCCTGCTAAATTATAAAGAGCTATGAATAGTATACCACACCTATACCACTTAGTAGCTTTTCTATATATTTATCTATGTATATTCTTTCCCCCCGCCCTCGACCCTTTCCCCTATTAGCCTTTTGGTTTATCTTCTAATTATCCACCGTGTTATCCCTAATATCAGAGTTAAGGAGCGTACGGGCCCAGCTTTCTAACCTATCCTCGTAACTAACACCCACTAGGGTGTCTTCTCCTTCGAACGATAATAATAGCGCTAACGATAACGAGAATACCGTTAATTTAGAGGAGGCTAAGCCGCGTATCACCGAGATCGAGTTAAGGTATCGTCCAGATTTAAGACATGCTATTAAACTACTCTATCAGCTCCAGAGTTCTAATAAATACGACGAGTGTATTTAATTATTATACCTTATTCAGCTAGTTTAACTTATACTCTTAGGAGAATATAGGGATAGTACTACTCTACTGCTCGCTCTGCAGGGTATCGTAAATACTATCGAGGCGATCTCTATAATAACTAAGGACGTGACACCACTAAGTTAACGCAAATCCTCCCCTAGCTATAATTTATAGGGTGTAGGAAAGACTAACCGGCACCCTAAGTCTTCTATAGACACTAAGCTTATTAAAGCTCTTAAGGATCTATACTAGGAAGAAATTATAATAAAAGAGGGGCTACCGGCCCCCCTACTAAGCTTAGAAACGTATATCGCACTTATTCTTCTAGGGATAAAGCTAACCGTACTTAGTAATTCGAAGTATAAAGCTATTAAGTAAATATCGGGAGCACTTAAAGTAAATAAATAGACCTTTAACAAACTACTCGAGACTCTGGAGATATTAGATAGCTTTAAGCAGTATAATATCGCCCTATATTCCGCCTATACTATAATCTTAGGAATTAGGCTTTAGATTCTGGCCTATAAGAATTTATTAATGGTTTGCTCTCTTATGGTTAAGGATCTGGTTAATAAGGGGTACGACTCGCTATAAGCACGATACAGAGAAGTCTAAGATAACTTAGATCGATTAGCTAAGAAGTAAGATAATTTAGGGTAGTAAATCCAGAGCTTTATTAAGGCAGGTAACGCTAAAGGCGTCGGAATAAGACTAGGGAGCTATAGGCCGGGCATAGGGTCCTTAATAAAGAGAATTATTAGTATCGTCAACTATTTAGTCTAGTCATCGGTAAGCAAGTAAGCTAGCGGGCGGACTTAAAAATAAGCTTAAGACGAGGAGGAGTTAGGGGGGGCCGCCGATAAACGGTTAAGACTAGTCCAGGATATTATAGAAGAAGGTTATATATAGTTACCACCTTATAAGAGACGATATTAATAGATAAAGACTATAATATATGCTAGAGCACTGATTTTATAATCCCGGTCTCGGTTCTGTATTATTTACAACTTATATATATATTAGCCGACTACCTTTTAGTTCCTAGGAGATATAAACCAGGCTCCTCCTAAGTTCGAGACAAGATAGCTTCGGAGGTGGTTAGCCCTAGCTACTTAGGTAACTGTATAGAGATAAAATGGAGATAAATATATAAGCCTATATATAGGTCTATATCACCGGTAAGATTAAAATCAATTCTTCGTCCTAAAGCAAACCTAAGTTAGACCACGTGATAATAATCTAATAGTATAATATACTAAGTCGAAATCAAGGCATGCCATAATATTCTTAACGAGGTAGTCGAGAATACTTTTATATAGATAAGAACCGGATTACTAGTAGGAGCTAATAAATAATAAAGACACGTGTTAGAAGGACGCCGGTATTCAGTCAATAGGAGTCCTATACTGCGTAAAACTTATCCTATATACGTTCCTATTCTTCGATACTATAGCTATTAACCACTTCTTCTCGAATAGCGAAGGCAACCTCTAGTCCACGAAGATCAGCAACGTTCACCTTAGCTTCCCTCCACTTAATAGTATAAGTCACCTAGCCCTGGGTATTCTATCGTATATCCGATATTCGCTTAATATCCTAATACGTAGTGGGTGAATATATAACTCCTAGAGCCCTATTTAAGGCCTTTTTATTTCTCCTCTTACTTAACTTTTAGTAGCGCCTATTATACGTGTTCTGTATTAGGAATTTATTCGGAGTAGTATCACTTAATACTAGAGTTAGGGCGGAAGATAAAAAAGCCGAGATAGAGGATATAGTATCGTTAGCGGACCTTCTGGATAAGGCCTGATCCTGCTACGGAACCGACTAAACGGTTATACCGCCGTGCGTTAAATATATCCGCGAAAGAGTTAATAACTCCGGCTAAGGTATATCGGTGCGTTATTGCTTATAGAGGATACTATTCCGTCTTAAGTCACACTCCCTAAGTCGACTAGAGTTAGGTATATATAAAGCGATAATTGGAAGCCCGATACCTAACGACTTATTAGTAAAACTTTAGCAAAAAGAGGGATTCTACTAGAGGAATTACTATAGAAAGATAGGCCTCTTACTATCTCGATACTAATCTTAGGAAGATAGAAGCACGGGGCCTTATATTAGTATAGAGCTCTCGTAACGCACGAGCCGTCGGCTAGGAGTAGGGTGTTTAACGATATAACGAGAATAGTCTATAGATAGTGTATAATAAGATTCTTGCTAGAACTACGTAGCGTAGACTAGGAAGTAGGATAGTAATTATAACTTATTAGTTCCTAAGATCTGATAGAGAGCTTTACCGTCTATCCCCTCTCCCGCGGATTATATAGAGAGCTTAATCCTTGTCTATATAAGCGGTTAGCGCCCCTTTTTCGTTTTCTCTATCCCTCCTACAAGACTATCCACGTTACCTTATAAGCCGCTACTAGCCCCCCCGCACCCCTTTTTCCCGAGCTATATAATTTATTAGTGTAGTCTTATAAACGATTCTAGTGGCCGAATTAAGCCCTAAAGAGTGGTTTAGGGGATATTAGCCCGTCCTACGCTATAGGTAGCAGGTGAAGATAATAAGATTCGCGCTAATAAGGCCTCGATCTGCTCTAATATAGGGGTGAGTTAACGCTAGGAAGCCTCCCTACTACCTTAAGACCTATAGATATATATTCCGTCACGCCTCGATATATATCTTAGATATCCTGGTGGCGTGCTTTATTGGCCTTACTAATATAGTCGAGAACCCCTCGCCTATTTATTTCCGTAGCCTTATTACGCTATTAATAGCTTTTGCTCACGTAGCTAGGGCTAACACGGACTTAAGCCGTCCCTAAGGTAGTGCCCGGAGCAGGACTTTAGGAAATCAGCCCTTAGCGTTAGCCTATAGCTTAGGAGGCATAGCTATAACTGGCTCGGAGAGGTAGGTATTCTGCGTAGCTTCGAACGCCGCTATTAGCTTCGAAGCTAATCGGCCCTTTCTATAGTAATCAACTTATAGATAATAACGTCCCGTAGGGGCTATCACCGATAGTGGCCACCCTAATAATAAAAGAAAGCGTGAGCCGAGTGAATAGCGGTCGAAGACGTTAGTCCTATCTAGGCTTAGGCGCTAGCGTGCCGATAGAAGCTGAATTTTCCTCCGCTTATCCTTTTGCCCCGTAGGAGGTGGTGGACGATATAGCAGCTAAAGGCCCCGGCCTTATTCTATCGCCGGGCTCTCTACTCGGCTGAATATAGGACTAGTTATATCTTAGCCTAATATTCCGAGCCCGGCCGTTATTACGCTACGTACCCCTAGCCACTAGTATTAGGCTAATTGGCTTGGCTTTGATTAGGCGTTAAGGGAGTCGTAACGTAGGTATACTCCGATAATAAGATATATCAGCTCGAACAGACCACCTAGTAATTTACTAACGTTATTCCCCGAAGCATTATCTAGCTATGCCTTATAACTAGATCGACCTTTCCTAATAGGCCATAACCAATAATATCCTAATAGTGACTACCTTATAGAGCGGTAATACTCCTTAAGAAGGCTAGGGTATCGGGGTATCGGTATTTCGTAGTCTTAGCCAGTGTCGGGCGATCGTGGTGGAGGAAAAGGACGTGCTAGATCTTATCGCCGGGCGAGCACGAATGCTTTCACGCAGGATGCATTAGCGAATGAATTAAGGTTAAAAAGCAGAACCAGCTTATAGCGCGATTCAGGTGGCGTATCATCTTACACACGTAGGCGAAGGCAACGCCGCGGTATTAAGGCTGTCAAGTTGAGGTGGCGATACGCATCGGTCATCTCGTATCAAGGGGTATTATACCGTATCGCCAACATACTTACGGCATTTCTTCGATTGGTTGAACGAAATTGCGATACGTTAGGCGGCCACTAAGAAAAAGGGGGTGATTCAGCTATGCAGGCAGGAGAAAAACCCAAGTATAGAGCAGAGGAGAAGGACCAAGATAAGGTGTCGCGAGATACATCGACGTGCACTCCTCGGTACATTGATCTATGTGTGCACGGACCCTATATCTGCACGTGACGTTGGATTTAGAGGAATCAGAAAGCGGCTCCCGTGGCAGCGGCACACGCATTCCGTAATTATCGTGACATTTCGTCACTACCTCACAAAGAAGCTGCGCTGCGGTCTTACCTTCGCTATCATCAACGTCAATCTGAAAGCGTCAGCACCACCTTTTCCCTTGCATCCCTTGCAGTTAAGAGCGTCATTCGCTCCTGGCATCTCCAAGATATCTTTTGCTTCTGTTTCTATTTGTCTCTTACTTAGACTACCGAAACAGACAGATTTCACTTGAGAGACGCCCCCAGAACCCATGGCGCAATGTCTGCGCAAGGTCCAAGCTCCCAGCTCCAATCTGGGCCGACCACCTCTATCGCACAACTAAATCCCAACTTGGCGGACACTGCTTCTCGGCTTATTCGCGGCGTCATAACCATTACCTGGCCCTACAGCTCCTACCGCAATGTTGCTGCTTTCGTCCTTGCCGAGTCCGACTTTAGGCTGCGACGCGACAAGGGCCAAGTTCGGGTCGAATTCAGCGGCCCGGCCGCGAAGGCTGTGGCGGACGCCGACTTGAATAGTGGCGATGAGATTACACTGAGTCTCAAAGGCGTCGAATGGGCCGACAAGGATCCCAGAGCGCCCTTGTCGGGCGAGCCCCTCGACTGGCAGCTGAAGTTCCATAACAAGCTACTGCTGCAAGCAGTATGTGCCCCCCTGACACACGACACTGTTCCCTATGTTGACTCCTCGTGGCTAATATTTCATGTAGGTGAAGCTGGACTCGGGGGAGACGAAACTCATAGACGTCGACATCACCGACACCGACACCGACATCAACGGCTGCGAACCGCCAGCGCTCCCAGATCCCGATCCCACACCTGCGCCCCCTACATCATTTCTCGACCCCAAGGATACCTCGCCCTTGCCCGAAACTGTCCCTGCTATAGATGGGGTCTTCTCGCCTGTTGGGCTCACGCCGGCCAAGAGACCAGCCGACAGCAATCGCAATCTTGCAGAACCGTCAGAGTTCGCTTCACCTGCTTTGTTGAAAAGAGCGCGCGTGTCCTACGGCTCCCTATTTGAAGGTGGTCTGGATATATTTGAAGAGGAAACGGCGCCTACGGGTAGAGAAAGAAAGCGTCCACGCTTCAGCACGTCCTGGAGGTATACGAGCCGGTCACCGAGTCCCAGCCCCGACAGACCGTCCACCCGCGATGGTGGAGGTGCCGTATCGATGGTCGATGGCGGCTGCCAGACCGATAAACTCGATTTCACGCCCCCCAGACAGGTGGAAGTAGCTGCCGAGTCCCGAATTCCTCACCCTGCAGTCTTCGATACACCAAGCAAGCAGCCATCAAGCGCCAACCATGCTTTTGCGTCTCAGAATGCCATGTCGCCATTCGCTTCTAACGCGTTTAATGGGGAAGCCCCGAAGGAGGCGCCGGTCGAGTCCGCAGATCAGAAACAAGCGCCGTTCGAGAGCGTGTCATTGACGGGTCAGCAATCTCGAAACGAACAGAATATACAGGAAGGACGGCGACACACGATATTCGTTGACCTCATCGCCGAACCTCGACAGCCTTCTTGGCCCGGGACTTCGATTCCATCTGCGGACTCCAATATTTCCGCAGAAATCGGGCCCGGCGAGACACCAACCAGCTCACCCCACGAAGATGGCCATTCGCACATGGAAGAACAGGGCATTACCGGGCACTTGGATGGTCAATCAATCGCCAGCGAACACGACGACGGCGATTCCCAACCAGCCGACTCCGCACTTGAAGGTGACGAAATCCCCGAGGACCGGGACGGCCCGGAAGAAAATTTCGGTTCTCGGACATATGCGGAGAAGCGTTTCCTGACGGGGGACATCAATCAGACTGTCTCCGGCGATGGGGAGCGCGCGACGACTGGATACGGCGAAACCGACACCTTCGTGGAAGATGCCAGACGCGACGCTGGCGGAGATTACGATATCACCCACTACTCTAACCTGAGCAATGTCCAGGACGACGACGATGGCTCCGACGTGGAGAGTGATTACAGCCAACAGGATGGGGGGCATATTTTCGACCCTTATGGCCGGGGTAACGAAGAAGATCAGATCGACGAAGACGCGGAGCAGCAATTTGGGGAAGAATATGGGGAAGAATACGGGGAAGAATACGGGGAAGAATACGAAGAGGACGAGGGTGGCTATGGGGAATACGAGAGCTATTCCGACGAAGAGAGCGAGGAGGAAGATGACACGGCCGCTGCTAAGCCTGCACCCGCAACCAGGGGACCTCCACAGGTCATCAGTCTCTTGTCGGATTCGGAGGATGAAGACGAAGAGCCCCCGCCCCCAAGGGTGGCCGCACAATCCAAGGGCCCCCAGTTTTCCCAGTTTGACGGTTCCGTCGACAACATCCGACAGTCCGTGGCCGAAAAGGCAGGGGAGTATGAGGGGACCGATGAGAGTGAGGTATCCGAAGTGGATGAAGCGGATGAGGAGGAAGAATCAGAAGTAGAGGTGGCGAGTGACAGCGAAGGGGCGTTGCAGGCTGAGGAGTTTGAGGAGCAAGAAGCAGTCGACGAGCAAGAAGTTGCCCAAGACCAAAAGGTAGACGTGAGCGAGGTTGTAGAAGAAGACGTCGGCTCTGATGCCAAACCGGACGGACCTGCGGATGCCATCTCGGGCGCTTCGATTGAGAGGACCAGGCAAGGGAGCAGCGAAAAAGCGAACACAAGTTCGCCGCCAGCTCAACAACGAGAACCAAGCCGGCACCCAGAGATCATAGAATCCCGCACCAGCAAAAGTCCACCGCAACAGGATGATGACCTCGAAATGATGAGTCCGATTCCACCTTTGCGAGCTCTGGAGTTGATCCGAGAGGAAGAGCGTCTCGAGGTGGTATCGACCGCTAGTGCACCAGCAACGGAACCTGATATCTTGATGGGACAGTCCGGCCATGGTCACGCAGGTCATCACACAGAAGGCATGGCGACGGTTTCTGTGGTGGAGCAGGTCTCCGAGGTCTCTGTGGTCTCTGTCGAGGAGATTAGCATGGCTGCCGAGGCCTTGGGATCCTCGGAAGTTGACGAAATGGAAGCTATTGACGCGCAGCTGCTTGAGGAAAGCGACGGACTCCATGGCAGGAACATGCCTGGCATTCAGATGCAAGAAGAGGAGGCGGTGCAGGAGGATATTGAAATGAAAGATGCCGACGAAAGCGACAATGCCGAGAACAAAGACAACTCTTTCCAGGACCATGCCACGCCGCCACCATCCCAGCCTAAGCAACCTTCAGCAACGAGCAATAGCACAGACGAGTCGGGACGGGAAGCCGGGGGGAAGGACCAAACGGAGCAAACGGAGCAAATTGGCCAAGAGGACGACAAGGCACAGGCACAATTACCGACTCCTGTCGCCACCCAGCAAGTACAAGAAGGGACGGCCTCACAAGGCGAAACCGACGTCGATTTGCAAAAGTCCAAAGCCACACCAGACCAACCCCCGAAGAGTTACGAGACCAAGACCCCTCAACGAGATACCGATCAGCACGGGAACACTCCCGGTTCGCAACGTGAGCTACCCACGTTCCGCGAGTCATCACCGCCACTGTCAGAAGCGACGACTTCGTTCTCCTGTGATGACCGAAGCGTTGATCAAACACAAACAACACCCGCAGCTAAATCTCGCTCGACAAGAAAGCGAGGCCAGGACCAAGGCCGAACCGGATCGAAGGAACTGGATCCCAGTGTCCAATTGGCGCGGGCGTCCATCGCATCCAGACGACCGACGCTTGCGCCGGACCAGACCCCCTCGGACAACGTTCGAATCACGCGCGCGGCATCACACAATCACCACAGGAGCCTGTCTCCGGACCTAGACGAGGATACGAGCGTGCAGCTAGCCAAAGAAGCCCTCAAGTCACCTTCGCGCGCGAGGCGGGGGAAGCCCTCCGAGGAGAACTCGAACTCGCCAACCACCACCACCTCGATCAAGACACAGCTGGGGAAGGCGATGCGGGCGGACGTGCCCGACTGCATCACGCTGCGGATGCTGCGGCACAACCTGTCGAGGACGGTGGACGTCATGGGCATCGTGACGCTGGAGCCCCCGGAGCCGGCGCGCGCCAGGGGAAGCCCGCGGGGGGTGATGCTGGCGTTCAACGTCACGGACCACTCGGTGGCGCCGGCGCAGGTGGTGCTGGTGAACATCTTCCGGGCGCACAAGACGGCGCTGCCGATCGTGCGCACGGGCGACGCGGTGCTCCTGCGGCAGTTCACGGTGGCGGCGATGCACGGGCGGGGCTTCGGGCTGCGGGCCAACGACGGGTCCAGCTGGGCCGTGTTCGAGGGCGGGGTGGAGGGAGAGGAGATGCCGCCGCAGATCAGGGGCCCGCCGGTGGAGCTGTCCAAGGGGGAGAAGACGTTCGGGGGGTTGCTGAGGACGTGGTATGAGAGTCTGGACGAGGCGAGCAGGGCTAAGCTGCAGAGGATCAGTGAGAGGGTTCAGGGGACGACGGGAACGGGGACGGGAACGGCAGAGGAAGAAAGGGCACGATGTTGATATTATGGTATGGACGGACGACGGCATTCCTACAGCCTGGCCATTCAGTTTAAGTGGTTCTGGTTCCATGTAGTGCTACCAGCTTTGTTTGGGTATGTGGCTGAATACTTGCCCGTGGACATATGATACAACGTACACACCGAGGCGTCAACAATGTCTCTTTTTTTTTCTTTTTTTTTTTCCTTTCCCTTCTTTTCTCGACCCCTCCATCCCAGCAGACGATTGTGCCAAGACGTGGAGACCCCATGGAGACGGGAAGGGACCGGAAACACTCGGAGAGCTTTGACGAGAAAGAAAAGGGAAAGGGGGGTCCTAATATCCTGCGCGTTTCCTGCGCATATCCTAGTCCCTTGTCCGCATGGATGGATGGTGATGATCTACGAAGGGACAAGGTGTGAGTGAATAGGTAGGTAGAGGTCAAATTTCTCGGACGAGGCCGGAGCCCCGAGGCGTAAAATATCGGAGTAGGGTCTACCTTAGGCCTGGGGGAATCTAGTACTCCGAATTTCTTTTGTACGAAGTAAAACAACACTGCTGCGATATTGATGTTGTCGATGGGATGAAGAAGACTACGTTACGTTGTTATATGTACGATATGCAAGGGGCGCGATGAAGCCAAAGAGCCTGCCCCTAGGTTTTACTCCTCCCCAGAGTCGCGTGTTATCCCTCTTCCTCCCCGGATTATACGACGACCACCACGGTTCTGGCCACTTAGCCTTGCCAAATGACTCTCGGTGCTCTCTGTTGTGTGTGACTAAAATCACTAAATAGGAGGCGACGGTGGAGGCTCCAACTTGGCGGGAAATTTGTTGATCCCCCAGGGGCCCAGCCCCATTTCTTCTACGAAGAATGGAACCGCAAGTGGGTTCGCTCCTTTCCTCCGCGGATCCGAGACTATGGACACAGAACGTTGGAGGGCCGGAGCAGATCAGAATGAGACGAATATTAAACGGAACGGTTTGTGACAGGGGAGGTTCAGGCTCACTGCACGTGTACGTGTAGAGACAGGACAGTAAGGTGAGCGTACGCGTGTGCATGGGCATGTGTGGGTTATACGGGGGAGGGACCAATGCGGGCTCTTGGATTTGCAAACTTGGGTCTCTAGTGTACGTGTAGCTCGGTGTGTCCACGGGGGTGAGGTAGGACGGTCCTGTTGATGATGGCCATTGGCGGTGGAGTATCCGTATATGGAGAAACTCATGCCAGGGGAAATGAAACCTCTGGAAGCTAATAAGGAACCCATCCAGATGGACCATGGGGCGGGACCCAGCTGGCCGTTTCTTTCAATGTCGATCAAGGTTAGTTCGACGACCATCTTGAGAAGACAAGACAAAAAGTTTGAAACCTTGGACTCGTCCTCCCCAAACCCTGGTGCCATGTCCCTTGTCATGTGTCATGTACGTGCAGTATCGTCTGCGAGCTAATACATAGCGTTAATCAAGGTACGGTACGTTATAAGTAGTATGTTCTGAGGTACCGGGGGTTGTAGTGTAAGGTACTGAGCCGAAGCCTCGCACTCCATCCACTACGTACGAGGCTGAAACGGAGCCAGTGAGGAACAAGGGATCGAGGAGATCGAACCAGAAAAAGAAAAAGAAAAAGCTCTTGCTTGGGAGACCACGAGGCGGGGTCAATCCCCGCACGCGGTTCGACCGTCGCCCAGCATAGGTTAGGTACCTTGGCACATAGGGGGTTCATGGAAATCATGGCCTTCCTCGCTCAGTACAAGTTACCTCCCGCAAAGTAGTAATCAGAGCGGCATAGAGCCGCGGCATTGGTCATTTCTGGACGCCAAGACCGGCTGACCTCGGTCCAGACTTTTGGTCGACTTGCCGGGCGAACGGAGATGGGCCGAAAGTGGAAATCCACACGAACGAAGTACATTCTGCTTTTCTTTCTTCTCTTTTCTGCGCCCATCTCGGTTCCTCCCCTTCGATTTTGGCACCCTGGTCTTCGAAAGCGATTGGCGTTATGACGATGATATTATAGAGACGCCATATAGCCACTGGGCATGTTTGTTTCACTGGCCTTCTGAGGATTGACTTGAACAAGACAGGTCAAAGCAAGACCAAAATAGCGTGCCATTGAAAGATTGAAATTGAGCTCATAATTTCGCACAAGGTAGGTAGATGAAACTCCACACCGGGAGGTCTTCGTTCCTACGGAGTAATTTTGGAATAATGCAAGGGAGTCAGCGGCCTGCTGATAACCGCTGTCCTCTTTCCTTTTGAGGCCAACCAGCAGATTTGTGACATGTAAGAGAGTATGTATGCAAGGACGGTTCGTGGCTTGGAAGACACTGACTGCCATTTTATCGTTGCGTTGTACTCTATGAGCTGCAGCTTGTTCGAGAATTTCTTCCGCCGAAATTGCTTCTGAACCGTTAGACAGTCAGGTGACCGACCTCGACCGAAAACCAGGAGACATGGGGAATTGGTCCGCGTCCCCCTTTCTCGGTGATGCCTTTGCATGTTAGGACTTCAGGACACATGACGAACAACCAGACCCCTGTTGCGTCCTCATGGACCTGCTGACTGGTCGCTGTGGGTCCTTCACCTTGGCAGAGAACGATCTTTTATTGGCCTGTGTCGCGGTGAAGGGGAGATACTGCTCCGTCTCCGTACCGTTCAGGCGGCCTTTTCAGGGTTTACGCTGTAATTACATACTGTTTACTGCCAACTTGCCGTGTAAAAATGTACGAATACTTCGTACCAAGGTGAATAAACACGCCAAGGGATCAAGGCAAGGAAGGGCCGCTCCCGTTCTACGAAGTAACGGCATCTTCCCTTGTTTCCTGTCCCGTCTGCGTTGTTTTCTGGTCGCGAATAAGGTACGTTGTAGACATATAGATACCATGTGACATCAAAGAGGAAGGCATCCAGCAATTCAAGCCATTCTATTAAGATCCTTCGTCATAATTACTCCGTACTTGCATTGGATGCAGAGTGTCGTTGTTGAATTGACCATTGTTCAGCTACTCGTATGTATATACATTGTACGTATATACCTTGACAGCCCATAAGACCCGTCAGATGCCCACAGCCACCTTATCAATGTGATAAACTATATTATATTATTATTAGATTTATACGGTACCTCGATCCTATATATCCATACTTATTTTCCCTTCTTTTTCCTAATAGGTAGATATTCCCGTGAAGTACGACGAACTTCACTTCCATAAATACACACGTAATTCCGCGTACCTTATTTATATTCTGACAAGAACCGATCCCGATGCCTTGCATGAGCACATATCCACTCCATTCGTACCTTAGGTAATTAGCAGTACTTCGTACTGGTACATGTACATGTATAACCCCATCATTATCCCTGAACCGGACGGACCTCCGGCCTCGAACTCGGGCTCTTATACCCACCGCCGCCCCTCTCTCTCCGTCTACCTAACCCCGCCTGACTCGCGAGACGCAACTTGATTGGTCGTTGAACAGGGCCGGAGTAGTTTTAGGATCTGTGTGCCACTTGGCGGACTAATTAATTAGAAAGAAAAGCGTTGTTGACCTTGAAGATACATAATAAATACATAGTGCGAGAGGGCTTGTCGGCAGACAAAAGCGCCCCCTCGTGACATGGATAGACGGATGTCTGTGTTTCGCATATTTTCCCATGAAATGACATTTTTTCTTCTTCTTTTTTTCTTCTTTTTTTCTTCTTTTTTTCTTCTTTTTTCCCCCTTCATGCATTGTCACTTTGACAACTCCGGTTCATTATTCGTTGGTCCTTGTGTTCTTGTGGGAAACTCGACCTTGTCACGAGGGCCAAGCTTACGTTGTAAAGCGGCATGTGAAAACGGCACCTTTCTCAGTTCTGGCTGCCGTTCCCTTCCCACTCTTACTCTTGGCTGCTTTGCTTTGAGTTGTTTAAAGACTTACTTACCTGTTCTGTAAAACTTCCACCCTCATTCGTGCACCCCCTGCTCCACTCGATACACCCCCTATTCTTCCGTTGTCCTGCGTCGTCACTCACCGATGACCACTGATGGACATTGTGGGGAGACCGACGTCAGACCTCGCTGAGTGACCAGGGGGTCAAAGGAGGGCTGGATAACCCCTTGTGGGTAATGAGCCTCCTCGAAACCACTCCAGTCACGCATTCGTATTTCTGAGATTGATGGAAGGAAGAATCCATCAGACATTAAAATACTGGACACAAGTATCAAAATGTGGTGTTAAGGCGAATATATTCGTGAGTACCGGTAACGGTACCGGTAACGGTAACGGTAACGGTAACGGTAACGGTAACAGGCGGCGGAGATGACCCCGTGCCCGTGGCTGCAGACCGAATGCGATGAAAATGCGACCGGACCTTCATTTTGACCAGTCACAGTTACTAGCCCTGACTAATAAACATGGGCTTGTCATGACTGGAAATATGGCATGGACTTAACACGGGTTTGCGAATGGTCTTTTCTGAGTACACCTAGTGTATTTACTGAAATTCTTTAAGCATACTGATAGGCTGCGCCGTATTAGGTATTTCGTTTCTCAAGCCCCATATATTGCAAATTACTCATTTGCAATTCGCATATTATAATCACTTTCGTACAATCTTCAGTACACTACTCGCGGCAGATTGTGTGAGTTCTTGTGTGAATCTCAATCCATCCAGGTCCACGTTCAAGTTCGCGTCCAATCCGCTATATCCACTCACATGCGTGTCAGGGACGCACAGAACGGCTTGTCTCCTTCTTTCGCCGCCGCCTCCGTGATGGCCTCCTTCTCCAGAGTCCAAGGGGCCCACCCCCCCCGGGCGATTTGACCCCATTCATCCACCCTGGCTAACCCCTGCTAGCCCTTTCTTGACCCCCGCTGGCCCGTGCCAATGCCATACGAGTTCGTCCGCCCGTCCCCAGTCTGGGAAGAGATAGCGTCACACCCTCCAAAGGCGTTCTCTATCATTCGGTACTTACGAATAGGTACCTTACATGCAAGCTAAATGGCGTCAGCTCCACGAGACGGAGTCTGCGGACTAGATAGGGCAGGTATCTGTAGGCAATGCAAAAGTTGGGTCAACGGGGTCGAGGAATATAACACTTGGTGACTCCCCCACATTCCCCAGGCACACAAGGGACCCTCTACTCAATTCTTTTCCATCCCCATACCGTACTATACCATTCATACCATACATACCATACTTTCGCAGTCTGGCACATTTGCATCCTCTTCTGCATATTTGGGGTCAGGTCAGACAAGTGAAGGGATACCAGAAGAAGCAGCTCTCCCTTCTCATCCATCAGTCATCCATCCTTCCTGAGTATACGGATAGACAGGCTCAACGACACCCTACCTCACCCTCAACCTTCACCTCAACTTGGGACCAGGCGAACAGCGAGCATTTCACCGACAACATAATTTGGCGACATCCTCTCGGTTAGATTGAGACACGTCCAATGCCCACGCCACCGACCTCGCTCTCCTGTTTGCGTCTGTTGTCATCTGAGACACAAGAGTGGATGCCGCTCATACCGTAAAGAAAAATAGAACGGCCTTGACGTATTCGACGAGTTGTAGTGGTTCTCTCCACACCAAAAGCATCCCACCAGTCCCTCCGTTGCCCTGTGTCCCCATCGAACACAGCACATCGCAGTACCCAGCTACAAGCTAGAAATCATGAACGCCGCCACCAACAGCATGTCACCGAGTTCGAATTCGGAGCTTGACCTGAACATGGATCTCGACCTACATCTCGACTCCTCTACCGATGCGTCGGCGCTGCAGGCTGTTGCCGACAGCCTCGCCGCCGGCGACGACAGCATCACGTCTTCCGACACCACCGATGTACCCGCCGCCACCACCGCAGCCATTACTACAGCCACCACTACTAGCACCACTACTAGCACCGACCCACCAGTCGCCTTGAAGCCCCGGACCGACAGCTCGGCCTCACAAAGCAGCACGGACGACGGCAGGGAACAATCCGAGAGCAACAAGACCGCCAACGCGAAAGGCAACAACGCTTCCTCCAACTCAACGACCGCCCAGCAGCAAAGAGAATCGCAACCACAGAAAGCGAACGGCAAGAAGCGCCCTGCGCCCGCATCCAGCACGGGAAAGCCGGATGACAGCAACGGCCCCCCGTCCAAGGTCATGAAACGGCGGGCGGCCCGGGCTTGCGTGAGCTGCCGGGCACGAAAGGTGCGGTGCGATGTGGTCGAGGGCGCGCCGTGCGGGAACTGCCGGTGGGATAACGTCCAATGCGTTGTGCAAGAGAGTCGGCGAAGGAAGTACGTTGCTTCTCAACCTTGTCTTGATTTTCTTCGCTGCCGTTCGTTACGCGCAAGGGGCTGACCGAGTGTTGCGCCATGTACAGAAAAGCACTGTTGACGGCGAGCACTGCCTCCGTTTCTGGATCCGAGGCGCAACAGCACGAACTACGCGCCAAGGGTACTGGTGTGGATGGAGGTAGCAATCCAGTGCCTATCCAGAGCAGCGCAGATCTTCTGCGTCCTGCCCAGGGTCCTGCTGTCCCGTCCGTGGCTGCAAGTGGCAGCGAGCCCTTCGAGCCAGATGGGACATTTGATAGCCATGTGCCTCATTTACTCTGTAAGTGCATTATTTTCTCTTTTATTTTCTCTGCTTCTCTCCGACACATCCAAAAGAAATTCCTTTCTTTTTCCCCCCCCTTTTACTACAGTCTACACTACAGTCTACACCATCATCTGCACATATGTACTCTCCCAATTTCTTTCCCAACGCGCTCGAGCAGTTAGTTTCTGGTCCATCGGAAACAATCACATCATTCGCAGAACGCCACAATTCAAAAAATAGCCGAGCGTTACCCCCCAGTGCCGTTTATTTCGGCCTCGGCTCGTTTTCTGGTGCCGCAAGCTTCTCCAAATTTGATGAAATTTTGAACCCCTCGTCGCCGAATGAGGCTCATTCGCTACCCTTCACTGTTTTGGTGCGCTTTGTGGTGCCCCTTGTGGGGAAAAGTTGGGGGAGGAAAAGGAGGGGTACGAGTACGTACCTCTGAGCACGGAGTTACCCACTTTGCCCAGACTTCCAAAGTCGTGCATCCTCACCGGATCGGTGTGGAACACTGGCACATGGGTGTAGCTCAGTGCCTGTATTTCATTCCACTTTCACATGTGAACAGCAAGGCGCAATCAACTCCTTGCTACCCCCCCCCCCCTCCACACGACCCCTCCTCATGCTACAGCTTGTCGCGTGTCACATCTTCACCCCCTCGTCATTTCTTGTGTTTTGAAAACGAAGCGCATGTGACTGACCACGACCACCACCTGCAGACCAGCGATCTGGATACGGACAGGACGCCTCCTTTTTGTACAAGCTGCAGGCTGCTGCCTCTACCTCCCCCGACTCGAACACTCGTCGCCTGCTCGCCAACCTATTCGCACAGGCCCAGTCCCAGGCCCAGGCTCAGGCTCAGGCTCAGGCTCAGGCTCAGGCTCAGGCCACCGCCCCCGGCATCAATGCCACTTCGAGCTCGCCCGCCGTCCCCGCGTCCGTCTCGGCGGCGTCGACCTCTTTCGGCAACCTACGCACCACCCAGTTTCTCGCTTCTCTCGAAGACCCGGATCTGCACGCTCACGCTCAGCTGCCCGCCTTCGTCAGGCCTCTTCCCGCGCGCATCGCTTCGGAAGACGTCAAGTTCCTCCACGTCAAGGGCGCGCTGTCGCTCCCGGCTCTGCCGCTTCAGAACGCCCTCATCCAGGCCTATATCGAATATGTCCATCCGTTCATGCCCCTCATTGACCTGTCCGAGTTCCTCTCGACCGTCAACTCCCGCGATGGTCTGTGTGGACAGGTCAGCCTTTTCCTCTACCAGGCTGTCATGTTTGCTGCCACCGCCTTTGTCGATATGAAATCACTCCGCGATGCTGGCTACTCTACCCGCAAGATGGCCAGGAGGGCCTTCTTCCAGAAGACGAGGGTAAGTCGACCGTTTTCCCGAGTTTCGTTTCCCCATTTGGTACCGCACCTCCCACAGGCAGTGGGCTATCTGTGGGGGGGGGGGGGGTGAGAAAAAAAAAGGGGGAAAGGCGGGGGTGGATCAACTACTTCTTGGCGTTCATGATATTCACATGTCAATTGCTCTAGTTACTGTACGATTTCGACTACGAGTCCGACCGCCTCGTCCTCGTTCAGGCACTCCTCCTGATGACGTACTGGTACGAGACGCCCGATGATCAGAAGGACACCTGGCATTGGATGGGCGTCGCCATCTCCCTGGCCCACACCATCGGCCTCCACCGCAATCCGGCCAGCACGAGCATGACCCCCCGAAAGCAAAAGCTGTGGAAGCGCATCTGGTGGTCCTGCTTCATGCGCGACCGCCTCGTCGCCCTGGGCATGCGCCGACCAACCCGCATCAAGGATGAAGACTACGACGTACCTGCGCTGACCGAGGCCGACTTCGAGATGGAGATGCTCCCCGAAGACAACACGATCGTGCCTCCCGCGTGCACCCTGGTCCGCGATCTCTCCATGCAGCAGGAGCTCGCCACCATGTGCGTGGCCAAGGCCAAGCTGTGCATCTGCATCAGCAGCATGCTCAAGGCGCAATACTCGGTCCTTGTCCGGGACAAGGTGCGGCCGGACAACACGGTCAACAGCACCATGATGCTCTTCCCCAACAAGAAGCTCGACAACTTCGAGTGCGTGACCACGGTCGATCTCGAGCTGATGGACTGGGCCGAAACCCTTCCCCCCATTTGTCAGTACAGGCCCCTGACGCCGCTTGACGTCAAGAATGGGAGGTCCACGCTCGCCGTCCAACGCACGCTCCTGCACATGGTCTACTACACCACCGTCTCGGCCCTGCACCGCCCTCTCTTCCTCCCGTCGTCTCCTCACCAGGCCCCGACGACATCGCGTCAAGTCCAGGAGATGTCGCGGCTGAGAGTCCGGGATGCCGCCATGCACATCACCCGCATGGCGTCCGAGCTCCACCAGCTACGGCTGGAGAGGTACCTCCCCACCACCGGCGTCACCGTCATCCTGCCCGCCATGATCATCCACCTCCTCGAGATGAAGAACCCGGTCGCGCAGTCCCGCGACCGCGCCACGCGTGGGTTCCGGCAGTGCATGCGCGTCATGCAGAAGCTCCGCGAGATCTACGCCGCCGCCGACTACGCGACCGGCTTCCTCGAGGCCGCCCTGAACAAGGCCGCCATCGACGTCAACAACGCCCCCGCCGTCGCCGTGACCCAGCAGAACCTCAAGTTCGCCGACTCGACCTTCAGCGCGCAGACCCCGCCGCCGGAGAACGCGCCGTACATGACCTCCTCCGAGGCCCTCTTCAACGCGAAGCCCGGCGGCGCGATGCCGCATGCGTCGAGCCATCTGCCCCAGACCATCAACGCTGCTGCTTTGGACCTGTCTGCGACGAACGGTGCGGTGGCGGCGGCGGCGGCAGCGGCAGCGGCAGCGGTGGGTCTCGCGGCAAGCCCGCCCTCGACGGACGGGGACTTCGAGTCGGCGATGGGCGGCCCGACGCCTAGCGCCAGCGGTGGTTCCGACGCGCCCGAGCCGGAGCCGCTGGATATGGATTTCCTGCAGGGCCAGCCGGAGCTCGACTGGAACGCCGTGGCAGGTACCGACTTTGATGTGGACCAGTGGCTGCAGTTCCCGCCTGAGGGCATGAAAAACACGGACGAGGGTCTCATGTCGAACATGTTCAACGACGAGGGGATGCAAGACGCCGCCGCACACTGGGCGACGGGCGGCATGGCCTCCTCCACCGCTCCGCAAGGCTTGGTAGGGGATGGACAGGCCACTCTCGCCATGCCGGCGTGATGGGTTTCTCTTTATTTGTGTTTTCTCATTTTATATTTCCACACTGGGTCTTTGCCCGGGTGTCCGTATCCTTTTTTTTTATTTTTATATACCTGTTCAGTTTTCTTTGATGCGTCTCGGATCGGAACGATGCCAGGATATTTTCCACGGAGTTGGGGCTATAAGGACTCGAAAAAAAAGCTGACGAGGAGGGAAGAGGCTTACGCGCCTCGGGCGTTTTTTTTTTGTCATAATTTGGAACGTATCTGTTGGCTTTTGGAACTCTATAGCATATATCTGGATGTCAAGTTTTATGTCTCATGAGAGAAAAAAGGGGGGAAACCACGGCTCAGCGCCGGCAGTGGAGGCAGGGGTTTTTATGTGAGCATGGGCGTCATAATGCCCCCGGGGATACAAGTAGATGAATGAGATTTGCGCATGGGTTTGAATGTTCCTCGCCAGTCGCTGTCTCTGGCCCTCATTGCGCGTAGTATCCCATCTGTCGGCGTGTCTTGTGTTGTCATCTTCTCATATTTCGCCGACCTGCTTATCCCGAGCTTTACTCGAATGGGGACTGGGCCTATTTTTTAAAGGCCGTGAATCCGGTGTATCGACCGACCAATACCACGAGGTCAGCGTCAGCTTCAAACAAGAGGCGCAGATGACATGCTCTCGGATTATCAAGGCAACTGGTCTGGCCTCTTCTGTTTCGTCGAGGATCTCGGATCTCGGATGTCACAGTCGCAGTCTCAGTAAACGACTCAAAATGGCGACTCTTCCCAAGGAGTAAGGTAGGTGGATATGTAAGTACCCCCGTAGTTGTCAACTCACTGAGGTGGTTGGATGGTCCTCGTCTTTCACACGACACCGATACACCGAGCGATCCCCGAAAGACGACCGGTACGATAATGCCCCTCTCTTCCCCGCTCTTGCTCCATGCTGTACTTCGTAGTTAAATAAATGGACACAGGAGGTTGTCCGAGGCTGTCCGAGGCTGTCCGAGGTCGTCCGAGGTCGTCTGAGGTCGCCTCATGCTTTACAGTTTTGTATGGCGTAATTCAGTTTCAGTGTCCAATTCCCTCGTCGTCCAGCCTTCTGCAAGGACATGCCGTTGGTCTTACCCAGAGAGCTCGGGATTGACGGAGTTCGGGTGGGAAGGCCAGGGAGGGGCAAACTCGCAGGGATTCATTTCATCAATTGTCTTGATGAGACAAAGGCCGTTCGGCGGTTGTGTAAGCGACTTTGACTTGACGCTGTGCCGACGTCGGTGGTCAAGGAACGGGAGCTCCTCGGGGAGGTGGAGAGCGTGGAGGATGGATGCACATTCCCCCGCATGACAGGCCTGGACTACACTGTCCAAGAGCTCAACCTGACATTGTTCTAAGGATAGTGTGCCTCAAGGTGTTAACGACACGTTGGGAACTAGGACTAGGCAAAGCGAGGCAAATGAAAAAGGGGCAAACGGCAATTCATCCAAAGAGAAACCCGTAGGTTACGTATCCGTACAACGTATAACAAAGACGCTCATGCGGGGAGTCGCTACCCAGACACCGGATGCAGGGGAGCGGGGGAGCGGGGTTCTACCACACCACCGAAGCTACACTGCAGTATCCACCTTCAGTGACGGTCTGTTGCATCAGAACATTTTTCAACTCGGCAGCTGCGATGGACGAGGGTACCTGTCTGAGATAGGGATGTACTCAAGTCGGGCGGCCACTTCACGGGGTTCGCACACTAAGGTAAGGTACCTAAGGAGCCATTACATCTTATGTACGATGTACCTACCTACTATCCATCGCATCGACCATGTATTCGGACGCGACAGATGGTGGTAGAAGGGGCCATCGTCACTCCATCGGGACGCTCTTTCTCCAATTCTCCGTTATCTCGTCGACCTAGTCCGACCCATTGGCCTACCTTATGTACCTTGGTTCTGGAGGACCACGGATACCTTACCTTATTAGTCCCTCATACGCGCCAGGTACAACACGCTCCCGCTACATAAAGCCCGTCATCGTCCCTACCATCCCGTCCTCGTTAGTCTGAACTTTGTCTCCTCCTCTCTCCTCCAAGATCATCTCACCTCTGACCTGTACCTCTAACCCTCCCTCCACGCGAGTCCTATTAAAGTCCGAACCTCTCAACTCGCCAACTCCTCCTCCTCCTCCTCCTCTAGCTGCCAACAAGCTAGCAAAAGAGGACACCCCGTTGGCTTCTTTATCAAGTCGTTGAAGCAAAAACCACTCTTATCCTATCAAAATGGTACTGTCCGGCCGCTCCCTCCGTCCCCTTTCCACCCAGGTCTCTCGACGCTTCCATACCTCCACGGCCGCCCGTTCCTTGCGGACCCCCGTCCCTCGAGCCGCCGTTGCGTCCGGTCAACAACCAGCGCTTTTGGACCGCCGTCCTCGGCCTTCCCTGCCCACGTCTGGGCACGGCAGACTGCGCAATTCTGTTCGATGGCTAACCACTCGCGAAAAGGTCAAAGTTCTCGCTGTCCTCTACGACGGTGGCCAGCATGCCAAAGACGTAAGTGGATTCTTTGCGTTGTGTTCGGCGTTGTTTCATGCTTCAAAGTCGCCTGTTATTCTGCTCTCAAAGTCGTCCAAGTCCCCAGAGTGGAAAGAGACGCATGTCCTGTGCCATGGTCCTCGTCTTGAACCCTCTTGGGTGAATTGATGATGAGATGTTACGTCACGCCTTTCAAGGGCTGACGGGCCCTTCCCTCTTCCCAAGAGAAGTCTCTCCCCGTATCGCATAGACCATTGGGCCCGGCCGACCGCACCGTCTAGGTTTATCTTCACCCCAAATAATTGGTGTAAAGATGAAGATTGGACCGGTTGTGGTTGTCGTGAGGTTGTCTGGTTATGCTTGCGGTGGCTTTTGCGGGGCCCCAACAGGGGGGCCTCGGGGGCTCGGGAAATTTCCAAATGCCACACCGGTGCTGGAGATAGGTCGGCATCCCCACCCACCCAACGCCCCGGGCCCCAGTCGCTGCTAGCGACAGTGGCTTGTTGGCTACGTGCGGGGTGCATGTGGGACCGAGCTCTCTCAAAGCACTCTGAACATTTGAGCTTCATTGCCTTTGTGAATGTCTGTCGACTGACATCGGCTTGGGTTGCTTCTAGGTCCCGGAGCTTCTAGGAACCACCGAAAATGAGCTCGGCCTCCGGAAATGGCTCGAGGACCAAGGCCACACCCTTGTGACTACGTCGGATAAAGACGCAGAGGACTCTGTTTTCGACAGAGAACTCGTGGACGCCGAAGTCATCATCACCACACCGTACGTCTCCTCCTTTTTTTCTGTCCCGACGCTCGCTCAGTCTAGTTGAGCCCGGTGAACTGACTGGCTCGGGAACAGCTTCCACCCCGGTTATCTCACCGCCGAGCGATTGGCAAAGGCCAAGAACCTCAAGCTTGCCGTCACCGCCGGCATCGGCTCCGACCACGTCGACCTTAACGCGGCCAACAAGACCAATGGCGGCATCACCGTCGCCGAGGTGACGGGCTCCAATGTTGTTTCCGTCGCCGAGCACGTCGTCATGACCATCCTCCTCCTCGTGCGCAACTACAACCCCGCCCACGAGATGATCGAGCGCGGCGAGTGGGACGTTGCCGCCGCCGCTAAGCAGGAGTACGACCTCGAGGGCAAGGTCGTCGGTACCGTCGCCGTCGGCCGCATCGGCGAGCGTGTCCTCCGTCGCCTCAAGCCTTTCGACTGCAAGGAACTGCTCTACTACGATTACCAGCCTCTGAGCCCCGAGAAGGAGCAGGAGATTGGCTGCCGTCGCGTCGAGAGCCTCGAAGAGATGGTCGCCCAGTGCGACATTGTCACCATCAACTGCCCTCTGCACGAGTCCACATGGGGTCTCTTCAACAAGGATCTGATCTCCAAGATGAAGAAGGGCAGCTACCTCATCAACACGGCTCGCGGCGCCATCGTCGTCAAGGAGGATGTCGCCGAAGCCCTCAAGTCGGGTCACCTCGCCGGCTACGGTGGCGACGTCTGGTACCCCCAGCCCGCCCCCAAGGACCACGTCCTCCGCCACGCCAAGAACCCCTTCGGCGGCGGCAACGCCATGGTTCCTCACATGTCCGGAACCTCTCTCGACGCCCAGAAGCGCTATGCCGACGGTGTCAAGTCCATCCTGACCAGCTACTTCAGCGGCAAGATCGACTACCGCCCCGAGGACCTCATTGTCCACCAGGGTGACTACGCTACCAAGGCGTACGGCCAGCGGAACAAGGCGTAAACTGGGACTAGACAATGGGGATCTAGCATGGAAGAGTGTCGTTTCTTATGTCTGGTCACTCCAAAAGGGTAAAGTAAAGGGTCAAGGGGTTTAGCCGTCTTTTATTGCATCATGATAGTTCACTCGGCAGTTGTTTTCTTTTTTTTTTCTTCTCTTTTTTTTCTCGATTTTACCCATGACATGATGGAACGATCTATTGTAAGCGAAACGGAAATGCAAAGCAAGAGAGCCCAGACGTCGTGACGTCGTGATGATTATCATGCATAAAGTCGTTGCATTTCTAATGTAATTAATAATAGTCTATGAATTGTAGGCCGGCCCGAGTCTTTGTCGAAATAACTCTCCGACTAGTACTTCGTAGCAAGCTGGTTGCGTGTCTTGGGGTTCCTGTCAGAGACGACAATGGGAATACAAAAGCAAAAGCAATCCAGCCTCCCCAACGTCTTCCACGAGACGGGGAGAACGAAGCGAAAGCCAGCACTAGGCAACATGAAGACACCTCCCAACCACTCCAGCCTCAACCGCCCGGCCTTAAACCCCGGCCTCACCTCCGCCAGAACCTCCACCACGGCCTTTCCCGCTCGTTGATACCAGCGCCAAAGTCCCCACCACCGGGAAGCCCCCCCGCCCTCTCGCGCTTCACGACCTGGTCGCGGCCGCGGATGCGCCAAAAATAGACGGGGACGCCGGCAATGACAAAAAGAACGACGGTGACGGTCTGGAGGGGCTGGGCGAAGACGGCGCGCGAGAGGAGGAAGATGGAGACGCAGCAGAAGATGACGGGGGTGGTGATCCAGGTGCGGTAGGGGCGCTCGAGGGCGGGTTCCTTGACGCGGAGGACGATGAGGCCGAGGACGGTGAGGAAGTAGAAGGTGTAGCCGGCAACGCCGTAAAAAGTGATGAGGGTGGCGAACTCGCCGACGGCGACGTAGGCGGCGGTCAGGACGGCGTTGAGGAGGAGGGCGGCGATCGGGGTGTAGAAGAGGCCGGTTTCCGGGTCGGCCAGGAGGCGGCGGGCGAGGGAGGCGGCGCGGCCGCGGGAGCGCTGGAGGGGGAGGCGGGTGGAGAGGGTGGTGGCGGTGGTGGATGTGGGATGGTGGGAGGCGGGAGAGCGGAGGCCGAGGCGGCCGAAGAGGGAGGGGATGTAGCCTTCCTTGCCGGCGACGTAGATGAGGCGGGAGGAGGTGAAGGTGGAGGAGTTCAGGGCGCCGAAGCAGGAAGCGGACACGACGAGGGCGAAGACGAGGGAGCCGACGGGGCCGAAGACCTTGGCGCCGAACATGACGGCTATGGTGTTGGATGCGTAGACGGTGGTGAGGGGCAGGACGAGGAAGTAGGCCACGTTGGCGAGGACGTAGGAGATGATGACGAGAGGCATGGCGGTGTGGATGACGCGGGGGAGGTCCCGCGAGGGATTCCGGAACTCGCCTACCACGTAGTTGGTCTACATAAGTCAGTCCAAGGGTGAAATGGAAAAAGAAAAAAGGAAAAAAAAAAGAAGGGAGAGGAGGAAAAGAGGGGGGCAACAGAACTCACGTTATCCCAACCATCATAAGCCCAGAGACCGGCATATAGAGCAACGGCCCAGGCCGAGAGATCGGTGGACGTATCAGCGAACCAGTCGTTGTTCTTCCAGTCGGTGCTGGCGTCGCCATTAAAAGCATGGCCCGTGATGGCGACGACGACGCCCGTGACGGTAACGGCGATCAGGGCGACAAACTTGAGAAACATAAGCCAGTCGTTGACCTTGGTCCCGACCCTGGTGGAGACGCAGTTGAGGAAGGTGACGAGGATCAGGCCGACCAAGGCGACGGACTTGTTGACCCAGGGGTTAATCTCGCTCGCATCGGCGCCGTAGACGGCACGGACGAGGTACTCGCCCATGATGATGGCGATGATGGCGGCGCTGCCCGGCTTGAGGACGAGGACGGCGACCCAGGTGAAGAGGAAGCCGGCGAGCTCGCCCATGATCTTGGCGAGGTAGACCTGGGGCCCCCCGTTGAGGGGGATGGCGCCGCCGAGCTCGGCGTAGCTGGCGGCGCCGGTCCAGGCGAGGAGGCCGGCGATGACCCAGACGATCAGGGCGGCGCCGGGGGAGCCGACGTTGGCGCTGACCTGGCTGGGGCTGCTGAAGATGCCAGAGCCGATGATGAGGCCGATGATGAGGCTGAGGCCGTTGACGAAGGTGAGGGTCTTGTGTTTCTCGAGCGAGCCGCCGCCCGGGCCGCCGGCGGCGTGGTGGGCGGTCGATGACGAGAGGGGGGCTCCTCCCAGGGGGGCGTACCCTGCCCCCCCGGCGGTGGAGCTCAGGGGGAAGAGGTTGGGGGCGAAGTCGAAGGCGGAGGACACGGAGAAGGAGCGGGAGTGTCCTGGGGGACGGCCTACGCCGCGTGTTGCTGCTGCCGAGGAGGCGGCGGGGTTGGCTTCGTCGAAGGGGTCTTCATTGTCGAAGGAGAGCTTGCGGGAGGAGGAAAGGGAAGGGCGCGAGGAGGGAGCGGCGTGGTCGTCGTTGGAAGTGGTGTCGGGACCGTGAGAGGACGAGGCGAGGGAGGCGAGCTCGAGAGAGTCGCGGGTCTGGGCGAAAGAGGAAGAAGGGTGGTTATAGTATTGGGAAGGCATGGTCAAAGATGGCGCATTCCCTCCCCCCCTTTTCTTCTTTTTCTCTCTTTTTTCTTTTCTTTTCCCAGGCGCAAGTGTATAATTATATCCTTCCAAACAAAGTTTTCCAAATACCGGCGTTATCTCATGTTGCGGGGCATGCAAAATCCCTCCGAACCAGTCGTACTTTGGTCTTGGATGTGCGAGTTGGACTTGAAGCCTCGTAACGTTGATGGAACAAGTTTCGTTCGTAATGACAGGTTCGTGTCGTGTCGTGTCTATGCCGGATTGTTGGAAGAAAGTGAAGAGAAGAAATAAAGTCCCGCCAGATTGTATTAGGAATGTATTATGTTTGAAGTCTAGCAAACGAAGTAGAACAAAGGGGTTGATTGTACGCGAGTATGGGGTTAAGGTATGGAGGTGTCGTGTCAGGAGTTGTTTTATCGAAATCTCTTTGCGGTCAATCGTCACTGGTGCAGGTGCAGCAGTCAATGCCATATGGCAGGAACCTTTGTCCCACACCTCCTGGCGTCCATCCAGGTTGTCCCCCCTGACCCACAAAAGTCAATTGCCCATTGATCGGATTAATTTCGGATTGGCCGGCTACGTCACCCAGCATCATCGCAACCTTAGTCATCCTCTGGGACTTCCCACCCGAGCCGCAGTACCTTCGAGAACATAAACCAGTTGACCACACCACCACCTCAACCAGCGACAGCGACAGCGACAGCGACATTCACCCACCTTGAATTCGAATTACCCCTTCCATGGGTATACTCCGACCATGGTCTCGGACGAGTACGCATTCGTGGGCAGCGGCGGTCTCAAGCTAAAAGGCGCCAAAGTAACAAAGTCCAAGAAAAAGAAGAAGAAGAACAAGCAGTCCGACCTGGAAAAGAACCTCTCCACAGGGGAACCCACCTCCGCGTCTACCGCTCTCACCAGACGCAGCGCCTCAAAGGATCCAGGAAGCGACGAGAAGAAGGAAGAGGAGGATGCGACAAAGAGGAAAGAAGGTTCGGAGGAAGTAGAAGAGGAGGATGAGGCTGTCGGCCCGCGAAAGACCGAGGCGGAGAGGCGGTTTGAGGAGAGGAGACGCAAGAGGGTACGTATGAATATCATCAAAGCCCTTATTCCCTGGTTTTCTTTCCTTCGGAAATATCCGACGCAGGCTAACCCGGACGGAACCGCTAGCTCCTCGAACTCTCCGATTCTTCCACCAAGCGCCCGGAACTGCTCAAGACGCACAAGGAGCGGGTAGAGGAACTCAACACATACCTCTCCAAGTTGAGCGAACATCATGATATGCCCAAAATTGGTCCCGGTTGACGAGCTCAGCTCAGCCAGGCACGTCGGCAGCTGGATGTGCACGATTCTATGCGTGGTTCCCTGGCTTCGAGTCTTGCCGAGGCTCTTTTTCTCTCGTTTAGCGACAGGTGGCAAGTTGGCTGTGAAGAAGGGAGGGAGGGATAAAACGAGGCGTTGGTGGATCGGCGTCGGTGGTTTACTTACATACCCTCCGGTTTCATTGGGATAAATATTCTCCATTTTTGTCGTTCTCACAGGCGATATCCCCCTCCTTTTTTTTCTTCCCTTCCCTCCCATTAAGCTTCTCCTACGTGTGCACGCCACATTATTTCTCATATATTCAACAACTGGATAACGTGGTCTTGCGTTGGTATTCGACTCCCAACTACACGGGCGCCGATTAAGCTTACCTGCTTGCGCATCCATGCAGGAAGGCTCAGTACGTGCCCCAGAGGAAGTCTACGTGGTTCACTGGTACGCGGGAGCGGTTTCCTTTGAACCCCTCCATTCGTCTCCTGCTCATTATTTGGACCGACATCATAATATGTATGGGTTACATCATGACCTCTAGAGAGGGGAAGAATCCAGCATAGTAGAAGATCGGGTGTCAATTATATATATCCTGTCATATCATGGTCCTATGTATTCATCCATGTGATATCGTATGGTATACCACGACATTCCGATTCTATATCCTCCAGGCCGTAGCCACGTTTATATATGTACCCCATCCCAAGCCGTCGTCCCAGTCTTGTTGCCCGAAGAAATACGCTCTGAAATTGTGGCGAGCTTTTGCCCCCTAGCGAATGCAGCCTTTCTATTTTCCTTGACGCCATTGGTGAGATGTAAAGGAGTGGAAAAACAATGTCGTCATGTCGTGAGTCTTTTTTTTTTTTTTTTTTTGCTGATACAGTGGTCGCAAGTTGGTTGTTCATATCCCCTTTAAAGGAGTGCCATTCCGACCGCTACAACAGCCAGCCAAGTCAAAACGGTGTTCCGTGGCCGTGAGGCGTCGTCCTGGAGGTCGCCATCCGCCGTCTGGGCCGCGTCGGGGGCATCAGCCGAGGGCTCGACGCCCACGTACGAGGTGTGCGTGACCAGAACGAGGCCGCCGTCGGCGTCGGTCGATGTCATGGTGGTCACCACCTCGCTGCTTAAAGAAGGGCTCCTCGTCGTTCTCGGGGTGGTGGTAATCGTCGTCGGCGGTTCCGAGGGGCTGGGGCTTGTCTCCGGATCTTCTATGTCTGACGTTAGTGTTAGTGCATCGAATTAAAAGCTCGGAAGAAATCATGTGTGAAGAATGAAAGAGAAGAGAGGAAAATTCTCCGGATATCCCATTGCCTCTCGCCCGAGTATCAAAAAAAAAAGAAGAAAAAAAAGGAAAAAAAGGAAAATGATGGCAGGTCTTTCTGGGCCAGCTAAAAGCATGCAGGAATACAAAATTCGGCGACACTGCAGCGCCACAACAAGAGGCCATACATACGGGGCAGAGATTCAGTCGTTATCAGAGTAGTAGTAGCAGTACTAGTAGTAGTAGAGGGAGAGGGCGTAGAAGAGGGGAGCAATGGAGAAGTCTCGGACGTACGCGTCGTAATCGATGTAATAAAAGAGAAAGTGGGAGGAGGCTGAGGGGACGAAAAAGAGGTAGAAGGCACTTCCGACGGAGACGTACCGGGTTCAGAGGGCTCTGCTGATGTTGACACCGAGGTGGGCGAGGGTCCGGGTCCGGGATTGATCGAGGTAGGTGTGGTGGGTTCAGGTTCGTCGTCGTCGTCGTCGTCGTCGTCGGCATCCGAGGATACTGGTGGTGGTGGCGGAGGCGGCTGGGGAGAAACAGACGTGGGAGGAGGAGGAGGAGGAGGAGGAGGAGAAGGAGGAGGGGGAGGAGAAGGAGGAGGAGGAGCAGGTGTGGAAGTGGTGCCCGGTGTGGACGGAGGCTGTGGGGGGGTGGTAGGGGAGTCGTCGTCTGTGGGGGACGGAGAAATGGGCTCCTCGGACGTCGGAGCGACGACGGGAGGATCAGAGTCCGGGCCCGTAGGTGACGGGATAGGGGATGGGGAAGAGATGTCGGACACAGGGTCCGTCTCGTTGCCACTGCCGCCGGCATCTTGCCGCTTGGCTAGCTGGGCGATGCCCGTGGCTAGGTCTGGGTCATGGGCAGCAACAGCAGAAAGAGCATCCTCGTCCGAAGGGTAGACCCCATCCCGGAACCTCTCGGGGAAGTAGGCGTGTAGCAACCTGTGCAGCAGATTGTGCTGGCATGATCCCATCGGTGGCCGGGCATCGGCCCCGACTTGTTGGACACCAGGCCGGCCATCATGAGTGCTTGTGCTTGTGCTTGTGCTTATGCTTGTGTATGAGGGCAGGACGGCGGATGTGAGGCCAAAGGCCAAAAGGAAGCAGACCAAGAACGCAGCGACGAAGCGACAGGCCGATTTCATCCTTGCGGCAGTGGATTTCCGGGGCGAAACCGAGTATTCGAGATCCGAATCTAACCGGGTGGTGTTCGTGGTGTCATCAATCAACAGAGCCCTCTTCTCATCGGTCGCTCCGGTTGTGAGACCCTCCTCTAGATGAGGGCTCTCGTGGTGGGAAGTTCGAGGAGCCATGGTGAGCAGGCTAAGGGAAGAGAACCGAGTCGGTAAAGAGATGGGGCTCTGGTGTTTTTAATGAAACGAAAAAAAAAGAAAACAATAAATTAAAAGCTGGGAGAATGCCGGAGGGAAGTCTCCAAAGCCAAGAGATGGATGATCAGGGAGGACGCAAACGGAACGAAAAGGCGACAAGCGACTAACGTCGGTGTTGCATCATATGGTCGTGTTCAGGATGGAGCAACAGGACAAGCGACAAGGGGACGACGCAGTAGTTCCACTGTGACGGTGAAATGCTTGGGTAATAAGATGAGGAGAAGGGGGGAAGTAGAAGAAGCATGGAGGGTGAAGCAGGATAAAAAGAGGTCCAAATCCGATGCTGCTCACTAGATTTCGATGATCAGGCCCAGACCAGGAGAGCAGGGGGCGGGCCCGACTGCTTGGGAAAGTAGTGCGAGGTACCTAACTTACTGCTCCGAAGCGTAAGGTACAGATACGAGTTGTGTAGATGTAGGGGTACATTATACTAGTTACCAGGCAGCACGCTTTACACGTGTAAGAAGTAGACATACTTTGTAGATGGGAGATCCACCGATTACGTACATACCTTACCTACCTTAGTACCTCAGCCTAAGGTTAAGGTACCTTACTGTAATACGGGCCAGCTTTTGCTTTTGCTTAGACCGAGAAGTGGCCCCCGCGCCCATTATCGTGGAACTCCTTTAGTTTCTCTCGACGGCGGGAATTAGTTGGCCCTTACGGATACGAATAATACAATAATACATCATCATCGCAAGACGCCAGCGGCATGCACACAAATAATGGACAAAAGACAACATCTTGGCAAAGCAGTCTTGTCTTGAGGCCCTTTCAAACCCAACAGAAAGGTTAAGAGGCTGAGAGGCTGAGAGGCTGAGAGGCTGAGAGGCTGAAACGGTGGCTGGGGGTCACACCGCCGCGGGACGCTCGTAGCCAATCGTGCACGGTTCGGATGGTAAACCGGCCGCATGAAATCGATACGATGATGCAAGAATCTCAGCTCAGCAGGGAAGGACGAACCAAGCCGGACTAAGACAACGCCGAACGCGACGCCGACCACGTTAGTGCTTCGTATCGTTTCTTTGCTTTGCACAGCTTGCACAGAGTGACTACGTTGTATTCGTAATTAATATGAATTATGCTCTTCGTCAACCGTCGCGCTTAATCGGAAATCCCACCAACTAAATCTTCAGACGACCCACGACCCCTGCAGCACCCGAGGGTCCGGGTGCTTTCCGAGTTGTCTTGATAAGCGGGATGTTTCTTCTGACGGATTTGTTGGTTTCTTCCAAGAGGCAAACCAAATAGCGTGCAGCGTACAGAGTACGGAGTAGAAAGAAGAGGTTGGGTGGGTGCTGGGTGTTTGCAAGCGGAAACGTTTTAAGCGACGTCATGTCCACAGCTACCTACACGTGTATATCCGAATATGGTTTGGTGGCCCGCTTTGCAAATGGGCCCGCTGCTAAGGAGTAGGTATTACCTACGGAGTACGTGGCAGAGTGATGACAACGGCGGCATGGGGTGAGGTGATTAATAAGGTACCTAAGGTACCTAATAGCTAACTTGCACACTTAGCTTATGTCATCAACCTTGTGTACCTGTGTTTCTAATGTTAACGATCCACAATATCCTTTCGATAAGGCCCAATCCTTATCATCGTGGCCTCGACTTACGAAGGAAGAGTAAGGTACCTTACCCTTTGCCTTCCAGTGGAGGACAGCATGTGATGGGAGGTAACTGGAAGGTACCTTACGTTGTATTGCCAATTCACATTCTTCGTAACCACCTCACGAACCTTCGACTCCTCCTCTTTTCCTACCTTTACCACGACAACTCTTCAATACCGATAATATACCCTCATACGTATACCACGACCACGACAATGACCTGATGACGCGTGGCTCGGTCGCCTCCCTTCTCTCCTTACCAACAATCCGACAACTCGCATGTAACAGCCGGCTTCTTTCAACCACACCGATCCAACCCTCTCTCGACTCCTGCTTCCGCCCTCGTCATCTTTCATGAATGCCAGCTTCGAATCATGCCCAGTCACCTGAATCCCGAACCCGTGCGCGATCCTGGTCACGGTTCCGGTCACGGTTCCGGTCACGGTTCCGGTCACGGTTCCGGTTCCGGTCCTGAGACGGATGACGTTGGCGAGCTGAGGCCCCTGAGCCGGTCACCACATCCGTACCACCACCTCAATCGCGACTTGGCCTACGCCGCGCATCGTCTCACCGTCTACCGGTCCACATCCACCCCGGAAGCTACATCGAACACAACCAGCACATCCACCTCACACACCACCTTCGACCCGACAGAGACAGAGACAGATGTTACGACGGCACTACTAAAGACGGGCGGGAGCGGCGACCTTCTCGCATCATCCTTCCCTTCGTTTGCGAAAGAATCTACCCCTTCTAGCGGCAGCGGTACCGAAGCCGACGATGAACACTTCTTGAAGGGTCTCCCCGCCCCCAAGGTACGCCTGCGTAAGGGTCTGCGCGGCCGGAGCGAGCCTCTGTCGGGGACTTCGTCGCCCACGTACTCGCCAGCACCTGCACCTCTAGAACCCGAGCCCGGCCCGCCTATACCCCCGGGCGAAGGTCGGCAGGATGAGCGGCGGCAAGCCAGGAACAGTGTCTGGGAGAAGCACAGCTATCGCCGGTTCAAAGAGCTGATGCGCCGCGTGGCGGAGTTTGCCATCACCGCGACCTTGTTTCTGATGCTGTGGTCGAACCACGCCGTTAACCCCTTCCTCACGGCGTGGAGTGCAGGTGAGCACCTCCACCTTGTTCCAAGCGGGGGGGGGGTGGGCTTTTTAGTCCCTTCGTCCGGACTCCCCGTGCTGATTTATATATAATATTGCAGAACTGCGTCTCGTCGCCGCCTTGATCGCGTCGCTGATGCTCCTTTACCCCCTCCGCCTCATTGCGTGGACTTACCGACACCGCCAACCTTCCAAACAGCTACCCATAACCATCCCTACCGTCTTCGACCCAGCACCGATTATCTACCCACCCTCCGTGACGATGTTGGTGACTTTCCTCATATCGGTCGACAACTCGGCCGTCATTCTACCGAACCTCATTCTCAGCATTAGCTCCATTCCCAAGCTGCTGATCCCGACTGCTCGTTCCTACGAGCTTATTAATACGGTCCATTGGGCCATGTCGTGTCTACCCCTGTACTTGACTTCATCCCAGCCAAAGGCGTTCATGGCACTGTCACTGGCGCAGGCGCAGCAGGCGCAGGTGCAGCCCCAATACGCGCCATCATCCCCTACAGGGCAACCGGCCTTGACCCCCGAGATGGCTGTTCTTCTGTATCCCCTCCACCAATCTCTCCTGGCTGTTTTGCACTACCTAACCATGACGAGTCTGCTCCCCGCAGAGCTTCAACTGCTTTCCATTGGCCTCATAAACCTCCTGCTCCTCACATATTCCCCTCAAGCTGTCATCTTGCGGGTTCTGCTCTGGATCGGAGGCGTTTCCGTCCTCGTGTTCTGCGGGCCGGTCATACGATGGGGCATCGCCTTGGCTAGGGTCCCAAGGATGCGCTTCCAGAAGGCCATGCCTATGACTAGGAAATCATGGTTCGCCCTGGTCAGAGAGGCGCTTACTCTTCGACGATCGAGGAGCGGGTCCTTGAGGTCCTTTGCCGACGACAGCGCTTCGGAAACCAGGGACTCCGAAGACGAAGCCGCCGCCCACGGGGCCTTCTCCCGACCGTCGAGGGTGCGCACTTTCGGCCCTGACCGGATCATTCGAACCCCGGATGACGCGTTTGGCAGCTCCTCTGCCGTGAAGACCAACGGGCCCTCTTCCCCCGACGGATCGTTCCTCGCCAGGACAAGTACGTTCCCGCGTGCCGCCGTCAGCCGACCCAGACGATCCACGACGCAGACCTTCTCGGGTAGGCAGAAACGGAAGCCGTCCATCAGCGTGCGCTCTTTTTTCAAGTTCACCGAGACGGAGGCAAAAGTCAGGAAGTGGTTGTACTCCGCCTACGTGCATCTTGCCATGGTCGTCATCGTCCTCAAACTGGTCCGGGAATCCATCGGTCGCTATGCCTTGAATGGCCGTGAGCCGATCGGCTGGGCGTTGGGGTACCTGTTTGGCAATCTCCCTTGGTTCCGCTTCCGCGTCGTGAGAGCCAACTTGGAGCGCTGGATCTGCCTCCCGGACAACCACGGGGACCTCGGCGCCGAGACGTGCCCGCTGGGGTGGGTCCAGCACATCCGGACCGCCGACTTGGGGGAGGCCAACACCAGGCTGCTCATCAGCGTCTATTGGCTTACCGTCATCGTCTCCGGCCTGGTCGTGGTGGTGCGTCTGGACCCCAAGTACGAGGTGGACACGAGGCGCAAGGTGTTCCACTTCATGATGGTCGCCATGCTTCTCCCGGCCACCTACGTCGATCCCGTCTTCGCCGCCTTGGCGCTCTCCTTCGCCCTCGCCGTCTTCCTCGTCCTCGACCTGCTCCGCGCGAGCCAGCTGCCCCCGCTCTCGCGGCCCATTGCGGCCTTCCTCACCCCGTACGTCGACGGCCGCGACTACAAGGGTCCCGTCGTGATTTCGCACATCTTCCTCCTCATCGGCTGCGCCATCCCGCTGTGGCTCACCCTCGGCGCGCTGCCTCGAACGGGGCGGGCCAGGACCGGGGTCGATTCGGGCGGCGGCGGCGGCGGCGGCTACGACCACGAAAACGGCGGGTACGACGACGACCCCCTCGCGGGTTGGGACGTGGCGGGACGCGAGGTGAGCATGGTGTCGGGCGTCATCTGCGTCGGGCTCGGCGACGCGGCCGCCTCGCTGATCGGCCGCCGCTACGGCCACCGGAAGTGGCTGTGGGGCGGGGGGAAGAGCCTCGAGGGCAGTGCGGCCTTTGCCGTGGCTGTGTTTGCGGGCCTGATGGCGGCTACGGCCTGGTTGCGCGTCGGCGGATGGGCCGTGTCTCCCGGGCAGGAGGTCGCGTGGCCGGCTGCTGCGCGCAATGCGGGCCTGTGCGCTGGGATGGCGAGCTTGACGGAGACGGTGCTGACGGGCGGGAATGATAATGTGATTGTGCCTATTGTTCTGTGGACGTGCGTTAAAAGTTTGGGGGTTTAGTCGATTACGGTCTTTGGCCTTGGGCTTCGGGCGACCTGACTGGAAAGGGGACTTTTATTTCTTCTCGGTCAACGACACCGAACGGCGTTTGGGGGGGTCGGTGGATTTCTTTACTGTCTTCTTGGCCACTTCTTGGAGCTATGGGAAAGCTGACTATAAAGCATGGATGGACATTTTGATGATATAATTAATTCAAGGTCGCAAATATGTAGCCGGTCCGAAGCATCATCAGCCAGGGAGCAATCTGGCTCCACGGGAACCTCACCAACAGTCTAGTCCTTTTGTTGTTCGTTTATCTTCCGGCATCAAGTCATCAGTTCTTCTAATATGGCCTCCAGCTCCTCCCTACGCAAGGGAACGCTGAGAAGCTCCGTGCCGATGGCATCTTTCTTGCTCGTGATGATCTGGTGGTCATGGAATCTGGACTGAATGTTAGAGAAACGGAAGAAAAGATAAAGGGGAAAAAAGGGAGAGAGAGAGACAGAGGAAAAAGGGAGGGGAAAAACACACTCTTTCAGCAAAGTCCGGAACGCCATCTCAGAACTGCAAATAAACTCCTCAACAGCCTTGTTATACAGCATCCTGTACTCCACGCCCGGGTTCTCCGCATCGCTGCCGCGCAAGTGGGCGGAAGAAGAGGAAGAAGCGTTCCCACCATCCCCGCCCCCGCCATCGTCATCCATGGCGAGCAGCACCTCGGTAACGAGTAAGCGGAACAAGCTCTTCGCGTTCTCGGGCAGGCTGCGCAGCACGAAGACGACGCCGACTTTCCCGTTGACGGCGCGGGCGCGGCGGCCCAGCAGGTCGTGGACGTCGTCGACGGGGTCGAGCTCGACGTCCAGCGGGCGGAGGGTGGTGGCGTCGTGGAAGAGGAAGTTGAAGGCGGCGCGGCGGGCGGCGTCCCATAGGAGCGGGAAGTCGGGGGTGTCGACGGTGCAGACCAGGCGGACGGACGGGTGGGAGGCGAGGTGGGCGAGGGCGTGTTGGATGGCGGGGCGGCGGAGGGGGGGTGCGTCCATGGAGTTTACTAGGAGGGTGAGGGTCGTACGGGTTGCGGTGAGGCGGGCGGTGAGGGCGTGGAGGAGGGCGTGGGGTTGGGCGGGGAGCTTCACGGCCGATGATGGGGGGATGGCGGTGGCGGTGGTGGCGGCAGTGGCGGTGGCGGCGTCCGGGTCGGTGGTAGCGGTGGAGGCGGATTCTGGGTCTGGATCGATGGCGGCGGCTATGGTGATGAGGAGGTCGCGGAGGGCGAGGGAGCGGACGTAGCCGTTGACGATGACGAGTTTGTGCCGGTCCCGGTCCCGGTCGCGGTGGTGGATGGACGAAGCGTGGATGTGCTCGGCGAATCGGGTGAGGAGGGCGCGCTTGGAGCCTTGGCCGTAGAGGCAGAGGCTGAAGCCCTGGGAGAGCTCGAAGGACCACTGGGGAAAGGAGGCCTCGTGGAGGGACTGGAGGAAGGTGAGGTCGTCCTCGTGGTGGTCGCGGTGGGTCCGTAGCAGCGAGAAGTACTCCTCGTGGGTCAGCAGGTCGAGAGAGGCCAAGGTGTTGTTGGATGTTCTGGGGCGGCCGGGCTTATTGTGCAAGAAGTATAGCTCGTGGGGCGGGAGGTCGCGCGGCGGAGTCGGTGATCGGGCCTTGGGCTTCCTACCGCGGCGCGACGGCGTTTTGGAAGGAGTTTGGGCTTCCGCGACATCTCCCTCGTTTTGATCCTCGTCCTCGTTTTCGTCGTCGTCGTCGTCGTCGCTCGACTCGTAAATTTCTCGCACGAGACCGTCTTCGTTTTCGTCGTCGCTCACGTCGTCTCTGACAGCTCGCTCAATGAGGGCCCTTGCACTTTTACGCTTGGCAGATCGGTCGACGGCCGCTCTTTTCCGCGGAGTGAAGGCATTGGGGCCTGTGGCCTTGGAAGGTGTTTCGAATCGGGGTTGTTGCAGCTTGGATGGCGTCGCGGTAAGGTTGGCTGCGGGTGTCGGCACGTCCTTGTTCTTTGGTGGCCTGCCTCGTTTCCTCTTGGGCGTCTCTACTACTGATGCAGTGGTGGATGCAGTGGTGGAAGCAATAGTTTCTGCAGAGTTGCTAACATTTCCATTGGCTGTACGACCCGGGACAGCTGCAGCAGAGACTGCCGATACTGTGCTCGTGGTCGTGCTCGTATTTTTTGGTGGCCTCCCTCGTTTCCTCTTGGGTGTCTCGGTGACGGGAGGAGGCTCTGACACGGTAACCGAGTCATCTTCCTCTGGTACATCGTATAAATCCCCTTGGAAACTCGGGGCCCGGGCTGAGGTGCGTTTCCTTTTGGAAGGAGTATCTGGTTCTGTCTCTTCGGCGTCTTCGTGATCGCGAGCTCGTTTCCGTCGGGACTGAGGACTTGGAGACTCGGTAGTCTCTTCAGTGTCGGATTTCCGGCGTGCCATATTGGAGATGTGGCAGTAAGACTGACAAGAAGCTGATTCTCTAGAGAAGACTCGTCTAGTTGTGGAGGATGTGGTTATGTGGTTCGAGAGACGCCGGCTCAAGTTGAGTAAGGGAGGTGGTTTAAGGTAGTTGATTAGGACGCGGGAGACGCGACAAGTCAAATTCCTAGAACTGATTCGGTACGTACCTCAGTTTTTACAGAGTACCTCCTACAAGTACCTAGTCCGTACCTGGTGAGACGTGAGACGGTCCGAGCACAGGCGCCGTTGTTTTTGAAGTTGTGATAGCTCAATTGCCGCCATAGACGCCAGTAAACGCCAATAACCGCGATAACCGCGTGGTCACTGTTCTCCTTCTCACCAACATCAACGCAGTCCCAAAGACCGACCCGTAACTAAACATCATATTACCTTGATCTCTTTTCATCATTTCGTCTCAACTTTTGTCATGTTTCTAATGCCTTCTTGGAGTCCTTCCAGAATTTGACCTGATCTTTCTGTAAAATGAACCTCAACCTGTCAGGGACTCTGAACATCTTCAAACTCATCGCTCGACCTTCCTTGTGCCTCCCTCATCACACCGTCTCAACCTTCAATGATCTTCCCATTCCCCTGAACAAAGCCTTTGAGGGCCATAGAAAAGCAGACATTAGGGCGGTCGTGCTAGATAAAGATGACTGCTTTGCGAAGCCACACACAAACGAAGTGCATCATCCTTACGAGGTAATCGTCTGAACGTCTCCAAAAGTGCTTGTGATCTTGGTGGAAACGTAACTTACAGTGCTGACGACATGCAAAAAGGAACGCTTCGAAGAGCTCAAAGCAGCTTACCCGGGCCGTCGTCTGTTGATCGTGTCCAACACCGCCGGGGCGACGAGCTACGACAGGTCCCTCGCTCTCGCGCAGGAGCTTGAAAAGGCCACCGGGTTACCCGTCCTGTCTCACGCCACCAAGAAGCCGGGCTGCGGGTCGGACATCATGGACTACTTCAAGCAGTATCCGGAGACGGGTGTGTCGCACCCCTCGCAAGTTGCGGTTGTGGGCGATCGACTGGCCACCGACATGATGATGGCCAACATGATGGGGAGCTGGGGCTTCTGGGTGAAGGACGGTGTGGTTGCGCCGAATGAGAAGAGTGTTGTGAGTATAGTGGCCCTTCAGCCTCCTTTCTGCTCCACGCTATATCATGCTGATTGGAATACTAGTTGTCAAGGTTAGAGTGGAGGGTGGCCGCGTTCCTGGCGGCTCGGAATTGTCATCCGCAGGATCCCAGGAGTCCGTTCGAATAATCCATCCACTCACCTCTGTACTACTTGCTATTTATTTGTGTGTGTTAGTGGTGGAGAAGGATCACGCGCCTGCCGGCAGAAGATCAGCTTTCATGATTTGCCTCTTTTTTCTTTTCTTTTCCTCTTCTATTGGGAAAGTCCTCTTCACCATTGTTTGTTTTCATACCACCTATTGTTTCCTTTCCTCGCTCTTCCACCCTATTGTGACCAACTTCATTCACCCAGATCATCTACACAATAGATGAGAATGTACCTCGACCTCCTATGCCTCTCCTATCTCTCGTACGTCCCAGACACTCTCACGGCACTATATCACCTGCTTCGCTTCAGGCCCTTGCCCTGATTCACGACAACCCGGCGTCTATAAATCCGACCTTACATAGGAGAGCTGTTCTCCTCTTGAGAACCCAACACCTGCAGCTCATTTCTGCTACATCCATCCACAAGGACTTCGCCTTCAGTCGCTGAACAGCTGCACCGATTCTTCTTTACCCACTTCGTCTTCTGCCAACAGCTTATCTTTTCTCTATCTCACCACTCCCAACCTTTCCTACCATGGGAGGCAAACACTGGTCCCTCCAAGAGGAAGAGGTCTTCTGGACCTGCGTGGTGCCTCGGTCCTCCAAGCGGATCGTTCGCGACCCATGCGTTCCCGAGATGAGCTGGGACAAGCTCGTCGGCGTCATGGAAGCCGAGATGGCCGCCAGAAACATTCCTCCTCGGAGACAGTATACTGGTCTCAGTCTCTGTACGACTTGATTTCCGCTGCTAAACTCGGCCATTCCCCCCCCCCTTCTCTCCCGTCTCTCCCGTCTCTCCTTACTGATTCGGTGTTCCATAGTCGAGCACTTCTTTCTGAACATCGACCAGCGCCACTTCTCCCCCAATGCGCGTCGCTTTGCGCAACGCTATCTGCGACAGCGTGGTGAGTCAGCACTGCTTCGGGCTGGATGCCGCGATGGTGAAGCCTCGCCAGAAGGGACATTTTATAGCTAACTCGGCTCAAGATGTTGCTGCACAGAAGGAGAAGAACATGAACGAACAGAAAACCGGCCCCGAGGATGCGGATCCTGTTCTGGAGTCTGCCGCCGTCAGTGACAAGGAGCTTGCACTCGCCGTTGCACTCGCCGAAGAGGCGACGATCAATTCATCCCATCGCGTCGACCGAGTGACGCCAGCGCCAGGTCGTGAGGCGGCTTCTGCTGTCGCGCCCGAGACTCAGACTCCTGCTTCGAAGGTCATCCGTACTTCGGCCCGCGACAAAGAGAACCGTTACCTCCCCTTCCATCCGGTCAACCCTCGTGGCCGCGCTCCCGTGCAGAGACAGAGGGCCGACCTCGAGCCCTACCAGGAGTCATCTCAACGACGGGACGAAAGGCACGGACTTGCTCACCCGCATCTTGACCGAAACCATGCACATCGTGACAATTTGCAATACCTTGCCCGCCGTGTTATCGACCTCGACCATCCCTTTCACGCCCGCCGGGAGGACTGTGGCCCTTCATCCTGCCATGGCATCAGCCCGATGGACCACCGGAGAGTCGGTCCAGGCCATGTTTCTTACGTCTCTCCATATCCCGCCCCCCGGCCAGATGAGAGATACGAAATGAGTGGCGCTCTTCCCGCTCCTCCTACCCACGTGAACGAGCGTTGGCTTCCTCCCGTCAGCGAACTCCTCAGGATCGCCTCCCGTGCTCCTCTTCCCCCTCCTCATGAGAGATCCCTGAGCCCATCGCCGGAGACTCGACCCGTCGGTGGCCCATCGCACCGGGGGTACCCGACGCATCACCTCCCTCCACGGAGCGAGGAACAAATGCCGACGTCTCGCCACGTGTACCCCAGGCCCGGGGTTGCTTATTTCCCCCTTCATGCCAGGGCGGTTGGCCCCGTCCAGTTCCCCGAGGAGCAGTACTACCAGGCGCGCCAGGACCAGCGGGAAGACAGTACGGCGACGACGACGACGACCTACATGACGAGCGACGGGGGCATGGATGGTACGGACTATGATGGGTGCGATGACGAGCAGTCTTCGGTTTCGGATCCTTCTTCGTATGCGACTCCCGCGACTCACCCAAAGGATATATGCTGAGTAGTACTGTTCTCCCGACATGTCACGGCGGGGGTTTTTTCTTTTTTCTTTTTTCCCTTTCTTTGGCAACGGATACAGGACTGGAGCATAAACTAGCAGCTGAGCGGACGGTTCGGGGCTTTTGCTCCGTACCTTAGGGCCATCGGGGTCTTTCGGCTTATAGTCCCGGGACATCGTGTCGGCTTTTGGTCGGGCTACAGGGCCACAGAAGCTAATGACTCGCTCATGTATAGAGAGGCAGTAGTGGTGTTAGATCCCCTTATCCAGGCGTGATAAACATGTCAGACTTATAGAGTACCTTAATCCTATGTATCTATACTTATTTCCCTTTGTTTTTCCTAATAGTTAGATATCCCCGTGAAGTACCACGAACTTTACATACCTAGATAAATAAGGTACACACATAATTCCGCGTACCTTATTTGTGTTCTGACA
This sequence comes from Sodiomyces alkalinus F11, assembly GCF_003711515.1. Classification (NCBI taxonomy): domain Eukaryota; kingdom Fungi; phylum Ascomycota; class Sordariomycetes; order Glomerellales; family Plectosphaerellaceae; genus Sodiomyces; species Sodiomyces alkalinus. The sequence goes on along the minus strand of NW_021167082.1, from coordinate 1,415,311 downwards.
AGCGGTATGTCGTACATGGAGGTACTTACGTGCCTTTTACACTCAAAATATTCCCTGTACTCTCTCGTGTTTCTGTACTCATGTTCATCATAAATCCGTGTGATTTCTTGCATGTCCTCACCGAGAACGGAGGACGGCTGACTAATTCGGTGAGACCATAAGCGCCACCATCTTCGCTTCCTCATGCCGATACGTTCAATTTACCTTCTTTTTATTCGTACAACGTTCTCAAGTGAAAACGATATAAGAGAGTTTCGAATGCTCTAAAACTATATTTCCCACCACACTTGTCGTGGTTTCTATGTTCTATTTTTACGCTCGAGCTAATAATGGATTTTCCCGTGTAAGGAAAAAAAGGGGAAAAAAGAAAAAGAAGAAAAAGAAGAAAAAGAAGAAAAAGAAGAAAAAGAAGAAAAAGAAGAAAAAGAAGAAAAAGAAGAAAAAGAAGAAAAAGAAGAAGAAGAAGAAAAAGAAGAAAAAGAAGAACAAGAAGAACAAGAAGAACAAGAAACACAGAGCAGACGACAAAATGTCTCGCAAGGCCACCTCAATCCCAAAGACAACGAGGAAAAGACTCCCCCTCTGCCCCCTCGAAGTCCCCATCTTCTCCCCCGCCGTCACCCTCCAATCCCAATGCCTCCCCATCGCCCGCATCGAACTCAAAGCCACGGCGTCCTACCCAGCCGGCGGCCTCACCCCGCCCCTCCGCGACGTCCAGTGCATTACATCCCTCACCACCTCCTCCTCGCCCTCTCCCTCTCCCTCTCCGCCGTCATCATTATCATCATCCTCATCATCTTACGGTTCCGGCCGCCCCTCCATCCGCGTCATGATCCGCCCGCGCGGGCCCCGTGACGGAGGACGAGAACGAGACTTCATCTATTCAGACGCCGAATTCCAAGCCATGCTCTCTTCCGTCGCGAACCTCGTT